>NC_142600.1:73401835-73714585 GCF_041222555.1 Hakea prostrata | reverse complement strand
GCCACGGGTTAAGCCAAAAGGAAGTGGAGGAACCAAAAGAGATGGAAGTAGAAATAGCCGAGAGGGCCCGGGGGCGGAGCAGGAGGATTTTCCTCCAAACCCATGAAGGGTTGGAGGGCATAGAAACAGTCCAGAGGGAGTCCGACTGGAGAAGAAAGGAGTAGACCCACCTAACCCAAATAGAGTAATGTTTTGAGGCAATTTTCCAGATGAGTTTGAGAAGGCATGTAGAGTTAACATCGGTGATCCGGCGGAGGCCAAGACCGCCTTCTGAAGTAGGGCGACAGATGGAGGACCAACTGACCGGGTGAATGAAGCGCGAGGCTTCCTACCCTGTCCAAAGGAAGGCACAAAATAAAGATTCCATCGCATGGATGGTGGATTTGGGAATGGAGAAGATTCTGCACCAAGCAGAGATAGGAGGACTGGAGCACGAGCGGATGAGAACGACTCAACCGGCAAAGGATAGGAGTTTACTCTTCCAAAGCTGCAATTTCTTGCGGATGTTGTCAAGCATTGGAAGGCAGTGGTGTCGGGTGAGCCGACCAAGAATGAGCGGGAGACCAAAATAGACCACAGGGAAGGTGCCGGGCGAGAAACTAGAGAGCTAGAGAAGGAAGGCTCGAAGCTGCTTAAGGACACCTTAGAGGATGATGGTGGATTTGCCGAGATTGACCCAAAGGCCAGAGAGGGATTCAAATTGCGAGAGAGCTGAGAGGATAGAGGATATGGAAAGGTGGTCCGCTTTAGAGAAGATCATAAGATCGTTGGCAAAAGCAAGATGGGTAAGGTTTATGGATTTGCACTTGGGAATGGGGGAAATGAGGAATTGATCAGTTTTCGTTTGGAGGATACGGGATAGGACCTCCAAGGCTAAAGAGAAAAGATAGGGAGAGAGGGGATAACCTTGGCGGATATTGACGCGGGAAGGGAAGAAGCCAGCCGGGGAACCATTGGCTAAGATGGAGAAACGGGGAGTCGGGGAACCATTGTTTAGTTAGTATTTGTTTGCTTCGTTTCTCTATATATTACTGAATCACATTATGACATGAACAGTGCGATCACTTGCAGCCCTCATTGGCTTTGAATAGAGTGGCATTGTGAAGCAGGTCTCAAGTGGTTGACTCCAAATGGTAGGGATAAGGCTCTGTTGAGTGGAAATAAACATTCAGTCACTTTGGAAGTCTAGAGAGAGAGAGCGCTGGCAGCTTATCTGAAACTTGTTCTTCATACTGTCTTTGTTTAATCATCTTCACATGAGAAGATGGAATCTCTCTCTCCAGCCTACACGACTTAATATATCTTTACTTGTGTTGTGCGTATATCATCAAAAAGAGAACTGGAATACATAGGACAACTTTAAGTTTTTCTTGCACAAATATATGTAACACTCTCTCTTTAGGATATGCTAAGGACTAAAGAAATTGATGAGAAAGCAACCAGTGGAATGTTTCTTCTGTTTTAAATAATTTCCTATATAATTGAAGCATGGACAGGTGTCTCAACCCCTCAATATGTATATGTATGTCTGTGTGTATTAGAGACCTATGTAACGATAATCTTTTCTTTCTTCATGTCATTACTTGCAGGTTTGTTTTTATATTAAGAAATCTCTCTATGTAGGAAGCCGTTGTTGTTTGTTTGTTTGTTTGGCATTTTTTTATGGGGTTTTGGGGGGTGGACCGTGAACTGACGTGTACATTAAGAATGGGGCCTTAAATAGGTTAGCTATAAAGGTTAGAGGATCTTCCCCCACCCCACCCCACCCCACCCCCCCCCCCCAAAAAAAAAAAAAAAAAAAAGGGGGGGGAGATGATGAGAAGGAAACAACACCCGGAACTCAACTGCCTAATCCCACTTATCTTGATAGCAATCTAAGCCGATACTATCTGTAGCATTGCAACATGATCCACTGATATGATGATCCCTACAGCTTAGTGAAACAAATGTAATTTATTTACCTGATGCCTTTTGTGTTGTGTCTTCTCTTTTTTGGAGAATTACAGATGTTCGTATGGCAGAAACTGTTAAATTAATCCTTGTTATGTATGTTCTCGGGTTCTCATGAGTCAAGCAAAAGTTGAAATGTGAAATTAATCCTACACACACACGTGTATTTTCTTTCTTCATGCCAACACATACGGGCTTGTTTTTGTATTAGGAACCTCTCTATGTAGGAAACTGTTGGTGGTGGGGAGAGAGGAGAGCATAAACTGACATGTATTATAGAGCAATAATTCCTTAAATAGGTTAGTTACAAAGGTTACCCAACCCCCAAACCCCCCCCCCCAACAAAAAAAGAAAAAAGAAAAAAGAAAAAAGAACAAGATAAAAAAAAAAAAAAAAAAAAAAGGGTAAAAAGAGGATGAGAAGGAGTCAACCCCTAGAACCAATCTTCTAATCCTGCTTATTTTAGTATCAGTCTAAGCCCGTGCTATCTGTGAGATCACAATATGATGCACTGATTGATGTACCCACACAGCTTATTGAAACAAATGTTATTTATTTTCCCAACACTCTGTGTTGTATCTTATCTTTTTTGGAGAATGACAAATGTTCGTGTAGGCAGAAAACATTAAATTCATCATTGTTATATATGTTCTTGAGATCTCTTGGGTAAAGCAAGAATTGAAATTCATCACTAGAGCAGAACCGAGTTCAACTTCTTCTTCCCCTTTTTTGTTAATATTCATAGTATCTCTCTTGCGTTCATCATTGATGAGTATTAGAAGCAAAGTGATCAATTAGCATTCTGTATTCCTTCATGATTTTTTTTTTGGTGTGGAAGAATTATCCCTCATGATTGCTTTTGTTGTTTCTCTCAATTTCACATCATTTACTATACTGTTTCCCTGTTTCCCCCAGTCAACAGTTTTCATTTAATGATTGTACATATGTTATTTCTTACAGGGGTCAGATGCTTTTTCACAGTCTGGTCTCTATTCTAATCACCAAGACATTGGACCACGTTATGCAGTAAGTTTGCTGTGTTATTTTTCCTACTTTTATATGGGATCTTTTAATATGTTTTTTCTGGTTTGACCTCCAAAAAGGTTGCTTCCATGCAAGTTAATTTTCCTGCGTTGTATTTATAGATATATTTTGTTCGAAAAGAAAAGGTAACATTGCAAACAGAATGTGATAACACAACAGCGAAGGGTAAGTGAGTGGTTCATACACTATCCATAAGCACCAATAGGTCACTTATTGATCAGTGTGGAGGTTGTTGAAAGATTCATCTATTATGCGATCTTTGGGCTCTCAAGTTTGGTTTGTCATTTTTTATTACATCGACAATCTTTACGTCCCTTGGTTTGTTTCTTGTTCTTCTCCTTTTTTCTTTTTCTTCTTCTTCTTTCTTTCTTTTTCTTTCTTTCTTTTTTTTTTTTTTTCAAAACTTTATTTTAAGTTTTTGAGTGAATGGGAGGCCATTGTTTGGCGTGTTGGTAAAATGCTTGTGTTGCTATGTGAAGACACGACTTAAAATGCAAAATGTTAGGCTCGTCCAAATTTACCCTAACTAGGAACCCTGCAAAAACAAAACCTACAGCAGTTTACAGCATTGAGGGGTCAGGTGGGATTTTGATTAGGCAATGTTTTTTGTCCTGTTATATTCTTTTTTCCTAATTCTTAGGAAAATAAAAATATTCTTTTTCCTAATTTTGATTCAAGGCCTTAGGGACAGAGATTTTTGTATTTGATAAATGCTAGGAAGTGATATATATCTACGGAACACCAAAATTGCCACCTAATACACCAAAACTGAAGAAATAATTCAGACCAGGATCATGAAGTCTTCAGTAGACAACATGCATGGTTTGAGTTGGATATTTCAACATGTCAAGGGACCCTGACTGTTGGCACAGCCACACATATCTGCAAAATATTCCTTTTCATTGATGTGATGGGTACTCCGACTACGATGGGAGGAGTGATGCTGCAGATGATTCCATTAAGGAGGCACTGCTAAGTGGAAATAGGGTGGCAGGGGAGAGCCTTTTTTTTTAACATGAAAACTCTCTCATAACAAGGATAACACACAGCCCTTATAAAGTGATCTGGGTGCTGATTCATGCTGGTACTCGCCAAAATTTTTTTTGACAAGATGTGTTGAAATAGCAAAATAATTAGCAAAATAATCAGAAGCATCTAGTATAGTATGAAATATTAATGACAAAGATCTATAAACGTATCTCCATATCTTCATCAAAATAACTTGGCTCTGTCAATGCAATTTGTGATGTAAATTTGGTAAATATAGGGAGTGCTGCTGGGATTATCAAACACTGCAGGAGTGCTTGCTGGTGTTTTTGGCACGGCTGCCACTGGATACATTCTCCAACGAGGTATTGCCATGAAACCAACACTGTTTTACTCAATTGTTGTAGGTTGTTGCATTTGGCTGAACTTACTGAATTGATCTTTGGGTTTTACCTCTTGCAGGTTCATGGGATGATGTCTTCAAAGTTTCTGTCGCCTTGTATATCATTGGCACGCTGGTCTGGAACTTGTTTTCAACCGGAGAGAAAATTCTCGACTAGGGAAAATATGGAATGATAGGAAGAAACGGAATGGAAAAGATGATGTCTATTATGTATAATAAAGACTCTTTGAGTTCATGAAGGTAACAAGAAGAGAAACTTGAAAACCAGGTCAAATGAATGAAGCTGAAAGCCTGAAAGTGGAAAAATTCAGAATGACTCTGTTTTGGACTTCAATCTCCTTCCTGTGAACTAACTCATACTCATTTGAACCTTTGCTCCACCAATATGAGGTAGTCGCTCGGCTCGAAAAGCATCTTTGCACAGGTTTTCAGATTGCCTTGAATTTCTGCGTACATACATGTATTAGTTTAGAAATTTTCGTGTACCTCTTTCCTTCAGTTGACACTGTGCAGTAATTAGGTAAAAACTTCAATCTTAGCAGTGTTAACTTTTTCCGCAAAAAGCCATTAGAAATTAACTAGCAGCAGTTATTATAGAAATTATTAGTGTACTAGATTTCTTTTATTTTTTTTAGGGCTCAAGTTCTCTTTGGTCTTATTACTACAAAAGGTCGATGAGTGGTGGTTTTTTCTGCCATTAATTGTGTCCAAAACCACCACAAGACCACCTTCAAATGTGTTGCAGCAATTTAATGGTGGTGGTTTTTACAGTTTTACGAAACCTGCTACTAAGTACAAGTATTTTTTGTGCCACAAATTTGTGACGGTTTCTAATAAATCACCACTAATTGAAGCTAATTGGAGGCGTTTTTCAGTAGATTGTTGCCAACTAAAGTGTAGAAGTGTCATCTTTATATTGGAGGTTATCACCATCATCGATCCACGCATTAGATATATAGCTAATTCATGAGCCAGTTTAAACATCTTTTATGATATCAGCAACGATAGCATAAGGAAACGAATATTACCTGTAACCTTTTTTTATCAGAAAACCCAAGCCTAGTAAAACACATCAACTTTATATTGTCCCATATGCAGGTTCATGCAGAAGATTACAGCAACACCAACTTGGCTTCTAAACGAGCTCACACAGTGATAAGTGATGGTACAGTAACGCCAACTTGGCTCACACACTGATAGGTGATGCTACCAGCAACACCTGGGGCACCTCAACTGGCAGAACAATGTGACGAGATACAGTTACAACATGTCCCTTTCTCTCACCAAGCGATCAGATAGACCCCTTATGTAATGAAGATCGTCTAGCATCCCACATATACAACATACGTACCAACAACAATTTGTATCTATAGAAAAGACCAGAAATAAAAAGGAAACACATTAGTAGCAGTAGTAGTACTACTAGTAGTAGAAGTTCAAATACCAAACACTCCTCAGGTTATGCAGTCCTTAGTAATCCTTACTCATCCTGAGTAACATAGTTTAAGTAGCTTCAACGACCATCTAATCAACTACGGACGACAAGTTGCTCCCACAGTCGACGTTTCTGGCCGGAGTTGCTCCTTCCTTTTCCTTGCGTATTTCAGCGGCCACCGCCGTGAGATCCCTATGGTGCACTTTTACCAACAACCCATTCTTCATTGGCAGATTAATTGTTAGCTTCGGCTCCACAAGATGACCTGGTATTAATGTCAGCCGGTGCCTGAGCAACACTGCGATGGCGATGGATTTCATTTGTACATAAGCCATGTCCTTCCCTAAACACGTCCTAGGACCTCGCATTGAAAGCCAAGAACTCAAACTGGTTCTTCTCTTTGTAACTCTTCCCATCCGGTGACAACCATCTCTCTCGGACGGAATTCCATACAATCTTTTCCCCACGTCCACTCCATCCTTCCCCGCAGAGTATGTAGAGTAAATTACCTTTGAACCTGCTGGTACAAATGTGCCATTTGGCAATACATCATCTCTAACCACTTCCCGTATGTTTATTGGCACCGATGGATATAGTCGAAGGGTTTCTGACAATGCTGCTTTCAAGTAGTCTAGTCGACTGACCTCCTCGAACCCCAATGGCTCCTCCAACCACTTTGACATGTCATCGCTACGTGTATCCATTAGAACTCTGCAAATCTCGCGCAAGATCTTTTCCTCCACCTCTTGGTGCAGCATCGCAACCAAAAGAACCAGCTCAATGTCCCCCGATGACGTTTCTCGTCCAGCTATGATGAAGCTGAGTAATGCATGTTGAAGGGAGGTGTCGGAGGGGAAGAGTTCTTTTTGATTCATCAACCTAGAGAGCATGTCGTCGTGTGGGTTTTCTTTCTTTCCTGTTTGAAGATTTTGCTCTAGCTCCAGCTTACGTGTCTTGATGACATCTAATAGGTATTGGTCCACATGTTGAATGCTCCTTCTCATGCCAACCTCTAGCCCTAGCCGAAGCCGTTTCTTCAATTTCCATATAGCTGGGGGAACCATAAATCGTTGTAGGATGGCCTCAAGAACTACGTAAAATGCTGATCCAAACCAATTCTCTGGTAGTCCAGGGGATAAAGTCTGAGGGTCCTTTCCGAAGGCCAGTGCACATATGTTATCAAAAGTTAACCGAAGGAGGAGGTCTTCAAGATTGATAGTCATCGATTCCAGCTGGGCTATTTTGAGGATCGGACAGAACCGTTGCTTGATGGTTGTGTTTAGTTGTTGAGATATGACATGTCGAAGTCTCCTAGGGGTGAACTCCAGTGCAGTCGCTTTCCTTTGAGACACCCACATCTCACCATCGGAGTTGAAGACGCTGTCTCCTAATAGATCATGGAGTGTAACAAGCGTGGTGGCGCCCTTCGGGTAGTTCTCGAACTGGGTCTTTAATATGTACTCTAGGTTCTTGGGATCACACGTAATAGTCACCAGACCCTGTTTTTTCATGAGGAAAGGTACAGAGAAGAAACATGTCTGGTAGGTGCCACCACAAGTGTGTAGAATACTAGTGATCCAATCATGGAAGTGGCCGTAGTTGTGGAACACTCCCGGAAGACAACCAACTAAAGGCCATACTCGTGGTCCTGTTAGTGAACGTGAGGTAGAGGTGAACCACATAAAGTATATAGCAATAGCAACAAAGAAAAGTATTGCAGTTGATGCTTCCATTGTGAATGAAAGGGAAGAAAGTCACTAATTTCCGCCTCCGGCAATGTTTGATTAGCAGGGGGTGCTGGGGAATGTCACCCTAAGAGACTAAAGACATAAAATAGAAGTGAGAGAGGTGATTGCGAATAAAAGTGATGATAGAGCAATTTATAGATGAATGCTCATTGTTACTTTATAGATTGAGACATACCATTAAATTATTACATGATGAGACTGTTGGGATTGAGGGAAAGAGCCTTTTTTTTATTTTTATTTTTATCTATTTTTTTCTTCTTGTATATGGGTAAAACCTTACATAAACCGTACTCTCTCATTTAAAGCACTACAAGCAACTAAGAACATTTCGTATGGCTTCATTGCTCTGTATTAGTTGCGACCATTTTCTTCTTCTTTTTTTTTTCTCTCTCTCAAGGGTGTAGCAAAAAAAGATTAAAATGGTAGTCTAGATTTATCAGAATTGATTTGAATCATAGGCAGCTCAATGCGTACTGAAGTACAACCCACAATTATTAGGAGGGTGCCCAAAAACAAAACAAGAACATTTATTAGGAGGAACGAGTCAATCTGATTATACAGCTACTGACCGAGTTCAGACCCAAAAAGTAAGAGCAAGCAACTGATTGAATAGGCATTTTAAAGGGATTTATCAGCCACAGAAAAAGAAAAATGACATTTTCAAATGCTATCGCTTTGGGTGGAATAGATCTTCACCTTTTATGCTCCATAAATAACGGAAGAATCCGGAAGATATGTTGTCTAGGGTTCGGATACCTTCCTATCAAGGGAGAGCTATGTGCTTCTCTCATGTTTTTTTATTAAATAAAAAAAGTGGGGTACACTTCCATTGAATCTTTGTTCATTTTATAAGTACTTAGAGATATGCGCAAAGAGAGCATATATCTCTATCATGAGTCCTTAGAGGGTAGAGATCCCGACTCTGTTGTATACCGCAATTAAAGATAGTGTTTGCTGCTAGATACATTCATAAATGTCCCTCATAATATAATTGAGCACACGCCCAATGTGTTGTTGGAAGTTGGGGAGTTGGGCAATCTCATTTGATGCCATGTCTGACATGTTGGCGTATCACAGTTTTTTAATTGGAAATATCCTTCATTAAAATCCCCTGAGGGGTAGCTTAGTTGGTGAAAGACCAATACTTCCGAATTGGAGGTCAGAGTTAGAATTTTCTTATGGTCAAGAGCGAAGTCGTGCCTTATATTATGTAATAACCCCTATCCCCAATATATAAATTGCTCATTCTAGTGAAAAAAATGAAAATCCTCTATTGCTGTGGTCAAACTATATTTCAGTTAATGAAACCAGAGCATAAGTTTTTATTTTATAAATTATTTTTGGTAAATATCATTCTATTGCAACAATGGAACAACACATTGGCTTTGAATTCGCAAAAACAAAGAACCAAGGATCGAAATTAGGCCAAATGGTCCACCCTGAAAAAGTACGTGGCCCTCCTAGCTAGGTAGGTAGCCACACTACAACATTAATACATCTGCCGCCCAATTAATTTGCAAGCATCACTTGTCACTTGTACATATAAATTTTAATTTTTTAAGACTTTTGCTCTCTAATAGTTGAGATTTTGGCAGACTCTTTAGTTAGGTTAGTCCAGCGGTGGAGCTGCCGACATACAAAAAAAAAAAAAAAAAAAAAAAAAAAACCTTATGCAATTATATAATGCAGATGCCTCGGCTTGTAATAGTTCCTTTGATCAATAGTTTTGTTTTCTATAAAAAAAAATTTGCTACTACCATTCCCTTTTCCAAGGGTTGAACGTAGTGTTATATTCGTGAAATACAAGTAATTACAAGCATATGATATTGTGTAGCTAACGGGTCGATTTTAAGGAGATATACTACTTTAGAATTGAACTTTTTAATGATAACGCGAAAGTGCAATGATTCAAAATTTTTAATTAATTAATTAAACTAAATTAACAGATTTAAAATAAGCGGTCCTAACACATACATCTAATGTGATTGAACTGATAATAAAAACAAAACGGAAATAACCTACCATTCATCATCTAATAAATAGAAAAAAACATGAATAAAAGATGCGAACAATAAATAAATATAAACAAATAAAAGGAAAGTGATTCGAGTCTTCAGCTCTGGATCGAGGGAAGGGAAGTATAACAAAGATGACTTTGACTGTGAACCCTTTGTCGTAGCTTATAATCTACTAATCGGGGTCGGGGGAATGGATATTAAAGAAAAATAAAATGCATAAAGTAAATAACAGAACAAATAACAAAATAATAAATGAAAAAATAAAACCTTAACCAAATAGAGACATGACTGTAGGTATTTTTGATCAAGGACCTAAGGGATAGGAAAACAATAAATAAATACTGAAAAGTAAATTTTAAGTTAAGAATATGAAGGAGATAGATAGAAGTAGGAATGGAGGGGGGAGAGAAGATTATTGACGAATGCTACTTACTTGCATCCTCGAATCTCGAATGACAAAAAAAAACCCTTGAACAATTTATTCCTATCAAGGGTGAGCTATGTTTTTTCCTCATGCTTTTCTATTGTACAATAAAAGTGGGGTACACTTGAGACCCAATAAATCTCTATTCATTTTATAAATACTTAGAAATGTGTGCAAATAGAGCATATATCTCTATCATGAGTTCTTAAAGGGTAGAGATCCAAACTCTGTTGTATACCCCAATTAAAAGTAGTGTTTGCTGTCAGATAGATCCATAAATGTCCCTCATAATATAATTGAGCACACCCCCATTGTTGTTGGGAGTTGGGCAGTCTCATTTGATGCCATGTCTGACATGTTGGCGTATCACCTTAGTTTTCTAATTGGAAATATCCTTCATTACAATCCCTCGAGGGGTGGCTCAGTTGGTAAAAGATCAATACTTCCAAATTAGAGGTCAGAGTTTGAATTTTCTTATGGTGAGGGAGAAAGTCGTGACTTATATTATGTAATAACCCCTATCCCCAATATATAAAATTGCTCATTCCAGTAAAAAAATGAAAATCCTCTATTATTGGGGTTAAGCTATATTTCAGTTAATGAAATCAGGGCATAAGTTTTTATTTTATAAACCATTTTTTGGTAAATATCATTCTGTTGCAACAAGCGGGAACAACACATTGGCTTTGAATTCGTAGAAACAAGGAACCAAGGATCCAAATTAGGCCAAATGGTCCTTCCCGAAATGGATGCGGCCCTCCTAGCTAGGTAGTTAGCCACGCTGTCATCTATTTTAGAACATTAATACATCTGCCGCCCCATTAATTTGCAAGCATCACTTGTCACTTGTCACTTTCACATATATATTTTAAAGACCAATTAATATTTGAGCCCTAGCTATGAAAAAATATCAAATCAAAATTGTGTTTCATACAAAAAGATTACAATAACGCCAACTAGGAAACCAGACGGGCTTGTACACTGATAGTTTTTTGTTTTCTTGGTAACCATCGCACCTGAAGCACCTCAACCGACACAACAATGTGACAATACAGAGATACAATGTGTTACGTTGGTGTGTAACTGCTTTACTTATGAGAAAATATGAGATTAAGAATGGAACACAAGACATGGTTTCTCTGGTTTCTTCATTTACCTTCTTTACTACATGCCTTCCACCTCCCACCTGCTCTAGTACTCCTCTTGTCCTTGTCCTTCACAGTTATAATAGCTTTAAACATGTCCCTCGCTTCCCTCTCAAGAAGCAATCCATCAGGTGCGGATGTGATTTTGTTTCAGTCTTGCGCTAGGATGGTCTTGTCGATAGTCAGATCGGAATTTGGTGGAAATTTTGATAGATCTCGACTATTGATTTTCAATGGCTAAGATCGAAATTTCGGTCGAAATCTGAAACAAAGTCCGTGCCGATGGGTGCCATATGAGAGTTTCTGATAATGCGACTTTTAGATAGATTAAGCGATCAACCTCGTAAAACATCAATGGCTCTTCCAAACCACTTGGAAGTGTCGTCACCACGTTTCTCCATAAAAACTGTGCACATCTCAAAGAAGACCTTCTCCTCTACTCTTGGTTTGAGCGATGGTAGCCACAAGAACTAGCTCAGTAAATACAATAGCTGTTTCTAGCTACCAAAAGAAAAAAAGAAAAAATAGCATACCTGTGAATCTCGAATACAGAGTCATGTATCCACTCATATATATAAATACATCAAGGAGTGTCATTCTTGAAACTCAGCCAAGTTCAAATGACACCAAGGTTCTATTATATTCGTCTGGATATTGACCGAGTATTATGAAATTAGATCATAGGTACCGAAAACCTAAAGAGCTCAAATTGACTTAAAAGTTAAAACCCTAACCAAAACCGAATCTAAGGAGATTTATCATATTAAGAAATTGACGAAAAAGTAAACTCATTGGAAAAAAAAAAAGATTTTTTTATATATAAGTCCTTTTAGTAGATCAAAAATTAATGTTGGATTCATTAGTAGTACAATATATTACGTGTGGATCCTAACTAGATTGTTAAGTATATATTCAAATTTCAAACGTATTAAAAACTATACAGATAAGTTATTGTGCTACGTGCACAACTTTATTAGAAACTAAAACATGACGTTCATACGCATGGTTTCTTGATGCACCTTATTTATTTAGTAGTGCCATCGACCATCTAATCAACTACGTCCAAGTTGCTGCGACAGTTGACATTTCCAGTGGAAGTTGCCCCATCCATTTCCTTGCGTATTTCAGCTGCCACCGCCACGAGATCCCTGTGGTGCACCATTACCAGCATCCCATTCTTCATTGGTAGATTAATTGCTAACTTCGGTTCCACACGGTGACCTGGTACTAATGTCAGTCGGTGCCTGAGCAACACCGCCATGGCGATGGACTTCATTTGCATATAAGCCATGTCCTTTCCTAAACATATCCTAGGACCTGCATTGAAAGCCAAGAACTCAAATTGGCTCTTCTCTTTGTAACTCTTCCCATCCGGTGATAACCATCTCTCCGGACGGAATTCCATACAATCTTTTCCCCACGTCCACTCCATCCTTCCTGCAGAGTATGTAGAGTAAACTACCTTTGAACCTGCTGGTACAAATGTGCCATCTGGCAATACATCATCTCTAACCACTTCTCGTATGTTTATTGGCACCGATGGATACAGTCGAAGGGTTTCTGACAATGCAGCTTTCAAGTAGTCCAGTTGACCAACCTCCTCGAACCCCAATGGCTCCTCCAACCATTTTGACATGTCATCGCCACGTGTATCCATTAGAACTCTGCAAGTCTCGCGCAAGATCTTTTCCTCCACTTCTGGGTGCAACATCAGTAACCAGAAGAACCAGCTCAATGTCGCCGATGACGTTTCTCGTCCAGCTACAATGAAGCTGAGTAATGCATGTTGAAGGGAGGTGTCGGAGGGGAAGAGTTCTTTTTGATTCATCAACCTAGAGAGCATGTCGTCGTGTGGGTTTTCTTTCCGTCCTGTTCGAAGATTTTGCTCTAGCTCCACCTTACGTGTCTTGATGACATCTAATAGGTATTGGTTCACATGTTGAATGCCCCTTCTCATGCCAACCTCTAGCCCCAGCTGAAGCCGTTTCTTCAATTTCCATATGGCTTGGGGAACAATAAATCGTTGTAGGATGGCCTCAAGAACTACGTAAAATGCTGATCCAAACCAGTTCTCTGGTAGTCCGGGGGATAACGTCTGAGGGTCCTTTCCGAAGGCCAGTGCACATATGTTATCAAAAGTTAATCGGAGGAAGAGGTCTTCAAGATCCACACTTGTGGATTCCAATTGAGTTGTTTGAAGGATCGGGTAGAATCGTAGCTTGATGGTTTCGTTCAATTGTTGAGCCATGGCTTGTCGTAGTCTTTTGGGAATGAATTCCATCGCGGTCACCTTTCTCTGAGATACCCACGTTTCGCCATCAGAGTTGAAGACGCTATCTCCAAATAGATCATGGAGCGCAGCATGCATGGTGGCACCCTTTGGGTAGTTGTCGAAGTGGGTTTTTAGTATGTGCTCTAGGTTCTTGGGATCACATGTGATTGTCAGTAAACCATGTTTTCGCCTGAGAAAAGGTACCAAAAAGAGACATGTTTGGAACGTTGCACCACATGTGCGGAAATTATCGGTGATCCAATCATGGAAGCGGTCATAGTTGTGGAACACTCCTGGAAGACAACCGACTAAAGGCCATACTCGTGGACCTTTCAGTATACGCGAGGTAAAGGTGAACCACGTCAAGTATATAGCGGTAGTAATAACGAGCAATATTGCAATTGATGCCTCCATCGTGAATGCAAGTGCAGAAGTTTCTAATTTCTGCTTCCAGAATGGTTTGATTTGTAGAAGGGGGTGTTCAGGACCATTCAAAGAAAATACTAGAGATATAATACAGGAAGTTTAAGGAGTGATTGCAAAGGTGATGATAGAGTGATTTATAGATGAATGCTCAATTGTTATATAATGATTGAGTCACATGTTGTCTCACTTCAGGCTTCTTAAAAATTGAGACACATCATTAAATTTGTGCCTTCAAAGACTATTGGGATTTAAGGGAATATAACCTTCTTCCTTTTCTCTCTTTTTAAGCCAAAAATAAATTTTATAGTTGAATGTAGTAACATTTATTAAGTGGTTTGCCTTTTCGGTGGAGCTACCGAAAGTTTGGTATATATTCAATTGCTAATAACTCCGTTATTCAATATTAAAAAAAAATAAACAAAATTAAGAGGAACAAGTTAATGTGAAACATGACAATGGACTCATGAGTAGGACTTTTTGAAAACTCATAAATGCATTGGGCAAAAACAAACTAAAAAAGGGGACAAGTCATTGATTATTTTGGATGCTAATTTGTAAACTTTCTTTTCTTCTTCTTCTTCTTATTTTATTTTATTTATTTATTTATTTATTTTATTTTATTGGGTAGGAGGGTATTTATAAACTTCAAAACATGATACATGTGAATTCAAAATTTTCATCATTTCCTTAGTTCTCCTTAAAATGTGAAATCCATATAAGTCATTGTTTTAGATATCTATATTTCTATCATATAATATCATTTGTATGAGATGATATGCATTAATTTTGTATTATGTTGATATCATATTAAGTCAATATCGTTTTGATTGCATGATATGGACAGGCATAATAAAACCTAAAAACGTAATTTTTAAGAAATATTAGAATTTTTTACTTGTGGATCTTCGTAATAGAACTTAAAACTAATGTTGGGTCCCCTTAAAACAATAAATTACATCTAGTTCCCAAAATAACGATCATTTTTTGAAAGTTGTTAAATTTGTCAGTGAAATGACCAAAGTTGTCCTCCACTTAAACGCAGTGCCCCCCCCCCCCTCTCCCCCCTGGCCCCCTCCCAAAAAAAAAACCTCTTTACCATACCAGGATTTTTCTCCATGGGTGCTACTGCATCCTCATCTTCCATCCATTTCCAGAATTATCTTCCCCTTCAGTTCGCTCTTTCGATGGATCCGCAAATTTGTGCAACCGATCATCATCATCATCATCATCATCATCATCATCATCAAGGAGATACCTGTTTGGAGATACACTATCTCCTAATAGATCATGGAGTACAGCATTCGCCGTGTTTGCAAATATAGGAGGGTGGATTGCCGATACTCTTTGTAAGCAAAGGTCTTTCTATAACCTCAGTTCGCAAGGTAAGCTCTACTGCTTAATATTCACCACGGAGCATGACTGGCAAAATTATATAAAGACTTAATTTGAGTGATGTTTTAGTGATCAACTGTGCCTACGTTTCATTGTTCCAGAATGTAAAGGTATTTAATGGGAATGTAAAATGAATTTTGACATTATCATGCATTGAATTTAAGACCAGCAATAAGCTAAAAAAGAAGAATTAAGCAAATAGAAGACAGATTGACAGAGAGAAAATGGAGGAGGAAACCTGCTCATGTTTTGCATTTTTGGAGGGAAAAAAAAAACCAAATCATGGGCAGCGGTTTATATTAATAATGTGAAAAAACATGATAACCGACACAAGAAAGAAAAGGGAAATACAATAGTGCCCTTGGGCTTGTGGGCTTAACATAAAGATTAATACTTGACATTAACAATAACCAAAATTAGTTACTCATTTTGTTCTTATTTGGCTATAATCGATCCTCCAATCTTATGCCTTCCTAAAAATCATTATCAAAGCCATGGAATCCCTTTTTTGGAGAATCACGGATGTTCGTATGACAGAAACTGTTAAATTAATCCTTGTTATGTATGTTCTCGGGCTCTCGTGAGTCAAGCAAAACTTGAAATGTTAAATTTATCCCACACACACATATGTATAGCCACCTGAGTGTGACGATAATCTTTTCTTTCTTCATGCCAACACATATGGGCTTGTTTTTTTTACTATTAGGAACCTCTCTATGTAGGAAACTGTTGTTGGGGGTGGGGAGGGAGGAGACCATAAACTGATGTGTATTATAGAGCAATGATAACTTAAATAGGTTAGTTGCAAAGGTTAAAGGAACCAACCCAAACACACCTCCCCCAACACCCCCCCAAAAAAAAAAAAAAAAAAAAGAAAATAAAAAGAAAGAAAGAGAAAAAAGAAAGAAGAGAAGGTAAAAATAGGATGAGAAGGAGTTAACCCCTAGAACCAATCTCCTAATCGAGCTTGTTTATTTTAGTAGCAGTCTAAGCCCATACTATCTGTGAGATTGCAAATGTTCGAGTGGGCAGAAATTAAACATTAAATTCATCATTGTTATATATGTTCTTGGGATCTCGTGAGTAAAGCAAAAATTGAAATTCATCACTAGAGCAGAATTGAGTTCAACTTCTTCTTCCCTTTTTTTTGTTAATTTTCTTTTTTTTTTTTTTTGGGGGGGAAAATCCTTTCATTCCAGAAAACTAGGAAAAGACTCAGAAGGCTGGACAAGAAAAACCCCAGCTTCTGGAGAGGAAATAGGCCAAAAGGTCCGCCTAGAAACGGCCAAAGCCCTCCGAGCAAGAGAATGGGCACATTCATTCCCATCTCTTGAAATAAAAAGGAACCTACAAGAAGTAAAACTGTCTTTCAAAGACAATACATCTTCAAGTACGGTAGCAGCTGTCAAGGGGGGTGGATCAATACTTATGCCGGCCAGATATTGCTGAAGGCCTAGACAGTCAGTATAGATGTTAACCTTAATCCACCGATTTTCCTTAGCCCAGCACAATGCCTCCCTAATCGCTAAAGCTTCACCGGCAAATATAGATGGCAATGAGCAGGGTGTAGAACATGCTGCTCTTAGTTCGCCCATGTTCCAAACTCCAAAACCAGCACCTCCTACCCCCGATTCTGGACAACCAGCAGTATCACAGTAAATAGAGCACATTTCCAAATCTTGAGTTGGTTCTACAGCTTCTTGGTTAGTGTTCAAGCAATTCTTTGCAGCTCCTCCATTACAAATCCAGAATTCATGGAAGGGCTTCTCCGCTTTTACTACAACTTCCAGCGGTGTCTTCTTTTCTCCATTAAACTGTAGATCATTTCTGTGTAACCAAAGGTGCCAGCATACAAAGGAGAATTGACATAAGATTTCTTTACTGGTCTGCTTAGATGTAAAATGAAGAGTTTTCCAAGCCTCCAATATTCCTGGTAGAGATATTTCAGTTGTTGTTTGTAATAGAAACTCCAGACCGTTACCCACCCAGACTGCTCTAGAGAAGTGGCATTGAAACAATACATGGCTGCTTGTTTCCTCTACTTGACCGCACCATTTGCATAATGGTTCCACCTTGATCTGCCTTCTCAATAGATTTTCTGCTGAAGCAATACCTTCTGCACAGACTCTCCACATGAAATTTCGAATTTTAGGCAATGTGTTGCATTTCCAAAGTCTCTTCCATTCCCCCTTCTTGATACTCTCCCACCTGTGTCGCCTTGAGGATGAAGGCATATATGCCATTTGAGCATCTCTACGATTAAGAAGGAGATGATATGCTGATCGGGTAGAAAAAACTCCATTCTTAGTTGCACCCCAAACCATCCTATCCTCACAAGCATTCAACGGCAAAATAATTTTTTGGATGGCCTCAACTTCAATCGGGCTGAAAAGCTCTTGCATTAGTGATGTTTTCCACGTTTTAGTCACTGGGTCAATGATCTCATCAACAAATTTAATATCACACCTTGTAGGCTTGGGCGTTGAAATCCTAAACTGCGGTAAAGAAGGAATCCAGTTGGCACCCCAGATTGGAACTTTGTTTCCTTTCCCTAGTTGCCAGATTAATCCATCTTGTAACACATTATGACCGATAAGGATACTCCTCCAAGCCCATGAAGGACAATTTCCTGGTTTAGCTTCCATGAATGAACATTTAGGAAAGTATATGTCTTTCATGAATTGTGCCCATAGTGATTCCGGGTTAGCCCAAAGTTTCCATGCCATCTTACTAAGAAGAGCTCTATTGTGTAGTTGAGGATCACGTAGACCTAGGCCACCATCCTCTTTAGATCTACATAGTCTAGTCCATGACACCCAATGAATTCTGTTTTCTTCATCCTTTTGCCCCCAAATACAATTAGCCATGGCTTTTCTCACTTCATCATGATGAGACGCGGGGAGAGAAAAATGTGAAGCGCTATAAGTGGACATAGCACTTGCTACTGATTTGACCAAAGTGACCCTGCCTTCAGTAGAAATGAGAGAGTTTTTCCACCCTTTAATTCTGTTGCAGGTTTTCTGAGTTACCTCCTTAAAGACCTCCTTTTTTGACAATCCGAATTCTGTGGGAAGACCCAAATATTTCCCTGGCCCCTCGCCATACTTCACCTTCAATACTCTAGAAAACCAAGCTTTGAATTTCCTTGGAGTGTTCGGGCTGAAAGTCAAGTTAGACTTTTTGAGATTTAAAGCCTGACCACTAGCTTGACAGTAGTACTCTAAGCACTGCTTTAGCATGCAAATTTTGTTCAGACTGGCTTCCGAAAAGAGGATGCAATCATCGGCAAAAAGCAGATGTGAGATTGGTTGGGTCCGATTCTTGATGCTAATTCCTCTTGTTAAGTGTTCTGTTTCAGCTTTCTGGATGATGGCCGAAAACACCTGGGAACAAAGAATAAAGTGATATGAAGAAAGGGGATCCCCTTGTCTAATACCCCTGGTGGGCATAAATGATCCACTATCAGATCCATTCACCAATAAGGAGTAGGATACTGAAGTTATGCACCCCATAACCAAATCAGTCCACTTCTGAGAGAACCCCAACTTAAGCAATGTAGCACTAATGAAAGGCCATTCCCATCGGTCATATGCTTTTTTCATATCTAACTTGAGTGCTAGGAATTTTTTTTCCCTTTTTTACGACGCTTAATGTAATGAAAAAGCTCATGAGCTGCAATTATATTGTCAGAGATTAATCTATCAGGTACAAAAGCAGACTGAGAAGGAGATATAATACCTTTTAGTGTTTCCTTCAGTCTATTGGCCATGACCTTAGAAATCAATTTGACGACGACCCCGCACAAACTAATAGGCCTGAAGTGCTCCGCTTGCTCTGGATTTGGATTTTTTGGGATCAAACATATGAAAGTACGATTAAGTTCTGAACCAAGCACCCCCTGTCTTGAAGTAATCCACCACCACTTCCATAATTTCATGTTTAGTTATCTGCCAAAAATTCTGAAAAAAAGTCGGCGGGAAGCCATCTGGACCCGGTGCCTTAAGAGGACCCATCTCTTTAAGTGCTGCAAATACCTCTTCCTCAGTTGGGATTACTTCCAATGCTTCATTAGTTTCCTTTGAAACAACCCTATCAACACATGCAAGAGCCCTCCCCATTGCCTCTTGTGTTACTCCCTCTGACGTGACTGCTTCCTTAAAATGATGGAGCAAATCAGTAGACACCTCTTCACTTGATTGGGACCATTCCCCATTGGCGACGCCTCGGCTTTAATATTCTATTCTTTTGTCTTCTCTGTATAGTAGTTGCATGAAAAAAAGCTGAGTTTCTGTCCCCTTCACGCAGCCACTCAATCCGAGACTTTTGGCGCCATAAGATTTCTTCCCTCTCCAATTCTTCTTCAAGAGCTAGCTGCACCTCTCTCTCCCTTTGAGTTAGAACCTGGTCAAAAGGCAGGGATTGCATATCTAGTAATTCTTGTTTCAGTTTGGAGATCTTCTTTTGTATGTGTCCAAAGGATTCCCAATTCCATTGCTTCAACTCCTTCCTGCATCTTCCCATTTTCTTGTCTAAAACCAAACTTGATGAACCAACCTGCTTTGCCTTCCATGCATACTTAACGACCTCTCTACATTGTGGGTGCCGCAGCTAGACTGCTTCAAATCTAAATGGTCTAGGTCCCTTTGCTGTTCCACCCTCCGTATCTAGCACAATAGGATTATGATCCGATGCAAGGGCTTCCTTTACAAAGACAGCTGCATTTTCAAATTCAGTCCTCCACGCCGCATTCCCCATTGCTCTATCCAACCGCACTTTAATAATTTCCTCTGCCCTCCTGCGATTACTCCATGTGTAGACTGATCCATTGGCTCCGAGATCCATAAACTTACAAGCATCCATCAACCCACGAAATGCTGCCATATCCCTTTTACCCTCCTTATTGCCTCCAGATTTTTCGAACCAGTTGATATGAGAGTTGAAATCTCCAATGCAACACCATTCATCTGCCCTTCCTCTCCCCATCAAGCTCAATTTGTCCCAAACCTCTTGCCTCCTCTCCCTCACGGGTTCTCCATATACACAGGTAAGTAAAAATGACTTCCCACTTTGCAGCATCACTTTACAATCGATCAAATTCTTGTCAGTATGCAGTATTGACACTGTAACAGTTGTTTTGCCGAATAGAACCGTTCCCCCAGATTTTTGTTAATTTTCATAGTATCTCTCTCGCGTTCATCATTGATGAGTATTAGAAGCAAAGTGATCAATTAGCTTTTTTGTATTCCTTCGTGAATTTATTTTTTGTGTGTGTGGAAGAATTATCTCTCATGATTGCTTTTGTTGTTTCTTTCAATTTCACATCATTTACTGTCCTGTTTCCTCCATTCAACAGTTTTCATTTACTCTAATTTGAGTGTACATATGTTATTTCTTACAGGGGTCAGATGCTTTTTCACAGTCTGGTCTCTATTCTAATCACCAAGACATTGGACAAGGTTATGTAAGTTTGCTGAGTTTGCTGCTTTATTTTTCCTACTTTTTATGGGATTTTTTAATATGTTTTTCTGGTTTGAGCTCCATAAAGGTTGCTTCCATGCAAGTTAATTTTCCTGCGTGAAATTTATAGATATATTTTGTTCGAAAAAAAAGGTAACATTGCAAACAGAATGTGATAAAACAACAGTGAAGGGTAAGTGAGTGGTTCATACACTTTGCAGCACCAATAGGTCACTTGTTGATCAGTGTGGAGGTTGTTGAAAGATTCATCTATTCTGCAATCTTTGGGCTCTCAAGTTTGTTCTGTCTTTTTTTTATTACATCAACAATTCTGGGTTCCTTGGTTTGTTTCCTGTTCTTCTTCTGCTCTTTTTTTTTTTTTTGAAACGCTATTTTAAGTTTTTGAGTGAATATGAGGCCATTGTTTGGTGTGATGGTAAAAATGCTTGTGCTGCTGGGTGAAGACACGACTTAAAATGCAAAATGTTAGGCCCGTCCAAATTCACCCTAACTAACTAGGAACCCTGCAAAAACAAAACCTACAGCAGTTTACAGCATTATCTGAGGGGTCAGGTGGGATTTTGATTAGGCAATGTTTTTTGTCCTGTTATATTCTTTTTCCTAGTTCTTACAAAAATAAAAATATTATTTTTCCTAATTTTAATACAAGGCCTTAGGGACAGATATTTTTGTATTGGATAAATGCTAGGAAGTGATAGATATATATATCTACGGAACACCAAAATTGTCACCTAATACACCAAAAACTGAAGAAATAATTCAGACCGGGATCATGAAGTCTTCAGTAGACAACATGGTTTAAGTTGGCACAGCCACACATATCTGCAAAATATTACCTTTTCATTGATGGGTACTCGGACTACAATGGGAGGAGTGATGCTGCAGATGATTCCATTAAAGAGGCACTGCTAAGTGGAAATAGGGTGGCAGGGGAGAGCCTCCCAGTTGAAAATTTCGTGTAACTAATTCTTCTTGAACCTCTCCCTCCAGTTGACACTATGCAGTAATTAGGTGAAAACTTCAATCCTAGTAGTGTTATCTTTTACCAGGTGAAAAGAAAAGCCATTAGAAACTAACAGTTATTATAGAAATTTGATTTCTTTAACTTTTTTTTTGAAGTTCAAACCTAGAGATCTCTTCGGTCTTATTACTACAAGAAAATGATCGTTAGTGGTGGTTTTTTCTGCCATTAATTGTGTCAAAAACTGCTACTAAACAAGCATTTTTCTGTGCCACAAATTTGTGACGGTTTCTAATAAATCACCATTAATTGAAGCTAATTGGAGGTTATCACCATCACCGATCCACGTTTTATATATTAGCTAATACATGAGCCAGTTTAAACACCTTTTATGATATTAGCAGCGGTAGCATAAGGAAACTAATATTACCTGTAATTTTCTATCAGAAAAGCCAGGCCTTGGTAAAATACATCAAATTTATATTGTACCACTGGTTCATATAGAAGATTACAGCAACACCAACTTGGCTTCGAAACGAGCTCACACAGTGATAAGTGATGGTACGGTAACGCCAACTTGGCTCACACACTGATAAGTGATGGTACTAGCAGCACCTGGGGCACTTCAACTGACAAAACAATGCGACAAGATACAGTTACAACATGTCCCTTGTCTCTCACGAAGCGATCAGATACACCCCTTATGTAATGAAGATCGACTAGTAGTAGTAGTAGAAGTTCAAATACCAAACGCTCCTCAGGTTATGCAGTCCTTGGTTATCCTTACTCCTGAGTTACATAGTTTGAGTAGCTTCAACGACCATCTAATCAACTGCGGACAAGGTGCTCCCGCAGTTTACGTTTCTGGCCAGAGTTGCTCCTTCCCTCTCCTTGCGTATTTCAGCTGCCACCGCTGTGAGATCCCTATGGTGCACTTTGACCAACAACCCATTTTTCATTGGCTGATTAAGTGTCATCTTCGGCTCCACAAGATGACCTGGTATTAATGTCAGCCGGTGCCTGAGCAACACCGCCATGGTGATGGATTTCATTTGGATATGTTGGTAATACTCCATATATATCAATATTGTTTAATTGACGGGGTAAAGATTCCTTACCTGGATTCGCTTTCCCTTTTATGAAGTATTCGCAGCGGAAGTCTAGATCCATGTTTTCGTTCCACCACCAAAGCATTACCGGGGAGATTCCGCAATCACTGGGAAAGGGAATAATATCCACAACCCAAATGCCGTGGATTAATGGAATGAAGATCAAAAACTAGGAAAGAAAAAATTTCCAAGCCTGTGATTCTCAGAGAGAGGGAGAGAGAGATGGAGCCGCCGTTTCTCAGAGATTCGCTCGTGCGAATGAATCACTCAGTTACTCACTAATGCGATGGTTACCAAAATATATAACCCTATTTTGTAACCGCCCTAATAGTGAGTTTCCAATATTGCCCTTGGACATTTAATTTATTAATCATATTAATAAATTCCAACAGGATATAAGCCATGTCCTTTCCTAAACACGTTCTAGGACCTGCATTGAAAGCCAAGAACTCAAACTGGCTCTTCTCTTTGTAATTCTTCCCATCCGGTGATAACCATCTCGCTGGACGGAATTCCATACAATCTTTTCCCCACGTCCACTCCATCCTTCCTGCAGAGTATGTAGAGTAAATTACCTTTGAACCCTCTGGTACAAATGTGCCATTTGGCAATACATCATCTCTAACCACTTCCCGTATGTTTATTGGCACTGGTGGATACAGTCGAAGGGTTTCTGACAATGCTGCTTTCAAGTAGTTCAGTCGACCGACCTCCTCGAACCCCAATGGCTCCTCCAACCACTTTGACATGTCATCGCTACGTGTATCCATTAAAACTATGCAAGTCTCGCGCAAGATCTTTTCCTCAACTTCTGGGTGCAAAATTAGCAACCAAAAAAACCAGGTTAGCACCACTAATGATGTTTCTCGTCCAGCTATGATGAAGCTGAGTAGCATGTGTTGGAGGGAGGTGTCGGATGGATAAAGTTCTTTTTGATTTAACAGCCTAGAGAGCAAGTCGTCATGTGGGCTTTCTCTCTCTCTGAATTGAAGACTTTGTTGCCATTCTAGCTTACGTGTCCTAATGATATCTAATAGGTATTGATCCCCGTGTCGCATGCTTTGTCTCATGCCAACCTCCAGCCCCAGACGAAACCGTTTCTTCAACTTCCATATGGCTTGGGGAACCATGAATCGTTGTAAGATGGCCTCGGCAACTACGTAACATGCAGATCCAAACCAGTGCTCTGGTAGTCCAGGGGATAAGGTCTGAGGGTCCTTTCCGAAGGCTAGTTCACATATGTTATCAAAAGTTAATCGGAGGAGGAGGTCTTCAAGATTGACAGTCATCGATTCCAGCTGGGCCATTTTGAGGATTGGATATAACTGTAGCTTGATGGTTGTGTTCAGCTGTTGAGCCATGGCATGTTGAAGTCTCCTAGGGGCGAACTCCGGCGCAGTCGTTTTCCTATGAGTCACCCACATTTCACCATCAGAGTTGAAGACGCTGTCTCCTAATAGATCATGAAGTGCATCAAGTGTTGTGGCACCCTTTGGGTAGTTCTCGAACCGGATCTTTAATATGTACTCTAGGTTCTTGGGATCACACGTATAAGTCGCTAGACCATGTTTTTTCATAAGGAAAGGTACAAAGAAGAAACATGTCTGATAGGTGCCACCACAAGTGTGTAGAATACTAGTGATCCAGTCATGGATGCGGCCGTAGTTGTGGAACACTCCCGGAAGACAACCAACTAAAGGCCATACTCGTGGGCCTGTTAGTGAACGCGAGGTAAAGGTGAACCACATCAAGTATATAGCAATAGCAGCAAAGAGAAGTATTGCAATTGATGCTTCCATTGTGAATGGAACGGAAGAAAAGTCACAAATTTCTGCCTCTAGCAATGTTTGATTAGCAGGAGGGGGTGGGGAATGGCACCTTGAGAGACTAAAGACAGAAAATAGAAGTGAGAGGAGTGACTGCGAATAAAAGTGATGATAGAGCAATTTATAAATGAATGCTCATTGTTACTTTATAGATTGAAACATACCATTAAATTATTACATCTTGAGACCGTTGGGATTTAAGAGAGTGAGCCTTTTTATTTTTATTTTTTTAAATATATTTTTTTCTTATTTATGGGTAAAACCTTACATAAACCTTACTCTCATTTGAAGCAATGAGAGCAACTAAGAACATTCCGTTTGGCTTAAGTGCTGCGCATTAATTGCGGCCATCTGTTTTTTTTTTTTTTTAATAATTTTTATTTCTGTGGTGTAGTTCAAAAAGTATAAAAAAAGAAAAAGAAAATTGGGTGATCAAGATTCACCATAGTTGATATGAACCCGAGGCAGCTTAATACTATGTAATTATTGCCAGGAACGAGTCCGGATCAGCTCCCCCGTTTGTGCTCCCCCATGGCTTCCTGACCACAAAAACTAGTGGGGCCCACGGTGAAAAACACTTTTTGGAAAAAATAAAAATAACTTTTTCTTTTTCACCAGTGGGCCCCACTGGTTTTTGTGGTCAGGAAGCCATGGGAGTGCTCCCCCGACGGGGAGATGATCCGGATTCGCCATGAACATTTATTAGGAAGAACGAGTCAATCTGACAAGTTCAGACCCAAAAAGTAAGAAAGACTGATTGAATAGGCATTTTAAAGGGATTTATCAAACAGAAAAAGAGAAATGACACATTTTCAAATGCTATCACATTGGGTGGAATACATCTTCACCTTCTATGGTGCATAAATCCAAAAATTAAAGGGATGGATCCGGAAGGTGTACATGCTGTCTAGGGTTTGGATACCTTTTATATACCTTCCCATATGGAGAGTTATGTGCTTCCTTCATATTTTTTTCATTATACAATGAGGTTTACTTGAAATCCATTGAATCTCTATTCATTTTATAAGTACTTAGAGATATACAAGCAAAGAGAGCATGTATCTCTATCACGAATCCTTATATCTCTATCACGAGTCCTTAGAAGGTAAAGATCTAGACTCTGTTGTATACCGCAATTAAAGGAAGTGTTTGCTGCTAGGTACATCCATAAATGTCCCTCATAATATAACTGACCACACCCCCAATGTGTTGTTGGGAGTTGGGCAGTCTCATTTGATGCCATGTCAGATATGTTGGCGTACCAACTTAATTTTCTAATTAGAAATATCCTTCATTACAACCCCCCGAGGGATGACTCAGTGGTAAAAGATCAATACTTCCAAATTGGAGGCCAGAGTTAAAATTTTCTCAGGGTCAAGGGCGGCACTGCCTTATATTATGTAATAACCCCCATCCCCCATATATAAAATTGCTCGTTCCAAGAAAAGATGAAAATCCTCTATTATTGTGGTCAAGCTATATTTCATTTAATGAAACCAGAGCATAGTTTTTATTTTAGAAATTCTTTTTTGCTAAACATAATGTTGCAACAAGCGGGAGCAACACACAGGCCTTGAATTCACAAAAACAAGGAACCAGGGATGGAAATTAGGCCAAATCGTCCTTCCCGAAACGGACGCGGCCCTCCTAACTAGGTACTTAGCCACGCCCTTATCTATTTTAGAACATTGATACATCTCCCCTACGAGGAGTGACCAAGGTCCACTCTTCTTTAGCAAGAATAGATCCAATGTAGATGGGTTTTGATTAGGAGCGGATACCCTATTTTTTAGGAACACGCTTATGGATAGGCTTGATGGGAGTCGCTTTCTTGCTATTGATAGTGCACGGTTGGCGTTGAGTAGTCTGAAGAACCGGAATAGGCACGGATGTTGCTAAGGAGCAGAGGATTGGCCGCTAAGAAATGGGCCTTGAATCATAAATGGGAGCAATGACTACCCTAAACTGTACATATGGGGGTGGCCATGAACAGTCCCAAATTGAATGGGTGTGAAATGGAAGTAGGAACCCAGTGGCTTTGAGCAAAGTGGTTGAAGCTACCGCCCTATTAATTTGCAAGCATCACTTGTCGCTTGACACTTGTACATATATAGTTTAATTTTCTTAGGCTTTTGTTCGCTTACAATCGAGACTTGGGCACACAAAGAAAAGAATAAAAG
Organism: Hakea prostrata; assembly: GCF_041222555.1. NCBI lineage: Eukaryota > Viridiplantae > Streptophyta > Magnoliopsida > Proteales > Proteaceae > Hakea > Hakea prostrata. Next base: position 73,687,787 of record NC_142600.1, on the reverse strand, counting down.
AAAAAACAAAAAAAAAAAACAAAAAAAAACAAAATAAAAATAAAAAACAACAAAAATAAAAATAAAAAACAGAACAAACAACAAAACAAACAAAAGAAAAGAACAAACAAAAAACAATCAGAAGATGACTAAAAAAACAAGAATAAAAGATGCAAACAATAAATAAATATAAACAAATAAAAGGGAAGTGATCCGAGGGCCAACTTTGGATCGAGGGAATGGGAGTATAACTAGGATGACTTTGATCGGGGACCCTTTGCCATAGCTTATAATCTATCAGTTGGGGGAACGTATATCAAATAAAATAAAATGCATAAAGTAAATAACAGAACAAATAACAAAGCAACCAATAGAAAGATAAAACCTTAACCAAAGAGATGCACAACTGTAGGCATTTTTGACCAACAATACAGGGGATAGAAAAATAATAAATAAATACTGAAAAATAAATCCTAAGTTAAGAATATGAAGGGGTAGACAGATGCGAGAATGGATGAGGGAGAGAAGATTACTGACAAAGGCGACTTACTCGCATCTTCAAATCTCTAATGACAAAAAATAAACCTTGAACAATTGATTCAAATCTCAACCAACCTTAACAATTAAATCTAGAATGATCCAAATCTGCAATTGCTAGACCTAGAGAAAAACAAATTCTCTTGAAAATTGAAACTTGAAACTTAAAGCTTGAATTCGAAATTGAAATTGAAATTAAAATTGAAATTGCATTGATCAAAAGAAAGAAAAGACACTTGCATAAAATAAACTAAATAAGTGGAATATTCATTGTATTACATAGAAAAATTGAAATTACATTGATCAAAAGAAAGAAAATACAATTGCATAATATAAACTAAATAAGTGGAATATTCATTGTATTACATAGAAAAATTGAACATAAACATTCAATATAGAAACTAGAACCCCACAAAGCAATCAAAGAACTAAAGAAAACCTAAACAAGCTAAAGAGAAAAGAAGGTGAAACCTAGGTCTAAGTGGGGAGGGGATATTTATAAGAGATGTTGAATTGAAATAGAAATAAGGAAATAAATAATACTAAAAGAAATAAATCTTCTGCAAAATCTATAGAAAAAAATAAAAGAGTATTTGTAGGCACCATACATTTTTCAATTACAATAAAGTAAAATAAAACAAAAATCATAAACAATCTTAGCTGTGCATCAATGGTCTTGTCGATCTTCATTCATGTATCTTCTTTACTACATGCCTTCCCCACCTGCTGTAGTACTCCTCTTGTCCTTGTCAGTCAGTTTTAGCTTTAAACATGTCCCTCGCTTCTCTCTCAAGAAGCAATCCATCAGGTGCCGGTGAGCTATTATGGCACATGTCTGAAGCAAAGTCCGTGCCGATAGACATCACATGAGGGTTTCTGAATGCGGCTTTTAGATAGATTAAGCGATCAACCTTGTCGAACGCCAATGGCTCTTCCAACTACGGTCCGACATGTCGACCTGTGTCATCGTGTCGGTGCCTGGCGACACAGCCGACATGACATTATAGTTTGACATGTCGGACGACTTTTTGTCACCACTACCCTTTAAAACCCCCTTCGTTGCTGCGCAACTTCTTCAATCTCCGTCTCTCTCTGTTATTCCCTGTTTCCATTTCTGCTGTGCATCAATAGAATCCTTGCTTCTTTGAAGATTGTGTTTCTCGAATCACAATAGTTACTCTGGAGATGGGTTCACGTTTCTCTTTAGAATCTACTGCTAATCACGCCGATCCATCTACGGCCAAGGTCATCTATGAAACACTGTTGCTGCGATCTTCCGCAGCCACAATAGCACGGCGGAGATGGTCTTGCACAAACATCGTATCAGACCGGTCTTCCATAACCCAGTTCGCATGGTCCCCCGCCATATCCCTCATAAGTCATAACACGGTCCACAATAGCACGGCGGAGGTGGTTTTGGCTTGGGTGCCGGAGGTGGGGGTGGAGGTGGTTCTGGCTTGGGTTCCAGGGGTGGGGGTTGAGGCATCCATTACAATATCGAAAGTCCTCAAAAAAGTCGATCGTCGGCAATATATCGTCGATAAAAAGAATAAGTCGTGTTGCTCAGGGGTTTCGTGTCGCCCCCCAGCGACACAGCGGTATATCGCCGACACCCTGCACCGTGCTTCCAACCACTTGAAAGTGTCATCCCCACGTGTCTCCATAAGAACCATGCATAATCTCTAACGAGACCTTCTCCTCGACTCTTGGTTTGAGCATTAGCAACCACAAGAACTAGTTCCGCAAATACAATAGCTCTTTGTACCAAAAGAAAAAGATAAAAAAGATAAAAAAATAAATAGCATACCTGTGAATCTCGAATACAGAATCATTTATCCAGTCATATATATGAATACATCATGGAGTGTTGTTCTTGAAACTCAGCCAAGTTCAAATAACACCAAGGTTCTATTATATTCGTTTGGGTATTGACTGAGTATTACGAAATTAAATTTTACGTATCGAAAACCTAAAGAGCTCAAGTTGACTTAGAACCCTAACCAAAACAGAATCTGAGCGGATCTATCCTATTAAGAAATTGACGAAAGAGTAAGGTTTAAAGTATCCCACGATACCATACGATATTTGTCAATAAATATCCATATTTGACCCAACAGATAAGATACATCTCGATACGACTCTCCATTGAATTACACTAAAATACATTAGCCAGAGCGATACAATACTCGATATAGGATGATACCTCTCTTAAAATCACCCTACCGATACGATACTCGATACCGATACTTTAAACCTTGCAAAAGAACAAATTTTCATTGGAAAAAAAAGAGTTTTTTACTTATGTGTGGATCCATTTAGTAGATCACAAATTAATGTTGGATCCCTTAGTAGTGCAATATATTACTTGTGGCTTGTGGTTCATAACCAGACGGACTAAAGTATATATTCAAATTTCAAACGTGAACGGACTAAAGTTCCCCTCAAGTTATTTAATACATTGTGTTAATATATAATTTTGAAAAGAGGTGCTAACATTATTAAGTTTGCAATTGTATAAAAGATAACAAATAGAAAAAGGGGACGAGTCATTGATTATTTTGGATATTAATTTGTAATATTTTTTTTTGGGTAGAAGGCTATTTATAAATTTCAAAACATGATACATGTGAACTTGTTACATGTCAATTCAAATGTTTCATCATTTCCTTAGTTCTCCTTCAAATATTAAATCCATCCGAGTTCATTGTTTTAGATATATGTAGTTCTATCATATAATGTCATTTGTATGACATGATATGTATTAATTTTGAATGATGCATGTCAATATCATATTAAGTTAATATCGTTTGATTGCATGGTAGGGATAGGCATAACAAAATTTTAAAATGTAATTTTTAAGAAATAGTTGAATTTTTTACAAGTGTGTCCTCTTAATAGAACTTAAACTAATGTTGGGTCCCCTTAAAATAATAAATTACATATAATTCTCAAAATAACTAACACTTTTTGAAATGTGTTAAATCTGTTAGTGAAATTACATCGAGGGAATGTAATTTATTTTGAAATGTGTTAAATCTGTCGCTCAACATAGCTATGTGTCATAATTTATGGTTAATTTCTATGATCCTTTGCATGGAGGCATAACTAGTTTGTCACAATAGCTATGTGTCATTTATTGAAACACAAAATAAGTTAAACTTAAGAATCAAATAAATAAATATTAAATAAGCTAAGCTGTTTCACCCTAATAGAGTCTCGCAGATCAACTTTTAAGGGAAAATACAAAAACCTCAAAGCTGCGATCATAAATTAAAAGATCAACTGTTCAGTCATGGTGGGGGTAAGTCGTCGGAGAATTCAAGCGATGCTATTGCTTCTGGGAACCATGAAGGTGATTCTGGTGTTGTCGGTTCATCAATTGTAGTTGCAAGTGATGCTGGTGGTGGTGGTGGTGGTGGTTGTGGTGGCACTGGAGGTGGAGGAGGAGAAGATGAGAAGCTAAGAGGTGAAGAGGTCAACGGAAGGATACTTTGATAGTATCTATTTTAATAAATTATAACAAAAATAATAAAAAGAAATCCAAAGGACACAAGGATATTTTTGTCACAAAATTTATTAAATTAACTATTTTTGTTAATTAAGTGTGTCCTTATCTAATCATTTCTTAAAACTATAGCGGATCCATATGCAAAAGAAAACTTAAACTGGACCTAGATCAAACCTCAAGGATCCATATGAAAATTACCCATAAAAATATTCTTTTTCCTAATTTTAATACAAGGCCTTAGGTCAGAGATTTTTGTATTTGATAAAATGCTATGAAATGATATATATCTACGGAACACCAAAATTGCCACCTAATACACCAAAACTGAAGAAATAATTCAGACCAAGATCATGAAGTCTTCAGTAGACAACATGGGAAAGCACCCTATTTTGGGTTGACCCATGGGTTAAAAATAAAAATGATCATGTGGTGGGTGAGTTTAACATGCATTTTGCACATTATAAGATTAATTTGGCTGAAGTGCTAGGGTTAAGAGATAGATTTGCCTCTAAAATTTCTCTTACTTTTGACTCACAGATTTCCTCTGCTATAAACTCTGTCGTGATTTCCTCTGAACAGGATGCTTGGAAGCTAAGACATTCTTCTGCCCAGGAACTGACCACTAAAATTGCTTATAACCACCTGACTTTCAAACAAGACCCGTCTTTATCTGCTTGTATATATAAAAGTTGGTGGTTATTCTTATGGAAACTTAAGATTCATCCTAGATTTGTTAATTTTTTCTGGCAGCTTTTGAACAGTGGCGGAGCCACGTTGGGACATGCCCCCCCCCCCCCGGATTTTTTGAAATGGTATGTATCCTTGTTTTTTTTCCTTATTTCTCTATCTTTAAATGTGAAATACCACTATTTGGCCCCCTCCAAAAATTAAAATTAAAAATTTAAGATAAAAATGATGGATACAATTGTCATTCATAATCTTTTATCTAATGATTATCATTAAATCCCTAGTTTTGAGGAATAAAATGTTAAATTATAATTAAAAACTAACTCACGATCCATGAATTTCTCCTTATATATTCTCTCATATTTTTATTTCTATTTATTCTCTCATGAATCTCATCTTTTATTCCTATTTTTTCTCTGTTTTTTTTCTCACATGTCTCACAAAATATTGAAGTAGTTAGCAAACTTTGGAATTTTCCTAAATCTTCTCCACATCAGGTATTCACTCTCTCTTTCTCAAATTATTCTTTTATCTCTCTCACACTCACGAATATATTCGGCCCCCCCAATGTTCAATCCTGGCTCCGCCCCTGCTTTTGAATGCAGGGATCCCAGTTAATGCGGTACTTGCCAAATGGAATTCGAATACAGATCGGTGTGTATTTTGTGGCTGCAGTGTTGAATAAGTTGGCATCTATTTTTCACATGTGAATGGACGCGGAGAATTTGGATGGCGGGACCAATAGGAATAGAACTGAAATGTTGCCTTTTTCAGACATTAGTGATTCTGCTTTGATCTGTTCTATAACTCAAACCTTGAAAAATCTATGCTAAGGTGGTAATTTTCCATTATAAGCATCACTTGCTATAGTGTGTGGCGGTTGTGTAATGCAATAATTTTCAGAAAAGCTACAACGGATCCCCAAAATGTGTTATCCTATATTAATAAATGGTGTGATAACCTAAATCTAAAGCCACCTGGGCTATTAAACACTGGCATACCCGTATCTCTAAGTAGAGATAATAGGGGAGTGCAGTTTTTAAAATTACAATAAATAATACCAGAAAATCTCATAATGTTATTTTGTGCAGAGACGGAAAAAGGTTCCACAAACGAAACGGGATGCTGTTGGGGTGTAATTCAATGCGAGAAGATCATCTATTGTTGGTGCGGAAAACACCGAGGATACAAGTTTGTAGCTACAATAGCCAGAGGATTAGCCTCGGGAATGGGATTGGCGATAAAACACAATCTGCGGCTAGAGGGCATCATAACAAACTGGGAGCAGCTTAAAGAGTATATATCAAAACTACGACAACAACCGTGGCTGTTGGAAGCTGTTCAGAACTTAAACATATTTAGCACCAAACATAGAGGGCTTAGAGATTGTCACAACTAATAACCAAGAGGTCATAAAGATCGTTGTGATGATGGCCGAAATAGCACTGATACAGGAAGAACCATGGGAAAGACAGAACATGTAATCATAGCCATCATGTGTTTGTAAGAGTTTTTTATTGTACCCACAAAAAAAAAAAAAAAAAAAAACAAAAATAACAAAACATGGTTTGAGTTGGATATTTCAACATGTCAAGGGACCCTGACTGCTGGCACAGCCACATATATCTTCAAAATATTCCTTTTCATTGATGGATACTCCAACTACAATGGGAGAAGTGATGCTGCAGATGATTCCATTAAAGAGGCACTGCTAAGTGGAAATGGGGTGGCAGGGGAGAGCCTTTTTTTTAACATGAAAACTCTCTCATAATAAGGATAACAAACAGCCCTTATAAAGTGATCTGGGTGCTGACTCATGCTGGATCCAAGATTCTGAACGTGCCTGGGTACTCGTTTAAATAGGAACTCATGAGGCAGACCTTTAAGGCCAAAAAATAATTTGACGAGATGTGTAGAAATAGCGAAATAATCAGAAGCATCTAGTATAGTATGAAATAGTAATGACAAAGATCTATAAACGTATCTCCATATCTTCATCAAAATAACTTGGCTCTGTCAATGCAATTTGTTATGTAAATTTGATAAATATATATAGGGAGTGCTGCTGGGATTATCAAACACTGCAGGAGTGCTTGCTGGTGTTTTTGGCAAGGCTGCCACTGGATACATTCTCCAACGAGGTATTGCCGTGAAATCAACACTGTTTTACTCAATTGTTGTAGGTTGTGATTGCAGATTGCATTTGGCTGAACTTACTGAATTGATCTTTGGGTTTTACCTCTTGCAGGTTCATGGGATGATGTCTTCAAAGTTTCTGCCGCCTTGTATATCATTGGCACGCTGGTCTGGAACTTGTTTTCAACTGGAGAGAAAATTCTCGACTAGGGAAAATATGGAATGATAGGAAGAAACGGAATGAAAAAGATGATGTGTATTATGTATAATAAAGACTCTTTTGAGTTCATGAAGGTAACAAGAAGAGAAACTTGAAAACCAGGTATCAAATGAATGAAGCTGAAAGCCTGAAAGTGGAAAATTCAAAATGACACTGTTTTGGACTTCAAGCTTCTTCCTGTGAACTAACTCATACTCAATTGAACCTTTGCTCCACCAATATCTGTGTACATACATGTATTAGTTTTGAAAATTTCGTGTAATTAATTCTTCTTGTACCTCTTTCCTTCAGTTGATGACACTGTGCAGTACTTAGGTGAAAACTTCAATCTTAGTAGTGTTAATTTTTTCCGCAAAAAGCCATTAGAAATTAACTAGCAGTTATTATAGAAATTATTAGTGTACTAGATTTCTTTTATTTTTTTTAGGGCTCAAAGTCTCTTTGGTCTTATTAATTACTAGAAAAGGTCGATTAGTGGTGGTTTTTTCTGCCATTAATTGTGTCAAAAACCACCACAAGACCACCTTCAAATGTGTTGCAGCAATTTAATGTGGTGGTTTTTACAGTTTTACCAAACCTGCTACTAAACAAGTATTTTTTGTGCCACAAATTTGTGACGGTTTGTAATAAATCACCACTAATTGAAGCTAATTGGAGGCGTTTTTCAGTAAATTATTGCTAACTAAAGTGTTGAAGTGTCATCTTTATATTGGAGGTTATCACCATCACCGATCCACGTATTAGATATATTAGCTAATACATGAGCCAGTTTAAACATCTTTTATGATATCAGCAGCGATAGCATAAGGAAACGAATACTACCTGTAACTTTTTTATCAGAAAACCCAGGCCTTGTAAAACACATCAACTTTATATTGTACCACATGCAGGTTCATATAGAAGATTACAGCAACACCAACTTGGCTTCTAAACGAGCTCACACAGTGATAAGTGATGGTACAGTAACGCCAAACTTGGCTCACACACTGATAGGTGATGCTACCAGCAACACCTGGGGCACCTCAGCTGACAGAACAATGTGACGAGATACAGTTACAACATGTCCCTTTCTCTCGCCAAGCGATCAGATAGACCCCTTATGTAATGAAGATCGACTAGCATCCCACATATACAACATACGTACCAACAACAATTTGTATCTATCGAAAAGACTAGAAATAAAAAGGAAACACACATTAGTAGCAGTAGTAGTACTAGTAGCAGTAGAAGTTCAAATACCAAACGCTCCTCAGGTTATGCAGTCCTTAGTAATCCTTACTCCTGAGTTACATAGTTTAAGTAGCTTCAACAACCTTCTAATCAACTGCGGACGACAAGTTGCTCCCACAGTTGACGTTTCTGGCCAGAGTTGCTCCTTCCTTTTCCTTGTGTATTTCATCTGCCACCGCCGTGAGATCCCTATGGTGCACTTTTACCAACAACCCATTCTTCATTGGCAAAGTAATTGTTGGCTTCGGCTCCACAAGATGACCTGGTATTAATGTCAGCCGGTGCCTGAGCAAAACTGCAATGGCAATGGATTTCATTTGTACATAAGACATGTCCTTTCCTAAACACGTCCTAGGACCTGCATTGAAAGCCAAGAACTCAAACTGGCTCTTCTCTTTGTAACTCTTCCCATCTGGTGACAACCATCTCTCTGGACGGAATTCCATACAATCTTTTCCCCACGTCCACTCCATCCTTCCTGCGGAGTATGTAGAGTAAATTACCTTTGAACCTGCTGGTACAAATGTGCCATTTGGCAATACATCATCTCTAACCGCTTCCCGTATGTTTATTGGCACCGCTGGATACAGTCGAAGGGTTTCTGACAATGCTGCTTTCAAGTAGTTCAATCGACCGACCTCCTCGAACCCCAATGGCTCCTCCAACCACTTTGACATGTCATCGCTACGTGTATCCATTAGAACTCTACAAATCTCGCGCAAGATCTTTTCCTCCACCTCTGGGTGCAGCATTAGCAACCAAAAGAACCAGCTCAATGTTCCCGATGACGTTTCTCGTCCAGCTATGATGAAGCTGAGTAATGCATGTTGAAGGGAGGTGTCGGAGGGGAAGAGTTCTTTTTGATTCATCAACCTAGAGAGCATGTCGTCGTGTGGGTTTTCTTTTTGTCCTGTTCGAAGATTTTGCTCTAGCTCCAGCTTACGTGTCTTGATGACATCTAATAGGTATTTGTCCACATGTTGAATGCTCTTTCTCATGCCAACCTCTAACCCCAGCCGAAGCTGTTTCTTCAATTTCCATATGGCTGGGGGAACCATAAATCGTTGTAGGATGGCCTCAAGAACTACGTAAAATGCTGATCCAAACCAGTGCTCTGGTAGTCCGGGGGATAATGTCTGAGGGTCCTTTCCGAAGGCCAGTGCACATATGTTATCAAAAGTTAACCGGAGGAGGAGGTCTTCAAGATTGACAGTCATCGATTCCAGCTGGGCCATTTTGAGGATCGGACAGAACCGTAGCTTGATGGTTGTGTTCAGCTGTTGAGCTATGGCATGTCGAAGTCTCCTAGGGGTGAACTCCAGTGCAGTTGCTTTCCTTTGAGACACCCACATTTCACCATCGGAGTTGAAGACGCTATCTCCTAATAGATCGTGGAGTGCAACAAGCGTGGTGGCGCCCTTTGGGTAGTTCTCGAACCGGGTCTTTAATATGTATTCTAGGTTCTTGGGATCACACGTAATAGTCACCAGACCATGTTTTTTCATGAGGAAAGGTACATAGAGGAAACATGTCTGGTAGGTGCCACCACAAGTGTGTAGAGTACTAGTGATCCAGTCATGGAAGCGGCCGTAGTTGTGGAACACTCCTGGAAGACAACCAACTAAAGGCCATACTCGGGGTCCTGTTAGTGAACGTGAGGTAGAGGTGAACCAAATAAAGTATATAGCAATAGCAACAAAGAAAAGTATTGCAGTTGATGCTTCCATTGTGAATGAAAAGGAAGAATGTCACTAATTTTCGCCTCCGGCAATGTTTGATTAGCAGGGAGTGCTGGGGAATGTCACCTTAAGAGACTAAAGACAGAAAATAGAAATGAGATGAGTGATTGTTAATAAAAGTGATGATAGAGCAATTTATAGATGAATGCTCATTGGTACTTTATAGATTGAGACATACCATTAAATTATCACATGTTGAGACCGTTGGGATTGAGGGAAAGAGCCTTTTTATTTTTTATTTTTTTTATCTATCTTTTCTTCTTGTATGTGGTTATAACCTTACCTTAACCGTACTTTCTCATTTGAAGCCATACGAGCAAGTAAGAACATTCCGTTTGGCTTCATTGCTGTGTATTAATTGCGACCATTTTCTTCTTCAGGGGTGTGGGAAAAAAATAAAAATAAAAATGGTAGGTGAGATTTTATTGATTTGAACCATGGCTGCTCAACGCTATGCAATTATTGCATGGTATTGAAGTATAACCCACATTTATTACGAGTTGCCCCAAAACAAGAACATTTATTAGCAACCGATCGAGTTCAGACCCAAAAAGTAAGAGCGAGCAACTGATTGAATAGACATTTTAAAGGGATTTATCAGCCACAGAAAAAGAAAAATGACATTTTCAAATGTCATCGCATTGGGTGGAATACATCTTCACCTTTTATGGTGCATAAATCCAAAAACTAAAGCGATGGATCCGGTAGGTATGCTGTCTTAGGGTTCGGATACTCCTGTCAAGGGATAGCTATGTGCTTTCTCTCATGTTTTTTTCCTATAAAAAGAAATAGGGTTCACGTACATTTCTGGAAGGACTATTTGAAACAAAGAGAGCACATATCTCTATCATGAGTCCTTAGAGGGTAGAGTTCCACACTCTTTTGTATATCGCAGTTAAAGGTAGTGTTTGTTGCAATGTCCCACATAATATAATTGAGCACACCCACAATGAGTTGTTGGGAGTTGGGCAATCTCATTTGATGCCATGTCTGACATGTTGGCAGACCACCTTTGTTTTCTAATTAGAAATATCCTTCACTACAATCTCTTGAGGGGTAACTCAGTTGGTGAAAGACCAATACTTCCGAATTAGAGGTTAGAGTTTGAATTTTCTTATGGTCAAGGGCGAAGTCGTGCCTTATATTATGTAATAACCCCTATCCCTAATATATAAAATTGCTCATTCTAGTGAAAAAAAAATAAAAATCCTCTATTGCTGTGGTCGAACTATATTTCAGTTAATGAAACCAGAGCATAAGTTTTTATTTTAGAAATTATTTTTTGGTAAATATCATTCTTTTGCAACAAGCAGGAACGGCACATTGGCCTTGAATTCGCAAAAACAAAGAATTAAGGATCGAAATTAGGCCAAACAGTCCTTCCTGAAATGTACGTACACCTGCCGCCCATGCCAATTAATTTGCAAGCATCACTTGTACATATATATATATATATATATATATATATATATATTTTTTTTTTTTTTTTTTTTTATTTTCTAAGACTTTTGCTCTCTAATAGTTGAGATTTTGGCAGACTCTTTAGTTAGGTTAGTCTAGCGGTGGAGCTGCTGACTGACACCAAAAAAAAAAAACTTATGCAATTATATAATGCAGATGCCTCGGCTTGTAACACCTCCTTTGATAAATAGTTGTGTTTTACCAAAAAATAAAAAAGTTTTGTTTTCTATAAAAAAAATTTTTGTTGCAATTATCATTCTTTTTTCCAAGGGTTGAATGTAGTATTATATTCATGAAATAAAAGTAATCACAAACACACAGTATTATATAGCTAACGGGTCGATTTTAAGGAGATATACTACTTTAGAATTTAACTTCTTAATGGTATCGCGAAAGTGCAATGATTCAAAAATTTTAATTAACTAATTAAACTAAATTAACAGATTTAGATAAACGTTCCTAACACATACATCTAATGTGATCAAACTGATAATAAAAATAAAACGGACATAACCTACCATTCATCATCTAATAAATAGATAAAAACATGAATAAAGATGCGAACAATAAATAAATATAAACAAATAAAAGGGATGTGATTCAAGTGTCAGCTCTGGATCGAGGGAAGAGAAGTATAACAAAGATGACTTCGACCGTGGACCCTTTGTCGTAGCTTATAATCCACCAATCAAAGGAATGGATATTAAAGAAAAATAAAATGCATAAAGTAAATAACAGAAAAAATAATAAAATAATAAATGAAAAAATAAAACCTTAACTAAAGACAAGCATGACTGTAGGTATTTTTGATCAAGGACTTAAGGGATATGAAAACAATAAATAAATACTGCAAAGTAAATCCTAAGTTAAGAATATGAAGGGGGTAGACAGAAGTAGGAATGGAGGGGGGAGATAAGATTATTGACGAATGCTACTTACTTGCATCTTTAAATCTCGAATGACAAAAAAAACCCTCGAACAATTTATTCGAATCTTAACCAAACATAACAACCAGATCTGCAATGATCCAAATATATAATTGCTAAACCCAGAGAAAAACAAATTTTCTTGAAAATTGAAACTGAAGCTTGAACTCGAAATTGAAATTGCATTGATCAAAGAAAGAAAATACACTTACATAAATAAACTAAATAACTTGAATATTCATTGCATTATATAGAAAAAATTGAACCTAAATAAATATTCAATTTAGAAATTAGAACCCCACAAAGCATTCAAAGAACTAAAAAAAACTTAACCAAGCTAAAGAAAAAAAGAGAGTGGAACCTAGGTCTAAGAAGGGAGGGGATATTTATAGGAGGTGGTGAATTGAGTAGAAATAATGAAAGAAATAATAATAATAATTATAAAAAAATTAAAGCAAAGAATAATAAAGTAGAAAACTTAGAGATAGAAAGAAAGAAAAAATAATAATAAAAAGAAAAAACGTTTGGAATGGAGAGAGAGAGAGAGAGAGAGAGAGAGAGAGAGAGAATAAGTGGAGAAAAATAATAAATAAATAAATATATTTTGAATTTAAATGTGGAGAATAAAGTGGAGAGGAAAGAGAAAAAGAATATACACATATTTTAGGGAAGGCGGTAGCTGAATGGACATGTGAACATGTTAATTGTCAGGTCCATGTTAATTGAACGGCTTTAAATTTCTACCATTAGATCTGTTGACTAAATCTGAATCATCCAATAAAATTTTTATTTTTCCTCCCATTATTTATGGGTTAGTTAAGATAACTTTCTATAAATAATAGGAGGAAAGATAGGAATTTTATTGGACGATTTAGATTTAATTTAATAAATCTGATGGGAAATATTTAGAGTCGTTTAGTTAATCTATTCACACGTCCGTTTAGCTACACTTTAGCCTTATTTAGTTTAACGTACAAATCTAAAAGTATGCTATTTAGGGTTCGGATACCTTCCTATCAAGGGGGGTGAGCAATGTTTTTTCCTCATGTTTTTCTATTGTACAATAAAAGTGGGGTACACTTGAGACCCAATGAATCTCTAAATACTTTGAAATGCGTGCAAATAGAGCATATATCTCTATCATGAGTTCTTAAAGGGTAGAGATCCAAACTCTGCTGTATACCCCAATTAAAAGTAGTGTTTGCTGCCAGATACATCAATAAATGTCCCTCATAATATAATTGAGCACACCCCCAATGTTGTTGGGAGTTGGGCAATCTCATTTGATGCCATGTCTGACATGTTGGCGTACCACCTTAGTTTTCTAATTGGAAATATCCTTCATTACAATCCCCCGAGGGGTGGCTTAGTTGGTAAAAGATCAATACTTCCAAATTAGAGGTCAGAGTCTGAATTTTCTTATGGTGAAGGGCAAAGTAGTGACTTATATTATGTAATAACCCCTATCTCCAATATATAAAATTGCTCATTCCACTAAAAAAATGAATATCCTCTATTACTGTGGTCAGGCTATATTCAGTTAATGGAATCAGGGCATAAATTTTTATTTTAGAAATTATTTTTTGATAAATATCATTCTATTGCAACAAGCGGGAACAACACATTGGCTTTGAATTTGTAGAAACAAGGAACCCAGGATCCAAATTAGGCCAAATGGTCCTTCCCGAAATGGACGCGGCCCTCCTAGCTAGGTAGTTAGCCACACTGTTATCTATTTTAGAACATTAATACATCTGCCGCCTCATTAATTTGCAAGCATCACTTGTATATATCAAAATATATATATTATATATATATATATATATATATATATATATATATATATATATATATATATATATATATATATATATATATATATATATATATATATATATATATATATATATATATATATATATATATATATATATATATATATATATATATATATATATATAGGCCTTAGTATGAAAAATATCAAATCAAAATTGTGTTTCATACAAAAAGACTACAAACTTGGAAACCGACGGGCTCGTACCTGATAGTTTTTGTTTTCTTGGTAACCATCGTGCCTGATAATTGATCACACCTGAGACCTCAACCGACACATGTGAAATACGGATAATGTGTTGTTGGTGTGTATGTTTATTTTGGAATATGAGTTAGAATGGAAAAAGAATGTTTTTTGGTTTTTTGTCTTTTTTATGCTTATTTGTTGTCTCCTCTTGTCCTTGTCCTTAGTTATATATAGCTTTACTGTCCCTCGTTCTTCTGGATCCATAGGTTCGTGTGTTTTGTTTCAGTCTTGACTGGTGGTTTTGTTGTGTCGGATTGGGATTTGGTCGAAATTTTGATGGATCTCACTATTGATTTTCAATGGCTAAGATCAAATTTCTGTCAAATCTGAAACAAAGTCCTCCGACGGTGCCATATGAGGTTTTTGATAATGTGACTTTTAGATAGATTAAGCATCAACCTCTCAAACATCAATGGCTCTTCCAAACCACTTGGAAGTGTCGTCACCCTTTCTCCATAAGAACTGTGCACATCTCAGAAGACCTTCTCCTCTACTCTTGGTTTGAGCTAGCTTGTAAATACAATAGCTGTTTCTAGCTACCAAGAAGAAAAGATACTTGAGGGTTTCTAATAATGCACTTTTAGATGTTGCATCACCTTGTCAAACATCATGGCTCTTCCAACCACTTGAGTGTCCCCTTTCTCCTGCCGTGCCATCTCGAACCTTCTCCTCTACTCTTGGTTTGAGCGATAGTAGCCCACTGCTCATCTGTTGTTTCTAGCTCCAGAGAAAAGTAGCTCCTGATCTCATCGAGTCTTATCACTCATATATCTGATACATCGGTGTCTTCTTGAACTCCCGTTCTGACACCTTTCTTTATATTCTGTCCGTATTCATTGATCTCTACCTACTCATTGACTTGTTCCCCCATCTCGATTTATCCTATTAGATTGCGTACTCTTTGAGATTTTTATATATAGTCCTTTTGTAGATCACTTGTGTCATATATTCTTGATCCTCCTCTTTATTCTTTCCCTTATTTTATTTTATTATTATTATTATTATTATTATTATTTTATTATTTTATTATTTTTATGTTTTCAGATGTTAATTCCCTATATTTGGCTCTATCTCTTGCACTTTTTTTTTCGATATACCGGAGTCGGACTCAACTACGAGCTCCCGTCTCCTCCACCCTGAGGACATCCCCTCCACACTCCATTGGTAACTAGACATCCTCCCCTTTTCCCTCCCTTCCTCCTCTCCCATCTCTCCCCCCCCTCCTCCCCCTCCCCATCCCCCTGGTCCGCTCTTTGCTTTCCGGATTGCCTCCTTGATCCTTCCCTCTGCTCCACTCCTTGCGTGATGACCTGCCCTGCCCTGTTCTCCTCTCTTCCTCCTCTTTTCTTCCTCTCTCTCCCCTTTTTTCCTCCCTCCCTCTCCCCTTCCCTTTTTTGTGCTCTCCCTTTTTGTCTCTCCTCTTCTGGTTTCTTGTGTCCCTTTTTTTTGTTTTGTCCCCCTCTTCCCCTCCGTTCCCTTTCTTTCCTTCCCCTCCTTTCCTTGCGTTTTCCTCCCCCCCATCCCTTCCCGTTCCCTCCCTTCTTCTTCTTTTCCCTTCGGTTCCCCGTCGTCTTTCCCCCCCCCTTCCCTCCCTTCTTCTTGCTTTTGCCCTTCGTTCCCCGTCTCTTTCCTCCCCCCCCTGGCTGGCTTCTTTGCTTCCTGTCCTTTCCACTTCCTGCCCGCTTGCCCTCTTGCTCTCTCTTTCTCTTCCCCTGTATCCATCTCTCCTGGATTCCTCTCTTTTCCCCCTCCCTCCTCCTTCCCCGTTTCTCCTTGCCCTCTTCCTCCCTTCCCTCCCTTCCTGTTTGTTCCTCTTTCCTCTTTCGTTCCCCCCCTCCTCCCCCTGCTCCTCCCCCTTTCTGTCCCCCTCCTCTCTCTCTTTTCCTCCCTGGTACATCTCCGCCCCTTCCCCTGCTTTCTTGTCCCTCCTCCTGTTTCTTGGGGTTCTTTTTCCCCGCTGTCCTGTTTTCTTTCCTTTGCTCTGCTCCCCTTGCTCTTGGTTTGGTTCCTGTTGTGCCCCTTCTCTGCCCCTCTGCCCCCCCCTTTCTTCTTTCCTTCTTGGGCTTCTTTGGCCTCCCTTCTCCCTCTCTCCGGTCCTCCTTTCCCTCCTTTTTCTTTCGTCTTCTCCCCTCTTTCCTTTTGTTTGTCTTCTCTTTGGTTTTGTTCTTTTCCTCTTTCTTCTTTTTTCCTCCTCCCTTTCTCCTCCCCTTCCTCGTTCCTTCTCTGTCGGGTGCCTCTTCCCCTTGGGTGTTTCGTGGGTTTTGTTTCTCTTTCTTGGGATCCTGTTTGTTTCCTTTTCCTGGTCCCTGTTTGGCTTCCCCTGTCTTTTTTCCTCTGGCGGTCTTTTCCTCTGGCCCGCTCCCTTTCCTTTCGTTCTGTGGTCCCCTTGTGCGTTCCCTTTCTTTCCTCCTCTGTCGTCGTTTCTTTCTCTTCGTTTTTTTGTGTGTTCCCTTCCCTTTCCGTTTGGGTGTTGCGTTTTTTTTTTCTCTTGTTTTTGATTGTCCTCTCTCCTTCCTCTTTTCCTCTTTTTTCCTTCTCTTTTTTTTCCTTCTTCTTTTCTCTTTTTGCCTTTTTGTTGTGTGTCTTTTTTGGTTTGCCTTTTCGGTGGCTCGTTTTATATTTCTTGCTATCTCCGTTATTCTTTTTGCGTTTGTCTCTCTCTTGGACTTTTGGATTTTCCTGACTCTGCTTGGCCCTGGGCGGTCTTTTATTTGGATACTTTGTCTTTCTTTCTTCTTCTTCTTTTTATTTTTATTTTATTTTTATTATTTTTTATTGGGTGGGTGTATTTATCTTCACTGATACATGCTTGTTCTGTTTCTTTTCTCTTTCCTGTTCCCTTCTTATCCGTGTCTTGTTTGGCCGTTTTTCTTCGTTTCTTTATTTCAATCTCCTTCTCTCTGGTCTGTTCTTTCTTTTTTGTTTATTTTGGATGTTTCTGTTTATCCATTTGTTGTTATGTTCAATCTTTCCTTGATGTATGGTGAATCTCTTTCCCCTCCCTAATCTCTTCCTTTTGTGTTGTTCTCTTTCATGATCTAATTCCCCCCTCTCCCATTTGAATCCTTTGTCTCGGTTCGCCCCCCCTTGTATCTTTTTCATCTATCTATCTTTGTTGGTGTTCTTTTTTTTGTCTTCTTTGTCTTCTTTTTCCGTCCTTAATCTCTTAATTTCCCTCGTCACTCTGCTCTTCCCCACTTGGGTGTCCCCCTTTCTCCTCCTCCTCTCCCTTCTCCTCCTCTTGGTTTGCGTGTGCCCCTGCTCGTCTCTTCTCTCCGTTTTTGATAGCTGCTGTTCTTTGGTCTGTCCCTCTTTTCTCGTGTCTTCGCTCCCGTTCTCCCGTTCTTTTTTCTTGTATTCGTTTCTTGTCCGACCGTTCTTGCTTGTTCCCTCTCGGTTTCCTTTCCGTTTTTTATATAAAGTCATTTTAGTAGATCACAAATTAATGTTGGATTCATTAGTAGTGCAATATATTACGTGTGGATCCTAACTAGACTGTTAAGTATATATTCAAATTTCAAACGTATTAAAAACTATACACATAAGTTTTTGTGCTACATGCACAGCTTTATTAGAAACTAAAACACGACGTACATACACATGGTTTCTTGATGCACCTTATTTATTTAGTAGTGCCATCGACCATCTAATCAACTGCGTCCAAGTTGCTGCGACAGTGGACATTTCCAGTGGAAGTTGCCCCATCCATTTCCTTGCGTATTTCAGCTGCCACCGCTACGAGATCCCTGTGGTGCACCTTTACCAATGTCCCATTCTTCATTGGCAGATTAATTGCTACCTTCAAAACATGATACATGTGAATTCAAATTTTTCATCATTTCCTTAGTTCTCCTTCAAATATAAAATCCATATAAGTCATTGTTTTAGATATCTATAGTTCTATCATATAATATCATTTGTATGAGATGATATGCATTAATTTTGTATGATGTTGATATCATATTAAGTCAATATCGTTTTGATTGCATGATATGGACAGACATAATAAAATCTAAAAACATAATTTTTAAGAAATATTAGAATTTTTTACTTGTGGATCCTCGTAATAGAACTTAAACTAATGTTGGGTCCCCTTAAAACAATAAATTACATCTAGTTCCCAAAATAACGAATATTTTTTGAAAGTTGTTAAATTTGTCAGTGAAATGACCAAAGTTACTCTTCCACTTAAACGAGCTTTGCAGAATTATCTTCCCCTTCAGTTCGCTCTTTCGATGGATCCACCAATTTGTGATCATCATCATCAAGGAGATATCCGTTTGGAGATACACTATCTCCTAGTAGATCATGGAGTGCAGCATGCGCCGTGTTTGCAAATATAGGAGGGTGGATTGCCGATACTCTTGTAAGCAAAGGTCTTTCTATAACCTCAGTTCGCAAGGTAAGCTCTGCTTAATTAATATTCACCACGGAGCATAACTGGCAAAATTATAGGACTAAAGCCCCCTCTCACGATTGCTTTCACAATATTTAGTATTTTCACTCGGGGAAGCTAAATCTCACCCTAAGCTACAAGTAAGGTTATGGTAAGTAATGATCATATATATGGTTTTCTGCAAGGCTGAGCCCACATCTCTATCGTCCATCATGTCCTCCTGTCAATTCTGAGTCTCTCTTTGGGCTTCAAGTCAATCTCCTTAAATCCTAACTCTTTGTCTTTGGGACTTTCAATAGTCCTTCATTGCCTCTTTTTCTTCACATCACAGGCTTCTCCTTGGTTCCATCCCATTAAAATACCTTGTGCTTCCCCTTCTTCCTGCTTTGTTTGGTTGGGGTTATCTCTACACTCCCATGTTTGACCCAATTCGGAAAAGACTCTAGCTTTGGAAGGCAAACTCCTATGCTTATTTTGATCAGATCGATCTTCCAATCTTCCTACATCAACTGGTGTGGAGTCTTTGCCTTCCTAAAAATCATTATCAAAGCCATGGAATCCCTTTTTTGGAGAATCACGGATGTTTGTATGACAGAAACTGTTAAATTAATCCTTGTTATGTATGTTCTCGGGCTCTCGTGAGTCAAGCAAAACTTGAAATGTTAAATTTATCCCACACACACATATGTATAGCCACCTGAGTGTGACGATAATCTTTTCTTTCTTCATGCCAACACATATGGGCTTGTTTTTTTTTATTAGGAACCTCTCTATGTAGGAAACTGTTGTTGGGGGTGGGGAGAGAGGAGACCATAAATTGACATGTATTATAAAGCAATGATAACTTAAATAGGTTAGTTGCAAAGGTTAAAGGAACCAACCCCAACACCCCTCCCCCAACCCAACCAAAAAAAAAAAAAAAAAAAAAAAAAAAAAAAAAAAAGAAAAAGAAAAAGAAAGAAAGAGAAAAAGAAAAGAAGAGAAGGTAAAAATAGGATGAGAAGGAGTCAACCCCTAGAACCAATCTCCTATTGGAGCTTGTTTATTTTAGTAGCAGTCTAAGCCCATACTATCTGTGAGATTGCAATATGAAAATGCACTGATGTGATGTACCACACAGCTTATTGAAACAAATGTAATTTATTTACCCAACACTTATGTGTTGTATCTTATCTTTTTTGGAGAATAACAAATGTTCGTGTGGGCAGAAAACATTAAATTCATCATTGTTATATATGTTCTTGGGATCTCATGAGTAAAGCAAAAATTGAAATTCATCACTAGAGCAGAATTGAGTTCAATTTCTTCTTCCCTTTTTTAGTTAATTTTCATAGTATCTCTCTCGCGTTCATCATTGATGAGTATTGGAAGCAAATTGATCAATTAGCTTTTTTGTATTCCTTCATGAATTTTTTTTTGTGTGTGGAAGAATTATCCCTCATGATTGCTTTTGTTGTTTCTCTCAATTTCACATCATTTACAGTCCTGTTTGGTCCAGTCAACAGTTTTCATTTAATCTAATTTGAGTGTACGTATGTTATTTCTCACAGTTTCCACAGTCTGGTCTCTATTCTAATCACCAAGACATTGGACCACGTTATGTAAGTTTGCTGCGTTATTTTTCCTACTTTTTATGGGATTTTATAATATGTTTTTCTGGTTTGAGCTCCATAAAGGTTGCTTCCATGCAAGTTAATTTTCCTGCGTGAAATTTATAGATATATTTTGTTCGGAAAAAAAAAGGTAACATTGCAAACAGAATGTGATAAAACAACAGTGAAGGGTAAGTGAGTGGTTCATACACTATGCAGCACCAATAGGTTGAGCATCTAGTATAGTATGAAATATTAATGACAATGACCTATAAACGTTATCTCCATATCTTCATCAAAATAACTTGGGTCTGTCAATGCAGTTTGTTATGTAAATTTGGTAAATATAGGGAGTGCTGCTGGGATTATCAAACACTGCAGGAGTGCTTGCTGGTGTTTTTGGCAAGGCTGCCACTGAATACATTCTCTAACGAGGTATTGCAGTGAAATCAACACTGTTTCACTCAATTGTTGTAGGTTGTTGCATTTGGCTGAACTTACTGAATTGATCTTTGGGTTTTACCTCTTGCAGGTTCATGGGATGATGTCTTCAAAGTTTCTGTCGCCTTGTATATCATTGGCACGCTGGTCTGGAACTTGTTTTCAACTGGAGAGAAAATTCTCGACTAGGGAAAATATGGAATGATAGGAAGAAACGGAATGGAAAAGATGATGTGTATTATGTATAATAAAGACTCTTTTGAGTTCATGAAGGTAACAAGAAGAGAAACTTGAAAACCAGGTATCAAATGAATGAAGCTGAAAGCTTGAAAGTGGAAAAATTCAGAATGACACTGTTTTGGACTTCAATCTCCTTCCTGTGAACTAACTCATTTGAACCTTTGCTCCACCAATATGAGGTAGTCCCTCGGCTCGAAAAGCATCGTTGCATAGGTTTTCAGATTTCCTTGAATTTCTGTGTACATGTATTCGTTTTAGAAAATTTCGTGTAACTAATTCTTGTTGAACCTCTCCCTCCAATTGACACTATGCAGTAATAAGGTGAAAACTTCAATCTTAATAGTGTTATCTTTTACCGGGTGAAAAGAAAACCCATTAGAAACTAACAGCTATTATAGAAATTAGATTTCCTTTACTTTTTTTTTTAAGTTCAAACTCGAGATCTCTTCGGTCTTTTTACTACAAGAAAAGGATTGTTAGTGGTGGTTTTTTCTGCCATTAATTGTGTAAAAAACTGCTCCTAAACAAGTATTTTTCTGTGCCACAAATTTGTGACGGTTTCTAATAAATCACCATTAATTGAAGCTAATTGGAGGTGTTTTTCAGCAAATTTCAGCTAACTAAAGTGTAGAAGTGTCATCTTTATATTGGAGGTTATCACCATAACCGACCCACGTTTTATATATTTGCTAATACATGAGCCAGTTTAAACATCTTTCATGATATTAGCAGCAGCGATAGCATAAGGAAACTAATATTACCTGTAATTTTCTATTAGAAAAGAAAAGCCAGGCCTTGGTAAAACACATCAAATTTATATTGTACCACTGGTTCCTATAGAAGATTACAGCAACGCCAACTTGGCTTCGAAACGAGCTCACACAGTGATAAGTGATGGTACAGTAACGCCAACTTGGCTCACACACTGATAGGTGATGCTACCAGCAACACCTGGGGCACCTCGACTGACAGAACATATGTGACGAGATACAGTTTCAACATGTCCCTTGTCTCTCACCAAGGATCGATCAGATAGACCCCTTATGTAATGAAGATCGACTAGTAGAGTAGAAGTTCAAATACCAAACGCTCCTCAGGTTATGCAGTCCTTGGTTATCCCTACTCCTGAGTTACATAGTTTGAGTAGCTTCAACGACCATCTAATCAACTGCGGACAAGGTGCTCCCGCAGTTGACGTTTCTGGCCGGAGTTGCTCCTTCCCTCTCCTTGCGTATTTCAGATGCCACTGCCGTGAGATCCCTATGGTGCACTTTGACCAACAACCCATTCTTCATTGGCAGATTAAGTGTTATCTTCGGCTCCACAAGATGACCTGGTATTAATGTCAGCCGGTGCCTGAGCAACACCGCCATGGCAATGGATTTCATTTGGATATAAGCCATGTCCTTTCCTAAACACATCCTAGGACCTGCATTGAAAGCCAAGAACTCAAACTGGTTCTTCTCTTTGTAACTCTTCCAATCAGGTGACAACCAGCTCTCAGGACGGAATTCCATACAATCTTTTCCCACGTCCACTCCATCCTTCCAGCAGAGTATATAGAATAAAATACCTTCGTGCCTGCTGGTACAAATGTGCCATTTGGCAACACGTCATCTCTAACCACTTCCCGATTGTTTATTGGTATTGGCGGATACAACCGGAGGGTTTCTGACAATGCCGATTTTAGGTAATCCAGACGAGCAGCCTCCTCGAACCCCAATGGTTCCTCCAACCACTTTGGCATGTCATTGCCACGTGTATCCATTAAAACTGTGCAAGTCTCACGCAAGATCTTTTCCTCAACTTCTGGGTGCAACATTAGCGACCAAAAGAACCAGCTTAGCGCCACTGATGATGTTTCTCGTCCAGCTAAGATGAAGCTAAGTAGCGTGAGTTGGAGGGAGGTGTCGGATGGAAAGAGTTCTTTTTGATTTAACAGCCTAGAGAGCAAGTCATCATGTGGGCTTTCTTTCTCTCCGACTTGAAGATTTTGTTGCAGTTCTAGCTTACGTGTCCTGATGATATCTAATAGGTATTGGTCCACGTGTTCTTTTCCGTCTTGTTTGAAGATTTTGCTCTAGTTCTAGCTTATGTGTCTTGATGACATCTAATAGGTATTGGTCCACATGTTGAATGCTCCTTCTCATGCCAACCTCCAACCCCAGCCAAAGCCATTTCTTCAACTTCCATATGGCTTCGGGAACAATGAATCGCTGTAGGATGGCCTCGACAGCTATGTAAAATGTTGATCCAAACTAGTGCTCTGGTAGATTGGGGGATGTGGTTTGAGGGTCATTTCCAAAGGCTAGTGCACATACGTTATCAGAAGTTAATCGGAGGATGGGATCTTCAAGATCCACGATCATAGATTCCAATTCAGCTATTTTAAGGATCAGGTAGAACTGTAGCTTGATGGTTTTATTTAGTCGCTAAGTGATGGCTTGTCGTAGTCTCCTTAGGGTGAACTTTGATGCGGGTGCCTTTCTCTTGGATCCACATCCTTTGTAATTCTTTTCTCTACAATTCCCTCTTAGGATTGTGCCATGTGGCATTAAGTAATCCAACGATCACCCAATTCAAACTAGAGTTTAAATAAAATTTAAATTTATGGGCGGGTTTAAATAAAATTCAAATTTAGTTTGAATTGGGTAACCATTGGATCACTTAATGTCACATGGCACAATCCTAGGAGGGAATTGTAGGGAAACGGAATTACAAAGGATGTGAATCCCTTTGTTGGGATCACACGTAATAGTCACTAAATTGTGTTTTTGCATGACAAAAGGTACAAAAAAGAGAAATGTTTGGTACATCGCACCACATGTAAGGAAAATATCGATGAGCCAATCATGGAAGCGATTATAGTTATGGAACACTCCTGGAAGAGAATCGACTAAAGGCCATACTCGTGGGCTTGTAAGCAAATGAGAGGTAAATTAAGGTGAACGTACCACATCATATATATAGCGGTAGCAACAAAGAGTAGTATAGCCATTGATGACTCCATTGAGAATGTTAGAAAAGAAGTTGCTTAGTCTTTCGGAATAATTTGATCAACAGATAAAGGGTGTTTAGGAAGGTTCAAAGAGAGTAATAGAGATAGAAAATATATGGTAAGTGTAAGAAGTGATTGTGAAGGTGATGATAAAGTGATTTATGGATGAATACTCAATTGTTACTGACTGATTCATATGTTGACACGCTTCACACTTCTCAAGCGTTGAGACATACCTATAAATATTAATAACCTTGACACACGTCACACTTCTCAATCTATAGGTATACCAATGAAAAGGAGACATGCCTATAGATAAATGTTCAAACATAGATGAATATTCAAAGTTATTGATTGAGCCACATCTTGACAAACTTCACACTTTCAATTACCGATACATATACTATTAAATTAAAAGTTGATAAGGAAAATTTGAAGACTAAAATAATTTGAAATTTCTTCTCACCTGGTGTGAGGCTGAGTAGAAATAAAAGTTGATAGGGATAATTACTAAAGCTCCCAATTATTATTTTATTTAGGAGGCTCTTTTTTTTCGAGTTACTAATCCCCTATTATTTATTGAGGACTTGTTTTTTTTTTTTTTAAGAACCCAAAATAACCCTGACATTTGTCAAATCCTGTCACGAATATTGTTGCTCTGACTTTTTGATCTCTATGTTGGCCTTCAGCTTCAGTTGTAGATTCTATATACGAATGAATAACTTAGATGAATATTCAGCTCTATCAGAAAACATGAAGCACTTTGAATATAAAACATGTCGGTTACTATAGAAGATTACTACTGTATCGCCTCTTGGCATCCAAGTGAAGTTCACACACTCATAAGTGAAAACACTAGCAACAACACAAGCACCTCAAATGACACACCAATGTAACAAAACATAATTACTGTGTTACATACACAACTTTGTTTATTAAACTAATGGAACACAATAAATGGTTTCTCGATGCACCTTATTTACTCCTCTCTTCCACCTGCAATCCTCGTATTTCAGCTGCCACTGCCATGAGATCCCTATGGTGCACCTTTACCAACAACCCATTCTTCATTGGCAGATTAATTGTTAACTTTGGTTCGACATGGTGACCGGGCACTAATGTCAGCCGGTGCCTTAGCAAAACCGCCGTGGCGATGGACTTCATTTGCATATAAGCCATGTCCTTTCCTAAACATATCCTAGGACCTGCATTGAAAGCCAAGAACTCAAATTGGTTCTTCTCTTTGTAACTCTTCCCATCCGGTGACAACCATCTCTCTGGACGGAATTCCATACAATCTTTTCCCCACGTCAACTCCATCCTTCCAGCAGAGTATGTAGAGTAAACTACCTTTGAACCTGCTGGTAAGAATGTCCCATCTGGCAATACATCGTCTCTAACGACTTCCCGTATGTTTATTGGCACCGATGGATACAGTCGGAGGGTTTCTGACAATGCTGCTTTCAAGTAAACTAATCGACCAACCTCCTCAAACCCTAATGGCTCCTCCAACCACTTTGATGTGTCATCGCCACGTGTATCCGTTAGAACCGTGCAAGTCTCGTGCAAGATTTTTTCCTCCACTTTTGGGTGCAACATTAGTAACCAAAAGAACCAGCTTAATGCCACCGATGACGTTTCTCGTCCTGCTATGATGAAGCTGAGTAACGCATGTTGGATCAAGGTGTCGGAGGGGAAGAGTTCTTTTTGATTCATCAACCTAGAGAGCATGTCATCGTGTGCGTTTTGTTTCCGTCTTGTTTGAAGATTTTGCATTAGTTCCAGCTTACGTGTCTTGATGATATCTAATAGGTATTGGTCCACATGTTGAATGCTCCTTCTCATGCCAACCTCCAGCCCCAGCCGAAACCGTTTCTTCAACTTCCAAATGGCTTGGGGAACAATAAATCGTTGTAGGATGGCCTCAACAACTACGTAAAATGCTGATCCAAACCAATGCTCTGGTAGTCCGGGGGATAACGTCTGAGGGTCCTTTCCGAAGGCCAGTGCACATATGTTATCAAAAGTTAATCGGAGAAGGAGGTCTTCAAGATTCACAGTCGTGGATTCCAATTGAGTCGTTTGAAGGATCGGGCAGAATCGTAGCTTGATGGTTTTGTTCAATTGTTGAGCCATGGCTTGTCGTAGTCTTCTGGGAATGAACTCCATCGCGGTCACCTTTCTTTGAGATACCCATGTTTCGCCATCAGATACGAAGACACTATCTCCTAATAGATCATGGAGCGCAGCATGCGCAGTGGCACCCTTTTGGTAGTTGTCGAAGTGCGTTTTAAGTATGTGCTCTAGGTTCTTGGGATCACATGTCAAAGTCAGCAAATCATGTTTTCGCATAAGAAAAGGTACCAAAAAGAGACATGTTTGGAACGTCGAACCACATGTGCGGAAATTATCAGTGATCCAATCATGGAAGCGGTCATAGTTGTGGAACACTCCTGGAAGACAACCGACTAAAGGCCATACTCGTGGGCCTTTCAATAAACGCGAGGTAAAGGTGAACCACGTCAAGTATATAGCGGTAGCAACAAGGAGCAATATTGTAATTGATGCCTCCATTGCGAAAGCCAGAGAAGAAGCAGTCGCTAATTTTCCAGTTTCAAATTAGTTTGATTTGCAGAAAAGTGGGGTGTACAAGACTGTTCAAAAAGAGTAGTAGAGATAGAATATGGGAAGTGTATGGAGTGATTGCAAAGATGATAGAGCGATTTATAGATGAATGCTCAACTGTTGTATACTAAGTGAGTCGCATCTTGACTTGCTTCATGCTTCTTAAATGTTGAGATGTAAATTTGTGCCTTCTGAGACAGTTGGGATTTAAGGAAATATGGCTAAAGACTTTCTTCTTTTTCTTCTTGTAGATAGGTAAAACCTTCAGCCTAAACGGTACTCTCTTTTGAGCCAAAAACAAATTTTGTTGTTGAACGCAACTAAGAACATTTACTAAATGGTTTACGGTTTTGGTGGAGCAACTGAAAGTCTTTTAGCATATGTTCAATATTGGCTTCTGAATCGTTACAACAGATATGCCATTGCTTGTAATAGCTCCTTCATTCAATAAATTTCGTATAAAAAAACATCCATTCAGAGAAATGAGTTAGTGTGAAAGCTAACAAATTCTTTTACCAAAACAAGGAAGAAAGGGGACGAGTAATTGGTTATTTTGGATTAGAAAGGTATTATGAACTTCAAAACATGATTCAATCATGTGAACTTGTTACATGTCAATTCAAATGTTTCACCATTTCCTTAGTTTTCCTTGGAATGTTAAATTCATCTGAGTTCATGGTTTCAGGTATCAGTGTTCTATCATATTGTGTCATTCGTATGAAATGATAAGTATTAGTTAACTTTGTATCTTGTCAAAACATATCAGGTCAAATACCATATTGATGCATGATATGGATAAGTATAACAAAGACTAGATCTATCTTTCAAGAAATATTATTATTTGATACTATTGATACCTGCCAAATTCAAATTTGATATTATTTAGGTTTCGTGTCTACAATACTCATTCTAATACCTTGCACTAAAACCATGTTCATGCATGTGTAGTTTAGGATTTTAGTTAAGGGTGATTTTCACAGGTGGGGAAAGTTAGGCTAGGGTTGGGTGCATGTACCTTTTTCATGTGCAGTTTAGGGTTTTAATTAAGGGTGCTTTTCACAAGTGGGCAATGTTCAGCTAGGATTGGGTGGGTACCATATTTTGGGGTTGTTTTATTTATTATTTTTTTTTTTTGGGGGGGGGGGGGGGTTGTTATAATTTATATGTATATAGTTTTGAAGTAAATAAAAATATCATAGCTATGAATCTTGAATATAATTCTTGATATCATATAGGTTTCGTGTCTATAATACTCATTCTAATACCTTACGCAAAAACTATATTCATGCATATGCAGTTTAGGGTTCAAACTAAGGGTGCCTTTCATAGATGGGCAAAGTTGGGCTAAGGACTAAGGTTAGTGAAAGAATTCTGATATTTGGTTTTGAATGCTCAAGACTTCACATTAGCTTGAATATTGTATTTATAGTGTAATCAATTACATGAATAGGAAGTTGAGATATACAGGGAAACAAACTTAAACAAAATACCAACTTTTAAGTTGTGAAATATAATTCAAACTTTAAACTAAAAAGTTTTTCTCTCACTCAAACTCTGGTTTATCAGTTAGGTGTGTGTACATTTCCATGTGCAGTTTAGGATTTTAATTAATAGCACTTCTCATAGGTGGGCAAAGTTGGGGTAGGGTTGGGTGTGTGTACCTTTTTTTTTTTTCGGGGTGGGGGGTTTATATGTATATAATTTTTTAAGTAAAAAAATACCACGACCATGAATCTTGAATACACACTTATATATGTATCATTCAAATGAAAACACCAAGGAGTGTCAGTCTTCAAGCCAACCAAGAAATTGCTCTCAAACCAAATTGAAACCAATTTAAATCAAACCAAAGTTTATTGGATTGGTCCAACTTGATTTTATTATTGAGTGATGTCATGCAACCACTAAAGTCGAATTAACTTTTGGAGGAGTTCGGATCACCTCCATGTCAGGGTAGAAGTATGTGGTCATTTGACACTTCTTCACTACACAACAAGGGTGGGCTCCAGTGGGATCTATGGGAGGTTCCACCTCTGATTAATCTTAGGGAAAATTACCTGCATGATTATCTATTTTTAGGTTTTCTTTTACAAGAGTATCCACTCGATGTTTCAATTAATCAAACTTACTAAAACTGAGTTTGGATTTACGCAACTAACCAAAACAATGACTTTTCATCCCCATGTTGGTTTATGGGTAAAAATATCCAAAAGGATAAAAAATAACTATTTTGGATAATTTTGCAAACACAAACCTAGTTTTAGCTAGTTTTGTTAATTAAAACATTTTTTTTAGTAAATAAAAGTATCATTCATTAAAAACTAAAAGGTAATACAAAGATAACCGCATGTAGCAGAAGATGTGAATGCCTCCATCCAACATCCAAGAATGGAATTTGATTGATCTATCAGACATGAGATAGACAAGGCCTTCCAGACTAGGGTGTCAATAAACCTAGTAACCCTAGAAAGAGAGCTTTAATAAAGGGATCGACCAAATTTATGCCCTGAAACTTACAAGCACAAAGGGAAACAACCATGTCATTGCAAGGAAGAGGCACTAAGGGAAAGAGAGTTTCGGGTCACTAAGATGTAAATAGACTAGGAAAATATCAAAAGGTGAAAAAACGATTGAAAGAGATACAAAGAAGTGAGAAGCAAGTGATAAGGGAAAGAGAAGAAAGGAAGAGGCAAGAACAAAATGGAGGGCAGTGAGTTCAAGGAGAGGAAAAACAAACAAACACGCAAAAGCTCTCACTTATATGAAGCTTGAGGGTAATGGAAGTCACATTATTCTCTTTAAATTCATATGCTACCTTTGGATTGCAGATTCATAATTTATTGTTAATGCACTTCTTCACTACCAATCTCCACCTTCAGTAATGAAAAGATTTGTTACTTCCATGGGAAGTCGGGCATGCATATGTGAAATCTCCTATGATCCTAACTCGAAATTCCATATTGCAGGTTTGAGAACCCCGAATGCGGGTAGAAGACAACTATGGGCCATTTAGATAGAGATTATTTGATTTGAACTTGAACCAATGGAGGCGGATGGTGATATTGATGAAGTTGGAAAATTGTTGAAGTTCGGAAGAAGATTTCACTTGAACATTAATAGATATGGAAGGTGGATCAAGAGTTCAAAGGTGGCAAGTTTGGAAGGCCCTAGAGATTAGGTAAGACCTCCCCTAAGTGTGGACTAAGTGTTAGAGTAGAGCCAAGGGTCTCCCTTGGCGACCCTTATAGGTTACTATTGAAGCAACCCATGCCTCCTAGGTTGATTAAGCAAAGGTCTCTCCAATCAACCCATATGGTTATTGTTCATGCAACCTATACCCCATGGGTTGATTGACTAAGGGTCTCCCAGTCAACCCATACGATTATTGTTCATTCAATCCATACCCCCTGGGTTGATTAGGGTCTCTTCGGGCAACCCATACCTATTACTGTTCATGAGACCCATACCGAACAATTTTCGGTTTTTGTTTCTATTTTTGACGTAGAACTTCTAGGGTTGTTTTTAACTTTTAACCAATGTTTAAAAGGTTTATGTGGCACGTGTTTAGGAACTTTTTGATTACTTTAATAAAGTTCAACTTACTCGCAAGGTGAGGACATTCAAATTTATATGTTTATTCTTAATTCTTAATATGATGTTAGTCTTGTCTCATGTATGATATTCTATTGTTTAGAGACTTTTACACTCTTGTTATGTTATGAAATTATGGATTTATGGTTGCTTGCTGGATTATAGTTGTAATTGTTGAGTCGAAATAAAAGAGGACTTGATCTGGGGTTGTGGTTTAACCATTACCTTAGAAAGAGAACATATAGATTAGGGAACGTTTCTAAGTTGACTAGATGAAACATGATTAGGCACGTACCCGATCATGTTATTACCCTATTGGCAGAGGTATTGAGGCCGAGTGACATATGGCAGCAGTGTAGAGTGGTGGGCATTCAAGACTGATAATCAACCCGTTGAGGACACAATCATATTGTGCGGTTCATTCATTGGTAGGATTGCATATAATAGGCTTGGGCTCATGGGAGTTCGAGGTTGGTGAGACTCTGTGAGAGGATATGAGAGCTTCCCACCCATTATATGTGGATGACTAATAAGGTTAAGAGAATGCATAGTCTGAGTTGGTTGGAGCCATAGGATACGTTGACTCTAGATAAGGAAATATATTGAACCAAGAAGGAGAGAAGCATGAGGAGAGGTATTTGAACCTAGCTAAAATGATATGATTAAGCAGAAGACTATGCATTGGGCTAAGTAATACCCTAACACACACCAAGTTTTACACCAATGGCCGTGGTGAGAGAGTGTGGTCCTATATCCCTAGCCATGGTCGATGATTGGATTGTTATCCCTATACCTCGATGTCGTGGCGCTTAAGATCGGTGAAATTTTATGAGAGATTTGTGTGAGACTAACCAGAGGAGGCTAGTCTTCTAACTTAATGAGTGTCTACCTATAGATAGAGACCTGCATTGGTTAGAGTATATGAGTATTGTTTCATTGCATTGCATTATCATGACACTTAATTCATAGCATACGAACATATAACGGTTTTATCTCATGTTTGAATGATGTATATGCATATTTATTTGAATTACTCACCAAGTTCTTCAAAATTCATCCCTCATGGAATTGTGTTTTAAATTTATTACATATCAAGATGCCACGACGTTTCAAGATCATGAGATGCCGGCGAATGATGCGTACGGTACACCAAATTATTGGAATGACGACGTGCAGGGTGACATGTGTGCATGTCACGAATGTACATATAGAGATTAGTCCTAACCTCAGGAAGACATAAACTATTCGTGAAACTAAGACATTTGAGTTCCTTACTTACCATTTAATTGAAGACACATATTTGATGTAGACCTTAGGAGTTTGATTCTTTCCTAGTTTCCTTTTTCATTTT
Organism: Hakea prostrata; assembly: GCF_041222555.1. Taxonomy (NCBI): domain Eukaryota; kingdom Viridiplantae; phylum Streptophyta; class Magnoliopsida; order Proteales; family Proteaceae; genus Hakea; species Hakea prostrata. The sequence goes on along the minus strand of NC_142600.1, from coordinate 73,656,050 downwards.
TGGACAAACGTGCATACTAGTTTGATTCTGCTTGTTATTTTGAGATCCTTTGATTGTTTGTTATATTTTTTCTTTAATATTAAACATCTATTATTGTTCATGATTATGTTATTAAGTGGAATGGTATGTGTGATGTGACTTGAAACTAGATTGTGATTGTCGACCACTCCCTCGAGTATTCAGGTAAATGAATGTCGCGCAATTGGGTGACTATGACAGCATTAGTAAGGAAAAATTTCCACACACAAGAACCCAACAAAAAAAACAAAACCTACTGTTTTCAGCATTACCAAGAAATCTACAACTCTCTTATTCCTATTGTTTTAATCCACATAAATCATTTTTTATGCCTGCCCATATTATATTTGGAGACATAGCATTACCCACAGAGACACTGGTAAAGCGATAGGTGTTCCTTTTATAAATCAGAACATATATCCTGTAGGCTTTATTTTTATATATATTTTTTTTTTTTTATATATATAAAATTAATGTTCTTGCACCCATTCTTACATGGATGATACCAATCTTGGGTAATTATTTTTCCTTGTGGCTGTAGTTTGAGCTATAGATGAGGCTAAAGAAGCATTTCTTGGATGATTTTTAAATTGATAATTTGATCATTTTGAAAGTTTAGAAGCGAAGGAGAGATCATAATTTATTTTTTGAGGGAAATTAAAGGACAAATTTTTGAAAGAAAATTATGAGCAAATAGAGAGTAAGCATGAGGGAGAGAGAAATTTTCTCATAATAAAATTTCTGGTTCACCAGATTATAGGCCCATTCCATTGATAATGGCAACACCTTTGGACTGAGAGCAAAAAATTAAATAGGAAAGGAAAGGAAAGAAAAGAAAGATAAGGGAAACACAAGTTGGAAGACGTCTTACATTATTTTCTAAATTTGTTCCACTTTCAAACAGCACCAAATTGAAAGACATCTTGGCATCCAAACGAAGCTCCCACAATGATTGGCACTTAGAATACAAAACACATCAGTTCCTATAGATCATCACAATATATATCACCTCTTGGCATCCAAGCGAAGCTGCCACAGTGATAAGTGATGACACTACCAACACTAGAAGCACCTCAATCGACACAACAACGTAACAACACAGTTTTTTTTTTTTTGGGGTTTAAGAACTCCGGTTTTCAAGGCTTTGCCCTGACTACTCCGGTGTTCGACCGGGATCGCACACCTGACTGTGGTGGGTGAGTCTCCCAGTGAGGATTTTTTGCATCCACAAGGTTTTGATACCGAAATCTTGCTTAAGCGGACCAAGCTGCTTACCACTTGGACCAACCCCCATTGGTACGTAACAACACTGTTATTGTATTACATGCACAACTTTATTAGAAACTAATGGAACACAACACATGATTTCACGATGCACCTTATTTACTCCATCTCTCTTGCACTAGCACTACTTTTACTTCCATCTCTCATGCACAACACATGTTTCTCGATGCAACACTAGAAGCACCTCAATCCACACATCTCAATCCACACATCAATGTAACGACACAATTATTGTGTTACATGTGCAACTTTATTAGAAACTAATGGAACACAACGCATGGTTTCTCGATGCACCTAATTATTTACTCCATGTCACTTTCAGTAGCAGTACTTCTGTCACTGTACTTTAATTATAGCCTCGAAAATGCCCCTTATCTCTCATAAAGCAATCAATGAGGCCCCTTCTGCAATCAAGATCGACTAGCATCCAACATATATGAATGCACAACACCAGTACTAGTAGTTGTTTATATGCGTTTACCAAAAAAAACAGTAGTTGTTTATATGCCAAACACTCATCAGATTACGTAGTCCTTAGTAGACCTTGCTCTCGAGTTACGTGGTTTAGCAGTGCCATCGACCATCTAATCAACCGTGTCCAAGTTGCTGCCACAGTTGACATTTCCACCAGGAGTCGCCCCATCCATTTCCTTGCGTATTTCAGCTGCCACCGCCACGAGATCCCTGTGGTGCATCATTACCAGCATCCCATTCTTCATTGGTAGATTAATTGTTAACTTTGGTTCCACACAATGAATGACCTGGTACTAATGTCAGGCGATGCCTGAGCAACACCGCCGTGGCGATGGACTTCATTTGCATATAAGCCATGTCCTTTCCTAAACATATCCTAGGACCTGCATTGAAAGCCAAGAACTCAAACTGGCTCTTCTCTTTGTAACTCTTCCCATCCGATGACAACCATCTCTCCGGCCGAAAGTCCATGCAGTCTTTTCCCCACGTCCACTCCATCCTTCCCGCAGAGTAAGTAGAGTAAACTACCTTTGAACCTGCTGGTACAAATGTGCCATCTGGCAATACATCGTCTCTAACGACTTCCCGTATGTTTATTGGCACAGATGGATACAGTCGGAGGGTTTCTGACAATGCTGCTTTCAAGTAGTCTAATCGACCAACCTCCTCGAACCCCAATGGCTCCTCCAACCATTTTGATATGTCATCGCCACGTGTATCCATTAGAACTCTGCAAGTCTCTCGCAAGATCTTTTCCTCCACTTTTGGGTGCAACATCAGTAACCAAAAGAACCAGCTCAATGCCCCTGATGACGTTTCTCGTCCAGCTATGATGAAGCTAAGTAACGCATGTTGGATTGAGGTGTCGGAGGGGAAGAGTTCTTTTTGAATCATCAACCTAGAGAGCATGTCGTCGTGTGGGTTTTCTTTCTGTCCTGTTCGAAGACTTTGTTGTAGTTCCAGTTTACGTGTCTTGATGACATCTAATAGGTATTGGTCCACATGTTGAATGCTCCTTCTCATGCCAACCTCCATCCCCAGCCGAAACCGTTTCTTCAACTTCCATATGGCTTGGGGAACAATAAATCGTTGTAGCAGGGCCTCAATAACTACGTAAAATGCTGATCCAAACCAGTGTTCTGGTAGTCCAGGGGATAACGTTTGAGGGTCCTTTCCGAACGCGAGTGCACATATGTTATCAAAAGATAATCGGAGGAGGAGGTCTTCAAGATCCACAATCATGGATTCCAATTGAGTTGTTTGAAGGATCGGGCAGAATCGTAGCTTGATGGTCTTGTTCAATTGTTGAGCCATGGCCCGTCGTAGTCTTGTGGGAGTGAACTCCATCGCGGTCACCTTTCTCTGAGATACCCACGTTTCGCCATCAGAGTTAAAGATGCTATCTCCATATAGATCATGGAGCGCAGCAAGCGTGGTGGCACCCTTTGGGTAGTTGTTGAAGTGGGTTTTTAGTATGTGCTCTACGTTCTTGGGATCACATGTCAAAGTCACCAAACCATGTTTTCGCGTGAGAAAAGGTACCAAGAAGAGACATGTTTGGAACGTTGCACCACTTCTGCGGAAATTATCGGTGACCCAATCATGGAAGCGGTCATAGTTGTGGAAAACTCCTGGAAGACAACCGACTAAAGGCCATACTCGTGGACCTTTCAGTAAACGCAAGGTAAAGGTGAACCATGTCAAGTATATAGCGGTTGCAACAACGAGCAATATTGCAATTGATGCCTCCATCGTGAATGCAAGTGTAGAAGTTTCTAATTTCTACTTCCAGAATAGTTTGATTTGCAGAAGGGGGTGTTTCAGGACTGTTCAAAGAAAATACTAGAGATAGAATGCAGGAAGTGTAAGGAGTGATTGCAAAGGTGATGATAGAGAGATTTATAGATGAATGCTCAACTGTTATATAATGATTGAGTCACATCTTGGCTCACTTCAGGCTTCTTAAAAATTGAGACACATCATTAAATTTGTACCTTCAAAGACCGTTGAGATTTAATGGAACATAGCCTTCTTCCTTTTCTTCTTGTAAATGGATTAAAACCTTGAGCCCAAACCATACTCTCTTTTGAGACAAAAATAAATTTTATAGTTGAATGTAACAACAACATTTTTTAAGTGGGTTGTCTTGTCGGTGGAGCTACCGAAAGTTTGGTATACATTCAATTGCCATGTCTTGTAATAACTCATTTATTCAATAATTTAAAAAGAAAATGAAGAAGAACAAGTTAATGTGAAACATGACAATGGACTCATGAGTAGGACTTTTTGAAAGATTTATCAACAATGGAAAACTCATAAATGCATTGGGACCTAGTTTTTAATTTGGGACATCCTCTAGCAATATAGTCCAGCAAACTCCTTGTCTCTCTATCTTGGTGCAATTTTTTTTAAACCCACACCCCACCCCCAAGTCATTGATTATTTTGGATACTAATTTGTAAACTTTCTTGGGGGGGGGGGTAGGAGGGTTTCTATAAACTTCAAAACATGATACATGTGAACTTGTTACATGTCAATTCAAAATTTTCATCATTTCTTTAGCTCTCCTTCAAATGTTAAATCCATAAAGATTCATTATTTTTAGATATATGTAGTTCTATCATATAATATCATTTGTATGAGATGATATGTATTAATTTTGTATGATGTGAATATCACATTAAGTTAATATCATTTTGATTGCATGGTATGGACTTTGTGTTTCGTAAGATAAGATGATTCTCATTCTTCAAATGCTTCATTGTTGAGGCGGAATAAGTTTACAAATGTCAAAAGAGAAGAAACTTTGGAAGGGCTCGACATCCATGTTCAACACGGAAAACCAAACGAGTCGGAGACAAACCCAAAGTAAAAAAAAACCCCCTCGGAGGTTTTTGGTGTATCCATTCTTTGTTCGCCGTTCGTCGCCGGCCCATTCAAAATTAGTATGGTACGTACCGAAACTGAATTTCTTTTGTACGGTTCCACTTTCAGGTAGTCATACCGTCGGTATGTACCGAATTGGTGCTGTATCGAATTGATACTGTACCAAATTAAGGGATTTAAATATAATTTTACAATTAAAACACTTTACCTTTACCCTATTCCTAATTCTCTTTTTCAGTTTTTCGTTTTGTCATTCACTCCTCTTCTTAAATTTACTTGTTTTGTCTCTGTTAATATCAAATTATATCGATTGTTTGATCACAATTTTACTAGGATCTTAATGAATTAATAACAATAGTGATATGGGTTCGTTCATACAAAAATTGTACCGCACTATATACTGTGTTTAACCATTTTTCCAGCACCGATTTAATACCGAAACCGTACTAAACCCTTTTTGCAAATACCGAAACCGTACGGTACCGTGTAAATTTGGTATGATAAGGTTATAGTTTTCGGTATTCAAAGTTGGTGTCGTATCGAAACCATACCGAATTACCGAAACCGTATTGATTGACACCCTTAGGCACGATAGGGTGGCTGGGAATGGGGTGACTGGGTGGGGGAGTGGGGTATTTTGGTCATTTTATGGACAAATTTAACGTCTCTCAAATAGTTTGAGTTATTTTGGAACATGAACGTAATTTATTGTACTAAGCGGACCCCAAACATTAATTTATGCTTCGCTAAAAGGACCCACACATAAAAATATTATCATCTGAAACTACTGATACCTTGCCGACATAAATTTAATATTTTGACGGTTTTGTGTCTATAATACTCATTATGATACGTTGCACTAAAACCATGTTCATGCATGTGCACTTTAAGATTTTAATTAAGGATGCTTTCATAGGTGGACAATGTTTGTTGAGGGTTGGAGGGAGGGGTCACATCCTCTAAAATTCTCACCTCATACAATTCCCTGTAATTCCTATCTAGGATTGTGACTCATGGCAGTTGGGTTCTAATCATGACCCTTGGATAATTAAATGCCACATGTCACGATCCAAGATAGGAATTGCAGGGAATTATATGAGGTGAGAATTGTAGAGGATGTAAATTAACCCAGGGTTGGAGGTGTGTATACTTTTTTTTTAGGGTGGTGAGCCATATGTATATAATTTCTTATAGAAAAAAAAATACGATGGCTATGAATCTTGAATACACTCTCGTATATGTATCTATCAAATGGATACACCCAGGAGTGTCAGTCTTCAAGCCAACCAAGACTGGTCTCAAACTAAATTGAAACCAATTCAAATCAAACCAAAGTTTTATTGTATTGGCCCAACTCGATTTGTTGTTGAGTGAATCTTTAACGTTGTCTTTGTAGAGCTTTTGGAAAAGTCTGGATCACCTCCTCGTCAGAGGAGAATTATATACTCCCATAATGCTTTTTTATTATACAATAGGGCTAGACCCACGTTAGATTCAAGGGAGGTTCCACCTTCGATTCATTTTGTCAAGTATTCAAAGGTGGGTTTCATCTCTATTGTGTGGTGGAAAAGTATTAAGTGAGTATATACTTCTTCCCTGGCGGAGATATGAAGACTCTTGAGAAACATCCTCTTTTGTTGTAGTACACAATAGTGCATTATCATATGTTCAACAATTAGACAAATATCAAATCAATGGCTGAAATTGTGGAAACCCTCGAGTAAAACTTGTTTAATATATACCAATCAATTTCCAAAAACCCCATCCTCAGCCTTGCCCCATTAGGTTTTCCCCATATGTTCTTTATTTCTCAAGCGACAACTTCCCTTTTCCGGCCAAGTTTATTTTGGATTTCTATGGTTTCAAATTTGTTCTTCTGAGGTTCCGATGTGGGTATTCTTGAGTTATAGCACAATGACGACTTAGGGTTCCTCTTCCTTCTGCTGCTTCTTTTGGGGGCATATGCCATATGGTATTTCTTTGTTGAACAGAACCTTCACTCTTTTGATCGTGGATTTTAATGAAAAGCATTAACATATCCTGGACTTTCGGAGAGTGTTTGGTAGATCAGAAAAGAAACTGACGTTGGTGCCATCACTTAGATAAACCTTGTCGACTGTGAAAAATTACATTATTCGCTTTAAATCTACTGTTACCTTTGAATTGCAGTTTCAGATTGTATTGTTAATGCAGTTACTCTTCTTCTGTTCTTCACCTGCCAATCTCCACCTTCAGCAATTGGAAAGCTTCATTACTTCTTAAGGGAAGTCAGCCAGTCAGGCATGCATGAGTAACGAACAATTTCTCACAAAAGAAAAATCGAAGGAAAAAAAAAGAAGAAGAAGAAAGAACGAAAGAAAGCAGCATCATCAAGAAATCTGCTAACTAATTTCTTATTCCTGTCTTTTTAATCCACAAGAATCATTTTTACGGTTGCCCATATCATACAGAAATATAGCATTACCCACCAACACACAAAACACAGAGAGAGCTACTGGTAAAGCAATATTTATTTCATTTTTGTGAATGGAAAAACTTATATATCCTGCAAGTTTCCTTTAATGAAAAAACTGGAAAAAAAAAAGATATTGATTGTCTTTTTATAAAGCAGTAGCAGCTTAAGCATCAACAGCAGCAATAGTATTAGTAATGTATATCTTTCTGATACCGAATAGTCTTTAGTTATTAATCATCTAAGGTGATCAAGTATGGCCGGCCGGTTACGCAGGCAGTTCCTTCCCTTGCCTTGAGAATTACGCCCATTAGGTCTCTTTGGTGCACATTTACCATCAATCCATTCTTCATGAAGAGTGTCAACGACGTATATCTTCTGCTCCACACGGTGGCCAGGTGCCAATGTCAGCTGATGCCTCAGCAACACTGAGGCAGCAATGGACTTCATTTGTTGCTAAGCCAAGTCCTTCCCTAAACATATTCTGGGCCCAGCATTGAATGACACGTATTTGAACTGATCCTTCGCTTTGTAACTCTTCTCATCCAGTGACAACCACCTCTCAGTTTATGCTCTAAACTGAGTTCTGGAATTTTAGTTGGCAACTGGTAACAAGGTTTATGCTATTTTTTTTAACTAATTATGAAGTCAATCTATGGTCGGTGAGAATCTTTTGTGCTAATTACATAACTTATACCTCCCACTAGGAAAACACATCTAGATTAGGCATAGGCTGTTTGAAAATTTAAATTCATCTAAGTGTTTTTGATAAATGTAGGAAACTTGAGAGCCTTTTACAAAGCAGTTTCTCCGACCTAAGCTGAAAATGAATTCTTTTTTTTTTTTTTTTTTTGGTAAAGAGCTGAAAATGAATTCTCATGGATGAAAAGTACAAGTGCCTATTCCATGAGAGGTGCTGGACAACCAAGTAAGGAAACAGGGACATATTTACATAACAAATAAATATAATCCAATCAAATTACTCTTATAGCTCTGAAATACGCACTTCGGTCATATTTTAACTAAGCAACATCACACAAAAGAAGTAACAATGCTTACCAAAACCATGCAGCTTAAACCAAACATTTTACTGAGAAACTTGGGGTCCTAATAAATGCAGACGTTGCCAGCTTCTGCTCAAGTCCAGACCAGAGCAGGAAAAAAAGAAGAGCAAGCGATGCAACAATGGTGTGTTAGTATAAAATTTACAGTTGTGATATGTGATACTACAATTTACACTCCATCACCAATAAATGATGCAGAGGAGGTCCAGACCCATTCACAAGCTTGTGTTCACAAGGAAAAGATAAATGCTAATAAGCATCATATGATAGTGAATTCAGTTCATCGTTAAATACAAGATAATATTAAAATCCCATACTGGTATAAAGGGTCTGTCAACATGGTGAATGTCACACTACAATGGAAGATATGGCTCAGGCCAATGAAATCCAGATTCCCATTTTCTTTTTTTTTTTTTTTTTGGTAAGATACATTTCCATTTTCAAACAATAATTCCATTGTTCTTGTTAATGCACGACAAACATAATGTGAACTGTGAAGCACATACTTTTCAAGCTTCAAGACATTTAGGGAAATCATCAAATCACATAGACTATAACTGAAGTAGTTGACATAAGATGAACTCAGAAGCTGAATTTAAGGCTCTCATGGTTGGATTATACATCATGTTTACATGGAATGGGGATCCAAAAGCTATGGGTGAAGTGCCATTCAGATGCAGTGGTTGTGTAGATCACCAACAATCATAATTTTAATGAAGAAACAACAATACAAGCATCCATTGATATCCAAATTAATAACCCATACCTGTGCAAGATAACCTCTAACAGCTGGACCAATAATCAATCCAATGCCTCTTGATGTACTAACCTGAAATCAAATGCATGTTGAGCTAAATTATATTCTTCTCCATAAATGAATACATACCAAACAAATAAATTAAACTCTAAAAATAAAATATATTTAAAATAGACAATAACTGTTTAATCCAAGTTCATTCAGCCATTAAAACCCACAAAGAGAAGTACAAGAACACGCCCTAAACCTAGCATCCATTCTCTATTTTTCTTATACAAAATTCAATTTGAACTAAAAATTGATACATTGGATCCATCGAACAATTAAAAGAAAATAAAATTAAATTTACAAAAGAAAAAAAAAAAAAACATGAACTGATGAGCGTGAACTCTAGGGCTCTAAAATCTATGAGAATATCATTTCTACTCAACTAAGTATAACTACTGATGAGATTAAAATTTTTAAATAAAAGAACTTTCAGAGGGGAAAATCACACTTACAATTTGCAACTTGATCGTAGACGAAACAAACCCTAAAGTTAGGTTGTGAAGCTAAAATGGAAGAAGAAGAAACCAGGATTCCTTGCATTGATATTCCAATAACTTCTTCCTTAGGAATGGGTTGAATCTACACCCAACATTTTTCAGAGCTTCTTCTTCTTCTAAAATTATGATAGAAAGAAATGGGTCAAATCTCTTTTGTGCTCACCATTTGTCAACCACCAAAATCAAAAGCTCAAATGGAAGAGGGCATCCAATAGAGGGCTTCGGTTGCACTGATATTGTAAAGTTCAAATGGAGGAGAGAATCGTGAGGGAAAATCATGGGAGATGATTTTTTCAAAAATACCAGAGAGCTTCAAATGCGGGGGGACTGGTTCCTAAGGGGGGTCATGGGTTCAACTCCTACTGGCGGCATGTGTAATATCCCTATCCCTATATATAAGCGCCTTTCAAAACAAGAAAGAGAGTTCACGTGCTTGGTTTTGGTCATTTTGGAAAAAATGTATTGTTTATGGTTCGTCTAGTCCAGTGGTTCGGTTCGTCAACTCTAAAAACCAGGCGGTTTCTCACATAACCCCTCCTACCACCATCAACGGCCATAATTTATTTGGCAAGATCGAACGGTCGGCTGAATCGTCCTGTGCATTTAATGCGCAGGACTGAAGCAAAATCGGTTAAAAAGAGTAGTAACATAGAATATGCATGATTTACTCAAATGTAAACCAATCGGGTCTTCAAATTACTGTTAGGTGAACCACCTCAACCGTAATAGAATTGAGACCTTATAATCTTCAACATAATTCATGGAAATTTCAATAGATCTTCTCGTGTTGCACAATAATCTAAATATAGATTTTATAATTAAGATTCTTAATCACCATTATTTTTTAGGGAAATTTTCATCTAAACCCCCTAAGGTTTGGTTCAGGTCACTTTTAGTCCAGTTTAAGTTTCCTTTTGCATATGGCTTCCCCGTGGTTTCAAGAAATGATTAAATAAGGACAAGCTTAATAGAAACTGTTAGTTAAATAAATTTTGTGACAAAAATACCCTTTGTGTCCTTTAGAAATTTTTTAAATTTATTTTAGTTTTAATCTACTAAAATAGATACTACAAAATAAATAAATTATAAATAAATAAATGAAAACCTTACCAAACTATTTCTCTCGCAAAAACAGCAAAGTTTTCATTTTGGTAAATTGCGCGCCTAAATCTGCACAGACGCCTTTCACCGTCAATGAAGTTGAAGCACTTGACACCATCATCTATGTGAAACTATAGATGTTGATGGCGGATTGGACTAAGAGAGGAACGTCAACCCTTTCCTTCATCGATTGGTTATTCCTCTCCATTCGTTTCTCCTTATCTCCTTCTCCAATTTCGGTCTCGATTAGTTCACAAGATTGAATGGCCAAGTCCTATGCTACTATTGCTGGATGGGACGTAAGCACCCGATTCGATTGTTTTCCAAGAATGTTGAGCCGGTTATTCCTCTCCATTCGTATCTCCTTCTCCAATTTAGGTTTTTTGCATCCTATTTTGGTCTTGCAGCTAAGAATTTATAGACGGCGGCACCAGCAAGGACGGTAATTCCAAACTCCTTTTCTAGAGGAGAGAGCATCATAAACAGTATTTTCCACACCGATGGAGTCTTTTTTTTTTTATTCCGGAAAATCTTTTGATGTTTTAATTCCCTTTTTGATTTTTTTTTTTTAACGAGCTTGATATAAGAAAGCTTCTTGGTTCTTGGTAGGTTTGTGCCGAACCGGCATTTTGGTTGGAGGAAGAAAAAAAATCAGACACACACCTCAACCAGCCCATTGCTTTTGTGTGTCGACAGATTTTTTTTATCAGAATATTATTTTTGTGAAATATACATATTTTCGCCTTCATTTTGAGATGTTGCTGGAGGGGGTGGAGGCTTGAAGCTTCAACCTACATTTTCAATCTCGTTTTTGAGAGGGAGTTATTTGCTAAGTCTTTTTTTTTTTTAGTTTTTTTTTCTTTTAATAGATTGAACAAAAGAAGGAAACTTATTATAAAATAAAAAAATAAATAACAAATAATAAATAAATAAATAAACTAAAACAAATAAATCAACAAAAAGACAAGGGTATTTTCGTCACAAAAATTATTAAACTAACGGTTTCTGTTAAGCTTGTCCTTATTTAATCATGTCTTGAAACCACATGGGAGCCATATACAAAAGGAAACTTAAACTGAACCAAAAGTGACCTAGACCAAACCTCAAGGGGTCCAAATGAAAATTACCCTATTTTTTATATATTGAAAATAATAGGCAGAATTAAACCCACGATTCTTCACTAAGAGGTATTTGTCTCCTCAACTAAACAACCATTTGAGAATAAGATTCTTAATCACCATTTACCTAGAAATTCAAACTATAATTAAGATTCTTAGTCACCGCTTCCCCTAAAAGCTCTATTATCATGGAAAAAAAGCAGCCTAAAGTGTACATTGACAAGACTAAGGATATATGTTAATCAATTCAATTCAAAGATGCATTTTCTATAAATCAAAATTGAACAGAACATCTTATATTACCCATCAAGATACTTGTATTACACATCAAGATAGACATATGTACTTCCCCCACATTTTTCCAGCATACATTAAGAGAATGACTCACCTTTGAATTCTTACAAAATGAATTAAAAATAAAGCTTTTATCAAAAGTTTAAAATAAGAAAAATAAAAAAATTGGAGATAAGACCCCCAATGGACCCGCAATTCCCTCCAAATGTATTGTAGAAAGGTGAGAAGGGGGTTTAAAGTCCTACGGGTGTAAACGGATCGGATTTGAAGTGAATAGTAGTAATACCATATCCGCATTTTATTATATTTAGATAATATCCTCGGTTTTCGAACGGATTCAGCCAAATTCAGATGATGATAATCGAATAATTATTTTCTTAAATAGATTCTTGTTGTTCCATCTGGCTGAGATTACATATGTTGTCATTGTTGGCAACTAAAATATAGTGTGTTCTAAGAGTACATGACTTGTACTGAAGTGAAGCTCCTACAGAAGACTTTGGGCATTTGTTATATATTTTAGAAGGTGATTAACACTATTACAACTAGTTTTGAGTGTTTGTGAGAAGATTTAAGTGTTTGGGTTGAAGCAAAGATTACTTAGAATAGTGGATTTGAAAGGTCACTGCACAAGGGTCACATTGGATGAATTTTTGAGTAGTCATCCAGTTTTTTTCTGGGTTCGACTTAAACTGAAGAAACGTAGTTCATGAAGTCCTCTTTCCAACGCACTTTTTGGATTGTGATTTCGATATCAAAACAAGGGAGTTATGAGATTTCTCATGAGAGTGTGCGATATGGAAGCAAATCTGGGCATTGTAGAAGAAATATCAAATTTGGCTACTGTGATTTAATCTACTCTAAGGGGTTCGAAAATAATTTTTAAGAGTTGAGGGGTCTTTGTGAAATAAGTCTTACATCTCAAGGAGGAAAGTGTAATTTTGAAAGATTGAATGATTCAATCTAATGGTCATTAGAAGGACGTGGATGAAGATCCAATTTTGAGGGTCGAGATTGATGAGCTTGGTTTTCAAGTGTCCAAGACGGAAAAGATTTCATCGTGTACCTTTTGGTTGGTCGGGAGCATGATAATGTGGTGCACTGCAAATTATAATGATCAACATGATCCCGTGTATCGCAGCTTAAAGGTAAGATTAAAAAAAGTTTCCATTTGAAATAATTTGGTGAAGAGTACTCTAATCTTACATCACTTAAAGGATCTGACGGCCCAGATCTCACCCGCCTTTTTAAAGTGGACATCCAACAGCTGTGGGATTAGATTCTCTTTGGGACTCATCTAGAAGATGAAATCCAACGGTTCCTGTGCATCAACGTTCATTCTCTTTTAAAGCTCGAATTTGAGCGAAACAAAAGAGGGTTTTTGGTGTTTTTGGCTTGTGGAGACTAAGAAAAACGTGGAGGAGAAGCCAAGAGGCAATATGGGTATGGAGAACAAGCTTGGATGCATATTTTGGTGAAAACGTTGAAGAAGAAGGTGAGTAATCTATTGTAATCTCCCTTAATTTGAAAAGTTTCACCTTTCAAATAGTTGCTTGTTAGGGTTGAGTTATTTGGGGTTGACGCCTTATACTTTTGTGGGTGTAAGAATTAATACTAGAGACGGTGCTCTATGTTTTGAATTAATTGAGAGTGGGTGCTCTCTGATCATTGTAGTGAAAAGTTTCACCTTTCAAGTAATTGCTTGTTAGGGTTGAATTGTTTGAGATTGACGCCTTATATTTTTAGTGGTTACAAGAGTTAATACTGGAGTGGGTGCTCTATGTTTTGAATTAATTGAGAGTGGGTGCTCTCTGATCATTGTAGTAATCAAAATTTTAGTTGGAAAGTATTGAGTAAATACGAAGCTCTATTTAGGGCATTGCTCCGTGGATGTAGGCAATTGGTGAACCACGTAAATTTGGTGTCTTGCGTTTTTAGTTTATTTTTCATTGCATACATTGGAGTGCTTTGATTGCAGAGTGGTGGTGCACTATCTGGTAGACCCAGCCACATTGTGGTGTGTAATGGACGTGCACTTGTGTAATTGATAATTACAGGATTATCTTGACCAACCTTATCTTGAATTTAAAGAAACGTCACATCAAAGATAATTTTAGAAGACACTGATTCTCCCCCTCTTAGTATCAACCTGGGAATAATAATTCTTTTAAATGAACATGAATATAGATTGAATACAAGTTTTCAACTATCTTTTGACATTTTTACCATTTTATTTGTGAGACTAGATCTAAAAATTTAAGAATATAGCAACTTTGATAGTTATTTTAGTAAAAAATCTAGAAAAGTAATCACATACCTCAAGTAAAAAATTATAAAAATTAAAAAAAAAAATCCAAAAAAGTAACTTTATCGGATAAATATAGTTTGGTTCATAGTCATGACTATAATCAATCAAGGCCTTCAAATCCTCTACTAAGGAGGACTTATTCAGTTTAGATTTGAAAGAATTAAAAGGGAGACTGTAAAAGTTACAAACAACCACCATGGTTGTTCAATTAGGAATGACCAACAACTTTTAGTGAAAAGGTCATGGATCAACTCTCCCTTGGCAAAAGACCAACAGGTCTTTGGCCATTTTAGTTTGGTTCATAGTCATGACTAAGGATCAATCAAGGCTCTTAGGTCCTTTACTAAGGACTTATTTCAGTTTAGATTTGAACAAATTAAAAGGGAAACTTTGAAAGTTACAAACAACCACCATGGTTGTTCAATTAGCATATGACATACAAATTTTAGTGAAAAGTCATGTATTTGACTCTCCTGAATGGTATAGATAAAACTACTAGTTCCGAAAAGAAGGATCACCAGCAACTCGCATAGCTAAGTCAACCGGTCGGCGACTATAATCTCAACTCGAGCGGACTACTGGGCATTGATCTTATAACCAACCCCCCACCGCTACCATTTTGTGTATCCTCATGGTGCAACAGTGACTTAATCACTGTGTTTACCTGATAAAACATTCAAAAGTTTTATTCTCTCTTTTGAAAATTAATCATCAACCACTGACTGATTCTCCTACCATGATTTGAGAAACAGAGAGAGCTTATGGAGACTGTTTGAATAGCAATGAAACCTCCAGCAAACATCAGACGATACAGAGGCACATACTCAGCTCATCTCTTGATAAGGCCACGGAGTAACTTCTCTGAGGCAAAAGTCGAACAAGTAGGGATCCTGGTTTTACACCCTCTCTGGTCTCTAATGCTCATTGCTGATGGATGTCTTAAACTCCAAAACTCAAGAAAATGCGGTATGTAGCAGGTATCCCAGCCCTCACGGGAAAGCATTTCATGTATTCTATTGCTTCACTCAAAATAGATATACCTCCATCATGAGAAGCAATTACACATTTCCAGTGTATGCCTGTGGAATGGATTCTGGGGAGACCAGATTACTCAGAGCCAAATAGTCTTTGTTTAGCATGAGTAACGAGCAGTTTCCACACACACAAGAACCCAACAACAAAAAACAAAACCTACTGTTTTCAGCATGACCAAGAAATCTACAACTCTCTTATTCCTATTGTTTTAATCCACATAAATAATTTTTTACGCTTGCCCATATTATATTCGGAGACATAGCATTACCCACACAGAGCGATACGTATTCCTTTTATAAATCAGAACATATATCCTGCAGGCTTTAATAATGAAAATATGACATCTCAGCTGATGCTTAAGCAACGCTGCAGTGGCAATGGACTTCATTTGTAAAGTTTTTCCCTAAACATATTCTGGGCCGCGCATTGGATAACGCTTATTTGAACTGGTCCTTCACTGCGTAGGTGAGAACCATCTCTCCGGCAGAAATTCCATGCAATCTTTGATTCTTTTCCCACGTACACTCGATCTCCCCCCATAAAATATATCGAGTAAGTTATTGCCAGAGCTGTTGGTACAGATGTGCCATCTCATAACGCATCATATGTAACTATATGCTTTGAGTCTTGCGGTGCTGATGGGTTCCATATGAGGGTTTCCAACAATGCAGCTTTTAGATTGATTAAGTGATCAACCTTGTTGAACACCAATGGCTCTTCCAACTACTTGGAACTTGGAAGTGTCATCACCACGTGTCTCCATAAGAACCATGCATATCTCAAGCAAGATCTTCTCCTCGACTCCTGGGTTGAGCGTGAGCAGCCACAAGAACTAGCTGATCAGCAAATACAATAGCTGTTTCTACCAAAAGAGAAGAGAGAAAAAAAAAAGGGAATACATACCTGTGAATCTCGAATACACAGTCACGTATCCACTCATATATATATGAATACATCAAGGAGTGTCATTCTTGAAACTCAGCCAAGTTCAAATGACACCAAGGTTCTATTATATTTGTTTGGATATTGACTGAGTATTACGAAATTAAATCATACCGAAAACCAAAAGAGCTCAAATTGACTCAAAACCCTAACCAAAACGGAATCCGAGCGGATCTATCCTATTAAGAACTTGATGAAAGAGCAAAGTCATTAAAAAAAGGAGTTTTTTTTACGTGTGGGTTTCTTAAGTAGACCACAAACTAATGTTGAGTCCCGTTAGTGCAATATGTTACTTGTGGGTCCCAACCAGACTAACCCCGTTAGCCGCTATTAAGTATAAATTTTTAGTCCTTCCATGTTTGAAATTTAAATATACTTAATGGCGGCTAATGGTGTTAGTCTAGTTGGAACCCACACGTAATATTTTATACTAAGAAGACCCAATATTAATTTGTGGTCAACTAAAGGGACCCACACATAAAAAATTCAAAAGAAAATCATGTTTTTGCACCCATTCATACATGGATGATATCAATCTTGGGTAGTTAATTTTCCTTGTGGCTGTAGTTTGACCTATAGATGATGGCTAAAGAAGCATTTCTTGGATGATTTTTAAATTGGTAATTTGGCCATTTTGAAATTTTAGAAGTCGAAGGAGAGATATTTTTTAGGGAAATTGAAGGTCAAATTTTTGAAAGAAAATTATGAGCAAATTGAGAGTAAGCACGAGGGAGAGAGAAATTTTTTCATAATAAATTTTCTGATTCACTAGTATATACACCCCCCCCCCCCACCCACCCCCCCAAAAAAAGAAGAAGAAGAAGGGAGATTAGGGTAACACAAATTGGAAGAAGAAAATTATGAACAAATGGAGAATAAGCACAAGAATAAAAGAAATTTTATAAATTTCCTGGTTCACTTGGCCCGTTCCATTGATAATGGCAACACCTTTGGACTGGAGGAAAAAATATAAATAGGAAAGGAAAGAAACGAAAGAAAGATAGATAAGGAAAACACCAAGTTGGAAGACATCTTGCATTATTTTCTAAATTTGTTCCACTTTCAAACAATTGAAAGACATCTTGCATTATTTCTAAAAGAAAATTTTAACAAGGAAAACAAATTAAACCACCGTCTTATACTTATCATAAGGCCATATTTTGACATGAGCCTGACTAGAGAAATTACTGACGCCACCCATATTATGGTTTAATTATTATTTTATTTTTATATATTTAGAAATTATTAATCCAATGTAAAATTTTCCCTGAAATTATAGTGCCTTATACGCTTTTAAATTTCGTTAATTAACACTTATAACGTGATATCATTATATTTTTCAAAAATTCTAAAATAATCATAAGGTTTGTTAAATCCTATGACAAATACTGCTGTTTTGACATTTTTATCTCTATAGTCCCCTTATTTCAGCTTCATCTGTGGATTCTATATACCAATGAATAACTTAGATGAATATTTGGCTCTATCAGAATACATTAAGCACTTTGAATATATATAACACATCAGTTCATGTAGAAGATGACAATATCACCTCTTGGCATCCAAACGAGGCTCCCACAGTGATAAGTGATGACACTAGCAACACTAGAAGCACCTCAATTGGCACAACAATGTAACACTAACACATAGTTGTTGTTGTTGTGTTACATGCACAACTTTATTAGAAACTAATGGAACACAACACATGGTTTCTTGATGCACCTTATTTACTCCATCTCTCTTGCACTAGTAGTAGTACTTGTACTTCTGTCTCCGCACTTTAATTATAGCCTTAAAAATGCCCCTTATCTCTCATAAAGCAATCAATGAGACCCCTTCTGCAATCAAGATCGACTAGCATCCAACATATACGAATGCACAACACTAGTAGTAGTAGTTGTTTATATGCCAAAAACTCATCAGATTACGTACTCCTTAGTAGACCTTGCTCTTGAGTTACGTGGTTTTGGCAGTGCCATCGACCATCTAATCAACCGCGTCCAAGTTGCTGCCACAGTTGACATTTCCAGCAGGAGTTGCCCCATCCATTTCCTTGCATATTTCAGCTGCCACCGCCACAAGATCCCTGTGGTGCACCATTACCAACATCCCATTCTTCGTTGGCAAATTAATTGTTAATTTCGGTTCCACACGGTGACCTGGTTTTAATGTCAGCCGGTGCCTGAGCAACACTGCCGTGGCAATGGACTTCATTTGCATATAAGCCATGTCCTTCCCTAAACATGTCCTAGGACCTGCATTGAAAGCCAAGAACTCAAACTGGTTCTTCTCTTTGTAACTCTTCCCATCCGGTGACAGCCATCTCTCTGGACGGAATTCCATACAATCTTTTCCCCATGTCAACTCCATCCTTCTAGCAGAGTATGTAGAGTAAACTACCCTTGAACCTACTGGTACAAATGTGCCATCTGGCAATACATCGTCTCTAACGACTTCCCGTATATTTATTGGCACAGATGGATACAGTCGGAGGGTTTTGGACAATGCTGCTTTCAAGTAGTCTAATCGACCAACCTCCTCGAACCCCAATGGCTCCTCCAACCACTTTGATATGTCATCGCCACATGTATCCATTAGAACTCTGCAAGTCTCGCGCAAGATCTTTTCCTCCACTTTTGGGTGCAACATCAGTAACCAAAAGAACCAGCTCAATGTCCCCGATGACGTTTCTCGTCCAGCTATGATGAAGCTGAGTAACGCATGTTGGATCAAGGTGTTGGAGGGGAAGAGTTCCTTATGATTCATCAACCTAGAGAGCATGTCATCGTGTGGGTTTTCTTTCTGACATGTTCGAAGATTTTGCTCTAGTTCCATCTTACGTGTCTTGATGACATCTAATAGGTATTGGTCCACATGTTGAATGCTCCTTCTCATGCCAACCTCCAACCCCAACCGAAATTGTTTCTTCAACTTCCATATGGCTTGGGGAACAATAAATCGTTGTAGGATGGCCTCAACTACTACATAAAATGCTGATCCAAACTAGTGCTCTGGTAGTCCGGGGGATAACGTCTGAGGGACCTTTCCGAAAGCTAGTGCACATATGTTATCAAAAGTTAATCGGAGGAGGAGGTCTTCAAGACCACAATAGTGGATTCCAATTGACTTGTTTGAAGGATCGGGTAGAACCGTAGCTTGATGGTTTTGTTTAATTGTTGAGCCATGGCTTGTCGTATTCTTCTGGGAATGAACTCCATCGCGGTCACCTTTCTTTTAGATACCCACATTTTACCATCAAAGTTGAAGATGCTATCTCCAAATAGATCATGGAGCGCAACATGCGTGGTGGCACCCTTTGGGTAGTTGTCGAAGTGGGTTTTTAGTATGTGCTCTAGGTTCTTGGGATAACATGTGAAAGTCAGCAAACCATGTTTTCGCATGAGAAAATGTACCAAAAAGAGACATATTTGGAACATTGCACCACATGTGCGGAAATTATCGGTGATCCAATCATGGAAGCGGTCATAGTTGTGGAACACTCCTGGAAGACAACCGACTAAAGGCCACACTCGTGGACCCTTCAGTAAATGCGAGGTAAAGGGGAACGACATCAAGTATATACAGGTAGCAACAACAAGAAATATTGCAATTGATGCGTCCATCGTGAATGCAAGTGCAGAAGTTTCTAATTTCTACTTCCAGAATAGTTTGATTTGCAGAAGGGGGTGTTCAGGACTGTTCAAAGAAAATACTAGAGATAGAATATGTGAAGTGTAAGGAGTGATTGCAAAGGTGGTGATAGAGTGATTTATAGATGAATGTTTAATTGTTATATATTGATTGAGTCATTTCTTGGCTCACTTCAGGATGCATCATTAAATTTGTGCCTTCAAAGACCGTTGGGATTTAAGGGAATATAGCCTTGAATATAGCCTTCTTCCTTTTCTTCTTGTAAATGGATTAAAACCTTGAGCCCAAATCATACTCTCTTTTGACTCAAAAATAAATTTTATAGTTGAATGCAGCAACATTTATTAAGTGGTTTGCCTTTTCGGTGGAGCTACTGAAAGTTTGTTGTGTATTCAATTGCCATGTCTTGTAATAACTCCTTTATTCAATAATTTTAAAAAAAAAATTTAAGAGGAACAAGTTAATGTGAAACATGACAATGGACTCATGAGTAGGACTTTTTGAAAGATTTATCAACAATGGAAAATTCATAAATGCATTGGGACTTAGTTTCTAATTTGGAACATCCTCTATTGCTATCGTCCAGCAAACTCCTTGTGTCTTACCTGGGTCCAATTTTTTCTACCCAAATCGGTCCCTTAGAGGTTTAGTTCTTGGAAGACCTAACTGATTCTCAAGGAGCCTTACATGACCGATCTAGTTCTTGGCAAGAGCCTTGGCCAACGGCGTTAACTCAGGATTAAACCTCATATGTTTGGTTCGAACTGGACCTCAGATGGTTTGGTCTGTTTGAGGGGAAAAAAAAAAAACAATTTATTCTCACTCAAATTGGTGTTTGGTGCATCTCATAATGGACAGTGGAAATTTTATCTAACACCCAACTTTAAATCTTGACCGTTCACTACTTGGAACATTGCCACATAGGCACTGCTCCCAAGCAAAATCCGAATTGGACTTTTCATTTCCTTGTAGATGTATGACATGTGTCTCAACATCACATCAAATGGTTGAAATCCATTTATAAGTCACATCATAGAGTTGTGATCAAATTTAAAAAAAAAAAATGATGTGATTTATAAATGAACTTCAATCTTTTGATGTGATGTTGGAACATATGTCACACATCTACAAAGAAATGGATGGTTCATTTTCTTGTCAGAAATGAACTCAATATTAGTCCCTATAATACTCAATATGGTACGTTGCACTAAAACCATGCATGAACGTGCTTGTGATTTTAATTAAGGATGCTTTCACAGGTGGACAATGTCGGTCGAGGGTTGAAGTGTGTATACCTTTTTTTTCTTAGGGTGGTGGGCCATATGTATATTTTTTCATAAAATACCATGGTAATGAATTTGAATTTCATTATGTATCTATCAATGGTGTGTCGTCTTGAGGTTGGTTTTAAGTGAAATCAAGTCATTTCAAACCAAAGTTTTATTGGATTGCCCCAACTCAATTTGTTAGTCAGTGAACCTTTAAGGTTGTCTTAGTAGAGCTTTTGGAAAAATCTAGATCGCCTCCTCATCAGAGGAGAAGTATATGTTCCCCTAATGCTTCTTTATTACACAATAGAGGTATTCTTTTTGTCAGTATTTAAATATGGGTTTCATCCTATTTTATGGTGGAGAAGTATTAGTTTTGATGGGGATGTGATCCACACTTTTGAGAAACATCCTCTGTTGTAGTCGCAGGTGAATTCTTAGACATACATCAAACCATGGGTATGTAGAAACCCTTCCCCGTTTAATATACCTAGGGGTGTCAACGGTCGAGATTTGATCTAGACTTTTAAGAAAACGGGGGGGGGGGGGCTAACATCTGGGCTAACGGTTTAGAATTGGGTGTATTAACGGTTTGGGTTTGGTTTATTAGCTTTATGTTTTGAGTACTTTATTGATATGTGAAATTTATCAAGAGTATGTGAACACATATAAGCATTAAGTTATCTCCAAGTCTTTTGTGTTGGGGTTAAAATAAATTTTTTTTTTACAAAGAAATAAAACTTAAAGAACTAATAACAAAGGTGGCCATGATGAATTTTAGTGGGTTGTCTTTGCTTATTTTTCTTCCCCATCTTGACATTTGTAGAAATAAATCAAAAGAAAGCATTAAAAGATTTTCAAATGATAATACACTTGCTAATATTTACTAAACCCATCTTCAAATGGTGAAAGCTTTGACAGCTTGATGTTTGCATATCCAATATTAGTGGTTGGGGGTTTTCTTGTCTTTTATATTTAAATTTATTTTATTTTTTTCTTAAGGGCTTCGGTTGGCAACCTCGGTTCGTGTTGACACCCGTTTAATATATACCAATCAATTTCCAAAACCCCATTAATCGACCCCACCTCAGCCTTCCTTCACTAGGTTTTCTCTATATATTCTTTGACTTCTCAAGCGACAACTTCCCTTTTCAGGCCAAGTTTATTTTGGATTTCTATGGTTTCAAATTTGTTCTTCCGAGGTTTCGATGTGGGTATTCTTGAGTCAAGCAGAGACAAATTAGGGTTTCTCTTCTTCTTTCAATCTTCTGCTGTTTCTTTTGGTGGCATATTGTTAGGATTAGAACAATCAATCACACACAATCGAATAGAAAACAAGGAAGAAAGAGACACATATTTTACCGTGATTCACTTCAATGTAAGAAACTACATCCAGCATTAGGTTTTTCACTATATTTAATGTTCTATTACAAGAGAATATATATAAGCGCTTAGAAACCCTAAGCCA
Organism: Hakea prostrata; assembly: GCF_041222555.1. Lineage (NCBI taxonomy): Eukaryota > Viridiplantae > Streptophyta > Magnoliopsida > Proteales > Proteaceae > Hakea > Hakea prostrata. The sequence goes on along the minus strand of NC_142600.1, from coordinate 73,633,385 downwards.
CAGGCCCAGGCCCAAACTGTAAAGAAACTCCGAGGCCCACATAAACATGGACCCTCTACAGGTTATGGGGGTGCTACCCCCAAACCCTCGCTCCCCAAACCCCCGGGGGGGCCTCGTTTGCATCGGGATTTCAATGAGAAGCATGACGCCATACCCCATTGCCTTGGTTTTCTTGCTTGGTACTTTCCTCTTTTGATCGTGGATTTTAATGAAAAGCATTAACATATCTTGGACTTTGGGAGAGTGTTTGGTAGATCAGAAAAGAACCTGACATTGGTGCCATCACTTATTTGAAGTTTGATTGTGATAAAAATTACATTATTCGCTTTAAATTTTGCTGCTACCTTCGAATTGCACTTTCAGATTGTATTGTTGTTGGTGCAAGAAATGTTACCCTAGCTTTGATGTTCACTCCAGATCCAACCCTTATTCCTGAGACCAAAGCAAAGTAAAAATGGGCCGCCTCTGAGGACGGGAAGCCACCTCCAACAATCGAGTTAGCTTAGGCCAGCAAATAAGGGACTCCATAGAGGAGTGCAAACCCAAAGAGATGACGAGGATCAAGCTCTTTTAGGGGTTAGAGGACTAAAAATGAGATGACCGGAGTGTGTCCCGCCCAACATGATGAGGGATACATATATCAAGTTCATACCTTCAAAGATGGTTTGCTTGTCGTCCTGCAGAACAGTAGTCACTTCCGCCGTTCGGCTGGTCCCGTCAGATAGTCTCGCCTTGCTTGGCGGCGTGTCGAAGCCTACAGAGATCCTGTCGCCCCAAGGCTCGAGGAGATCGATCTCTGATCATGCAATATCCCTGGTATAATTGATTCCCTAAATGGGTTTCTAGCTCAAGCATGCTGGCCATATGCCTCGTGGACCGTTCATGCCTTGCTAGCTAGAGACGATGAGCTGGCCTGGACCCACTAGCCATTCCAGGACCGATCTGAGGATTATACTTCCGGACCAAAAGTAGTCGTGATGATAACAATTGTTAATGCAGTTACTCTTCTTCTGTACTTCACCTGCCAATCTCCACCTTCAGCAATGAAACGCTTCATTACCTCTATGGGAAGTCAGCCAGTTAAGCATGCACGAGTAACGATCAATTTCTCAGAAAAGAAAAAACGAAGGAAAAAAATAAAAATAAAAAGGAAAGTATTCAGCATTATCAAGAAATCTGCTAACTAATTTCTTATTCTTATCGTTTTAATCCACAAGAATCAATTTTACGGTTGCCCACATATTATCCAGAAATATAGCATTACCCACTGACACACACACACAGAGCTACTGGTAAAGCAATATTTATTTCATTTTTTTGAATGGAAAAACATATATCCTGCAAGTTTCCTTCAATGAAAAAACTGAAAAACAAAATAAATAGATATTGATTGTCTTTTTATAAAGCAGTAGCAGCTTAAGTATCAACAGCAGAAATAGTAGCAGTAATGTATATCTTTCTGATACCGAATAGTCTTTAGTTCTTAATCATCTAAGGTGATCAAGTATGGCTGGTTACGCAGGCTGTTCCTTCCCTCGCCTTGCGAATTACGTCCATTAAATCTCTTTGGTGCACATTTACCATCAATCCATTCTTCATGAAGAGTGTCAATGACATCTTCTGCTCCACTCGGTGGCCAGGTGCCAATGTCAGCCGATGCCTCAGCAACACTGAGGCAGCAATGGACTTCATTTGTAGATAAGCCAAGTCCTTCCCCAAACATATTCTCGGCCCAGCATTGAATGACACATATTTGAACTGATCCTTCGCTTCATAACCCTTCTCATCCGGTGACAACCACCTCTCAGGCCGAAATTCCATGCAATCTTTTCCCCACGTCCACTCCATCCTCCCCACAGAGTATATGGAGTAAGTTATAGCTGAACCTGCCGGTACAAATGTGCCGTCTGGTAACACATCGTCGGCAATTACATGCTTCGAGTCTTGTGGCACTGAAGGGTACAATCTGAGGGCTTCCGACAATGCGGCTTTCAAGTAGATTAAGCAGTCAACCTCATCGAACATCAACGGATCTTCCAACCACTTGGAAGTGTCATCGCCACGTGTCTCCATTAGAACTGTGCATATCTCAAGCAAGATCTTCTCCTCGACTCTTGGGTTGAGTGTTAGGAGCCAAAAGAACCAGCTCAGCGCCACTGATGATGTATCTCGTCCAGCTAAGATGAAGTTGAGTGCCACGTGTTGGAGGAAGGAATCCGAGTAAGCTTCTTTCTTTTTCATGAACCTAGACAATAGGTCATCGTGTGGGTGGTTGCCCTTTCCTCCGGGAGACTCAAGATTTTGTTGTAGCTCCAGCTTGCGTGTGTCGATGACATCAGAAAGGTATTTATCCACGTGGCTAAGACTTTGGCTTAGACTGACCTCCTGGCCCAACCTTAGCCATTTCTTCAACTTCCATATGAATTTGGGTAAGATGAACCGTTGTAGGGTGGCTTCAGTGGCTCGATCAAATGCCAATGCAAATCTGTTTTCAGGTAGATCGGGCAGTAGGGTTTGGGGGTCCTTACCAAAAGTTAATCCACATATGTTATCAAAAGTCAAGCGAAGGAGCAAGTCTTGAAGATCCACCGTCTTGGATTCTAGTTGGGCGGTTTTAAGGATTGGGCAAAATCGCAACTTGATGGCACGGTTCACCCAACGAGCCATGGCTTGCCGTAGAGTTCGAGTGGTGAACTCCAATGCAGCAGTCTTCCTCTGAAATAGCCACGTGTCACCATCGGAGTTGAAGATGCCTTCACCAAGCAGATCATGGAACACCGATTGCCAAGTGGGGCCTTTTGGGTAATTGTCGAAGCGTGTCTTTAATACGTGCTCGAGATTCTTAGGATCACACGTGACAGTCACCAAGCCTTGTTTACGTGCCAAGAATGGAATAGGGCAGATGCATGTTTGGTACGTGCCACCACACTTGCGGAGATTCTCGCTGATCCAATCATGCATGCGGTTGGAGTTCTCGATAAGCCCCGGCAGACTACCCAATAAAGGCCAAACACGTGGACCTCGGCCCAGGCCCCTTAGAGAGCGGCAAAATAAGGTGAACCACAGTAAATACGCGGCGATCCCAGCCACTAGCAGTAGAGTAGTTGATATCTCCATCATCTTTAGCAGCAGCTACAACTCTCTGGCCACCTTAGTTTTCAGTTTTCAGTTTTCCAGATAGAACTAGCTTGATTCAAAACCTCACCGGAAAGCTTAATCTGCCGGCGGAGGTGAATTCCTTAACTGGGTCTTCTTCTTTCCAAATCTACCTAGCTACCCAGAAGCTTCAGTTGAGCTTTCAGTTTCAACTGAAGCTAGCTAGCTATATACCCAGATCAATCAGGAGAAAGTGTTGAATCAAAAAAGCTGTGAAGATTAAGTGTTGGGACTTGGGAGTACTGAGAGTACTGAAAATAGAAAGATTTATAGGAAAAAAAAGCACAAGCAATTAATGTGGTAGCTACAACAGTACTAAAGCTCCAGGTTTGCACCATTTTTTCCAACTCTCTTTCTGTCATATTCGCTTTCTAACCATTGAATGCCTCAAGAAGCCGGTGTGAATTTAAGGAAAACCAGCAATGACTGGCACAGATTTAAAAATGCTTTAGCTCAAGCCTTTTAAATCAATACATTTCTCTTTCTTTCTTCTTCGCTGCTCTCATTTTCCATTCTCTTCCATGCGAAACCTTAACTACTTTAGACAGAAATAAATGCAATCAAACTAAACAGAAATGGGTCACCGGTAATATGGATGGTTGCCTGTAGCTGCTATTGTCAGTAAAGAGTAGTAACACAGAATATGCACGATTTACTCAGATGTAAACCAATCGGGTCTTCAGATTACCGTTAGGTGAACCACCTCAACCGTAATAGAATTGAGACCTTCTAATCTTCAACATAGTTCCTGGAAATTTCAATAGATATTCTTGTCTTGCACAGTAATCTAAATATAGATTTTATAATTAAGATTCTTAATCACCATTGTTTTTTTGTATATTGAAAATAATAGACAGAATTGAACCTATGATTTTTTTTCACTAAGAGACGTTGATCTCATTAACTGAACAACCCTGTGACAATAAGATTCTTAATCACCATTTACTCAGAAATTTAAACTATAATTAAGATTCTTAATCATAGCTTCCCTTAAAAACTCTATTATCATGCAAAAAAAGCTAAGTATATATGTTAATCAATTCAATTCAAGATAACATTTCGTATAAATCAAAATTGAACAGAACATCTTATATTACCCATCAAGATACTTATATTACACATCAAGATAGATATATGTACTTTCCCCCACATTTTTCCACTATACATTAAGAGGATGACCACCTTTGAATTCTAACAAATTGAATTAAAAGTAAAGCTTTTATCAAAAGTTAAAAAAATTAAATTAAATAAATAAAATGTAGATAACCCCCCCCCCAATGGACCAGCAATTCCCTCTTAATGTAGTAGAAAGGTGAGAAGGCGGTGCAAAGTTCTAGGGGTGTAAATGGATCAGATTCGAATCAGATAGTAGTAATATCATATCTGCATTTTATTATATTCGGACGGATTCGGATAAAGAATCCTATCGGTTTTCGGACGAATTCAGCCGGATTCTGATAATAATCGGATAATTATTTTTTTTAGTAAATTCTTCTAAATGAGCATGAATACAGATTGAATACAAGTTTTCGACTATTTGTTGACATTTTTACCATTTTATTTGTAAGACTAAGTTAGAAATTTAAGAATTTAGCAACTTTGATAGTTATTTTAATTAAAAAAAAATCTAGAAAAATAATCACATATCTTAGGTAAAAAATTATAAAAATAAGAAAAATAAATCCAAACAAGTGACTTTATTGAATAATTTTATTGGGCTGATAATAATCGGTAGGAAAAGGGTAATGCGATATACGCATTCTATTAGTAATCAAACAGATACATATACCACTAAATGGATGCAGATGCAGATGCAGATGCAGATTCAAAAGTGAATTTCGATTATTCATTTACACCCCTAGACCGCAAACCCTTGCATGTTAGGATCCAGATTCTTTTATTTGGTTCCTATTCTATAATTTTTTGAAAAACAACCCAGCCTAGAAAAAATAAAATAAATGCTAAGATACATTGAGTTCAGAGATTTCAACATCAACTGGGTCTCAAAGTTGACCTTCCTGTTATACATTGATGAGTGTATTTATTGGGTTGGTTCTATTAATTGGCCGTTTTAGTTTGGTTCATGGTCATGACTATGATCAATCAAGGCTTTTAAATCCTCTACTAAGGAGGAATTATTCAGTTTAGTTTTGAACGAATTAAAAGGAAAACTGTGAAAGTTACTCACAGCCACCATGGTTGTTCTACTCTTAGTGAAAAGGTCATGATCAACTCTCCCTTGGCAATGACCAACAGCTCTTTGGCCGTTTTAGTTTGGTTCATAGTCATGACTATGATTAATCAAGGCTTTTAAATCCTTTACTAAGGACTAATTCAGTTTAGATTTGAACAAATTAAAAGGGAAACTGTGAAAGTTACAAACAACCATCATGGTTGTTCAATTAGCATATGACGAACCGCTTTTAGTGAAAGGTCATGGATTCGACTCTCCTTGATGGTATAGATAAAACTAGCAGTTCCAAAAAGAAAAATCACCAGCAACATGCATAGCTAAGTCGACTGGTCGGGACTATAATCTCAACTCGAGCGGACTACTGAGCAATGCTCTTATAACCAACCCCAACCCCCCACCGCTACCATTTTGTGTATCTTCATGGTGCAACAGTGACTTAATCACTGTGTTTACCTGATCAAACATTCAAAAGTTTTATTCTCTCTTTTGAAAATTAATCATCAACCCCTGACTGATTCTCCTACCATGATTTGAGAAACAGAGAGAGCCTATGGAGACTGTTCGAATAGCAATGAAACCTCCAGCAAACATCAGAAGATACAGAGGCACATACTCCTTGATAAGGCCACGGAGTAACTTCTCTGAGGCAAAAGTCGAACAAGTAGGGATCCTGGTTTTACACCCTCTCTGGTCTCTAATGCTCATTGCTGATGGATGTCATAAACTCCAAAACTCAAGAAAATGTGGTATGTAGCAGGTTTCCCAGCCCTCACAGGAAAGCATTTCATGTACTCTATTGCTTCACTCAATATGGATATACCTCCATCATGAGAAACAATTAAAGATGTTCCAGTGCATGCCTGTGGATTGGATTCTGGGGAGAACAGATTACTTGGAGCCAAATAGTCTTTGTTTAGGCCAAGAGTTCAAAAACCCTGGATGGAAATCTGGGTTGCGTCTAGCCAATAACAATCCAGATTGAAATCAGGCTGAATCAGTTCAGTTTGGCTCCCCTGGTATCATTTTTATTTTTCGTGGAAATAATTACAGAACTTACCTTTGTAGACTTTTGGCTAGAAAATCAGGAATTCACCTGATGAGTAACAGGCCAATGGCAGTGACAATGAGAGTAGAGGGAAGTCCAAATTTAAGATGGCTCAAGAAAGATAGTGTGTAACCGAAGCTTGACCTGCGAGCCTGTTCGCACACTATCAAGTTTGCAGCTGAACCCAAAAGTGACAGGTTTCCAGCTACGGTGCTAACCCATGCCAAGATGAGCCATGCCCTTTTCTCATCTGCTGAAGAAATTGCAGCTGCTGATGCTGCCACACGCGCTCCAAGCAACAAAACTGAGAGATGAAATGCAAATGCAATCAGAATATGTTCATTAATGGTATTTAACTGAATTCTTCATATGCAGAACAAAATGGAGGTAAATTCTTCCATGGGACATATGAGACTGGTGAATTGAGAAATTGCAAATAGAGTACAGTTAACTTTAAGTGAATCAAGGATCTCTAATATTCAATGCCAGCTTCTATTATTATTGTGCACTTACCCATTCCCCAATTCAAGACTGGGCACATGATCAATTAAAGTAGTCCTCACATTAAAACACCAAACAAAAGGAAGGGCAAAGCCATCAATACTGCAATATGGAAGGACTTGAAAATGCTAGATGGGCATCATTTTATCCATGTAACTCCAATTATAGTGAAAAAGAGAGTGCACACACAGTAAATAAGGCTCTGCCACTGCAGGATCTTGGGAGTGTCATAACGTATGCAGCCTTAATGCTGCTTTTACAGAGAGGTTGTTTCCACACATGAACCCATGATCTCCTGATAAGAACGGAGTCACCTTAAAGGTGCACCAAGACTTGCCCTCAACATCCTTCAAAGAGTAGAAGACACCAATTACTTTTACTACACAACATATTCTAGAAGCACCCCGATTACTCAACATATTTTTTCTCTTCTTAAAGGCAAACTGGATATCGCCAAAACATTGTCAACTTGTATTGGAGAAGCCCTTCAAGAAAATAGGACAATCAACTTCCACCCTGCTTTTGCAGCTGAATATCAGAGTCGCTTATTACCTGCCTTGCATTTAATTTTCTAATATCCCAGCAAACGAGGAGATACCAAAATGTCTCCCTAAAGGTTTTCTGGAGTCTTTGCTGACAGCCTTTGTAACAATAGTGCTCTTGTTCTCAATCCTTTCTTCTCTTTGAGATCAATCAAGCCACTATTGTAAAATAAGCACCGTTTAGCTGATCCTCAATGCATGAAGCTCTGCTACTGCAGGGTTTGGGGAGGGTAATACTGTATACAACCATCACCCTGATTCTTTAGAGAGGCTGTTTCTAGACTAGAACTGGTGACCACCTAGTGAGGATGGAATAACCTCAAAGTCAGACCAAGGCTCCCTTGCTACATCCATTAAAGAACGGAAGCACTTATATTTACTGCATAATATATTTTAAGGCACCGTGATTACTCAACACATTTTATCTCGTTTTGTAAGGCAAACTAGATGATTCCACAACATTGTTAGCTTATATTGGTGAAGCCCTTCAAGAAAATAGGACATGTCAAAAGAAATACTTTTCCCCTGCTTTTACAGTTAAAACCAGACTCATTCATTATTTGCTTTCCATTTAATTTTCTAGTTCAAAAAGACATACCAAAGTGTTTACACAAAGGTTTTTTGTAGTCTTTTCAGATAGCTTTCCAACAATATTGCACTTGTTCTTGGCCCTTTCTTCTCTTTGAGATCAATCAACCCACCCATTATCAAATGAGCATCATTTAGCTGATCCTCAGCTTCTCCATTACTTCCTTTTGGTTCACCATGGATGTTCACAACATATTCTGATTAATTTGACTAGCCTTCATAGTTTGTTGTAGCATAAGCAAGTGTCAGAAGGCTTCCTCGACTCTTTGAGTTGATGATGGGATATGCAGATCTAAGAAAGTGTTCAACAGGCCACTAGTAACCAATCTGCTGAACATGACAACTAAATCTACTTAAAGCATCTACAACATCCGCTGTCCCAGGTTCAAAAACAGCAAGGACTCATAAACCAAGCATAGGGAACTCTCAGTCTTACAAGGAAAGGAAGCAATTCTCCTGACATTCTTCCCAATTGTGATGCAAAAGTTTTGATACTTTGGTAAAGGATGTATTGAGTCGAATTCACAACAACTTAGCCAACCAAATGGCATCAGCTATATGGATGATTCCCTCCAATCATCTCTGTTTGAAGTCATACTTGATACAAAGCCTAGACTAGAAACTATGCATGTCTTTTTTCAGTTATGCTATGGTCATTTTAGGTCTGCATCAGACTCTTCTAGTTCCTTCAATTTGAACTGAATCAATCCTCCATACTGGAGCAACCAAAGCCTTCATTGAGCATGGTTGCACCACCTTAAATAAGTTTTTTTTGTAGCTTATCATGTATCGAAACTACTTCCAAGCCAACTTTATGTCATTCCTTATCTTATCCTTCCTAGTTTTGCCACTCATCCATTTAAGCACTATCATCTCTGCTAGTTCTAATAGTAAAACTAAAGATAATCCCATGAAGAATTTATGGGCTTAAATAAGTAAAAGTATCTCACATATTTTATCCACTAAGTCATGCATAGGAACCCTCCAACTCATCATCACTTTGCAGAACTGGTCAAAGGCGCAATTGGTTTCTTTTCTGGTAAATTATCTATCCCATTGCTCCCTAGGCTTACACAAATCCTCCAAATGGGTTAATAAATGATGAACTCCATTTTACAGATGATAGGATATGACAAAGTCTATAATCTCAATGGACAGTAGGATGTGCTTTTGATGCAATTCAGGAGAACATGAAAGACAACAGAAAATTGGACCTTTGGATTGAGCGAAGAATGAGATAATATGTTTAATTTTGAGAGTCCAATGTGATACATGCATAGGAGTCAAGGTGTCCTCTAGGCGGAAACTCAGCACCCAGGTGCATAAGTCCCCTAGGCAGAAGCTAGGCACCTTATTAGCGTTACTTGCCTGGGTGAAGTGTCATTTTTGAGGACCCCTGGAACACCTAAGGTTTCCTAGACATTCTAACAACTATAGTTATATGGTCATGGGCTTGCTATTGTAATAGGCACAAACATAAAGGAATATCATATCATATACTGGATTAGGTAGCTAATTATTACTCAGAAATGTTTCAGAATAGCTTCAATCTTAAAGAGATACTTAAGTTGTAAGTGATTCTCCTGACAATAAAAAGGGTTTCCTATTTTGCATATTTTTTATGAAGTGATAAATCAAGAGTAGGGGATTGTATGCACAACCAACACTTTGAACCATTTGTTGATCCTATGCCTGCAAACTTCGGTGAGATTCAGAACTCCTTTACTGAGAAATACAGTAAAGCCCTTAATGCGATGTCAAGTTGGACTGGTGAGTCAGTGAGATGCTAGTCAAGTTCTGATATGCGAAGCCTGCTTCATATCCTTCTCTCCTTTTATTTAGTTATCAAAGTTCAGTCCCTAGTTTCAAACCCAGAATTGGTAACTCCCCCCCCCCCCCCCCCAACCTTTTTACTGATCCTATTTACTGAACATATGCTTTTGGGGTGATGTTATTGGTTTCTTCAATCAATTTTTACTGATCTCCAATTTCCACTTACAGACCTGATTTTGGTTATGTATAAAACTCGTGACCACTTCATGTCATCAGCTACTGTTTGTCAAAGTGGCCTAGGTAGGCTGATCACTGGTTCCCAGTTTGACTTTAGTTCCAATTCTTGGACCTTTCTATTTCAATTAGTTTCTGGGTTCTGAAGTTTACCACTAATCCGTAGAGTGTCTAAATTTGTTTTTATCAAAGTTAAATTTTCTAGTCAGCACCAAAAACCAAAAAGAACTGAATTGGAACCATATTTTGAGTGTTTATTTCCATCTTCCATAGTGAATTTGAACTGGATTACGGCCACATCTGAGGTCAGCTTTGAGCTACTTCAAAACTCTTATGTCTGGTCATAAGGATGTGTCATGCTATCAAAACCTGTGATTTGCATCTGAACTGACATTTAGTTTAACTAGAATGCATTAGCTTTACCCTAGCATGGTTCTTTCCTTAAACTTGTTGATACAAATCTCTTCTCATTTGTATCCCGGTCATGCTTTGACACTATATTGTATGACAAAATGAGGCTGATAAAAACTCAGTTTGGGCTTTACTTCAATGGACAGAAGCCCTGGATTGGGTTATATATGTGTCAGGCCTTTAGTCCAAGAGGTGTTCTTTGTGATAGACCATTTTAATGGTTCTAGATCATGGATAGGAGATTCATTATTAGTTTTGCTTTAAGTGTTTTATCAATCTGAGGTTTGGATAACCTATATGAAAAGAACTCTTATTTCAACTTCGGATAAAGCCCTGACCATAGGACTCCTATTCTAACTAGTCTATATTTTAATAATATAGGCCATCTATTCTTATTATGGATAGAGTTTCCAATTTCAATTACACTTTCCTTTCCTACCGTACATAAACTTTACTTTCCATGTCTCTATGTATGGGCAAGAGCTCCATATGATTTTCCTGTTGAATAAGAGAGACTTTTGCTGCCTCTATTGTTTTGTGGAATTGAGAATGCTACACGGTGGGATGCTACAACCCTTGGTGAGATGCTAAGGTTGGTTGATGGAATGTTAGCCTAGTTCCAAGCAAGATGCTTGGTTCATATATTTCTTCTATCCATCTATTCCTCCAGCCTATCTATCATCATTCAAGTTAATGATTTTAGGTTTCTATCTTTTCTTGTGCATACCTACTGATAAGATTTTTATATTCTCCTCTGTTTCCATCTCTGATCTCCAAATCAGATTGCATATTTGGCAATTGGATGGTATTCTAAACATCACCATGGTTTCAAATATTGGAAATCAATATGAAACAAATTGCATGACACAAAAATATTTTTTTCAAATTTCAACTGAACACGAGAATCTTGGAAAATTAAAAAAATAAATAAAAATAAAAATAAGTGAGAGGAAATTGAAGTTGACTAACCAGTAGGTACATTTGAAGCAAAATTTGAGAGGACAAGTATGACAATGGAAAGTACAGCAATCCCACTGGCATGATCTATTCTTGCATAAGGTTCCATGAAATCCCATATAGCACTTGGTATTCCTGTTTTATTGAAGCCATCAACAGTGATAAACATCCCACAAAAGAAGATCAGAAGTGAATACGAGACCTGGTTTAAGATAGATAAAGCAGTGCTTAGTATTTAACACCATCGAGAGCAAGTGGTTGACATAATCTAGGATCTGGAATAATATATCAAAACAACAGCCAAATTTTTCCAAACTTTCTGCAAACCAATGACAAAAAAGAGAACACTGGATGAAGCAAAAGTAGTTAGAAAAAGAAGCCAAGCTTCTATATCATTACCAAGAAAACATAGCATTACGTTTCCAGTATATACCTTTTCAAGGGATGGGCGCGCATCCTTAAAGTCCAGAACCACAAGAGCAAGTGCAGCTGTGATTGCTGTCCAAGACATGTTTAGACCCATCAGCAGAGAAATGAGCATTCCAACAGTAACAAGATAAACACAAGTTTTCCATAACAACCTCTTCCATTTCTTTCCCAATTCCTCTTCATCTGAGGAATGAAAAGAAAGTGCTTCGCCTGGAACATTTGGGGTTGCAGTATTACCATTGGTTGAACTCCTAAAAACCCTTCTTGAAGGAACACTTTCATCCCTCATCTGGGAAGAACTATCAACAGTGAGAATATCCTTTGATGCATTCGAGTTTCTTGTGGAATCAACTGTTGGACTTGAGACCCTTTGTATTTCATTCCCACTCAAACTATTTTGACTTCTAGGAGTCTCTGCATTCCAGGAATCCCTATTCAGATTTGATGAGCTGTGCACATTCAAAGATTCCAGTGTGGAGTTCCACTCTTGCGAATTCAAGGATGTGAGATGTGACATTGTAGCGGGTGAGAATCTATGAGATGTGACATCCTCCTCTGCAACTACTTCTACAGGCACATCTTCTTCATCCTTCTCAATAGATAACAACTTCCAATACATGCATAGAAGGATAGCAGCATTCAAAAAAACCCCCACAAGCATAGCAGGGAGAATGCCAACTAAAAATTGACCAAATGAAATTTTACTCTGAACGGCTATGACCAAATTCTGAGGGTTTCCAATTGGAGTTGCAGAAGACCCGATATTTGCACTAGAGGCCAACGCTAGTAAAAATGGGTGGGGAGGGAGATTATGCTGTCTCGCAATCTTCAGTACAAACTCAGTCAGGACAACACAACTGGTATCATTGGTGAACAAAGCACTGGAAATGGCAGACACTAGGCAGATTCGGCACAGTAAGTCTTTGGATCCTTGGGATTTCCAAGAGAGTAATTTTCCCAAGTACTTAAACATGTCGGCTCTTTCAAGATAGACGCTTACAACCATAGTCCCAAAGAGAAGACCTAGGATTGGGAGATCAATTGCTGCATAAGCCTGTTCTGGAGTTATGACTCCAAAGATGACCATGAGCATGGCCCCTAGGAGAGCTCCGGCAGTCCTTCCTACAGGAAGGAAAGGGACAGCAGGGAATACTGCCAGTACCCAGAAGATTGCAAAAGCAATTGAGCCTAAAACAACTTTAACAGTTGCTGCCATGGCCATATCTGCAACTTGAGAAACTTAAAACCTTTTCCACATAAGATGTTTTAAAGTGCAAAACTGCAAACCATGGAAAACTTCATCTATGCTGGCATGCCTGTTTGATAAGGAAAAGCCACTCAGAAAGCCAGAAGTACAGAAACAAGACATGGATTTAAAATAGCACAAGCCTTGAACAGGATTAACTAATATTCTTACATTTCTACTGTTTAACTCGGTTAAGCTTTCATTGGAGAGAAAGAAAAAGCCCATTGTTTCTGGGAATGCTCCAACCACTCTGGCTCTGGGGAAAAAAAATGAAATGTTTCGGCCAAATTAGAGAACAATAAAACAGTATGCAACAAGAATTCAAACTCTCTACCAGAGGCAAGATGAACCCAAACTGACTCATCTCCCCTCCCCAAGCAGGGACAGGTCACAAAAATCTCCGAGTGTTTCTAACGACCAATCAGAAATTACAGTCGGAAGAGAAGAAAACCCAATATTTAAACTGCCAGGAAACCCAAGCCACTCAAACATTATCAAGTCTTGCAATTACCAATTCAACGCAACACCATGAGAAACTTTGGGGGGAAAAAAAGAATTGAAGGATCCCTTCTTTTTCTCTTTAGGATTAAGAATTTCTAATTACAAGAAGGGAATTAAACCAATTCCGTGCAGAACCCATCACTACTAGAGATTGCCACATGGAGAAGAAGCTACACGAACCTTCTCTGGGAAGAATTGCTACTCGAACTGAAACATGACTAGGCTCGTTGTCAATGAAATATAGCGAAGAAAGAAGATCTGAGCATCTGCATGATAAGATTCGGTGACATTACCAGCTTTTTGTTGATGTTTTATAGAGAGGTTACGAGATCAGTATCATAAGCTCTGCATCATTATGAACAATAATAAATATTGGTAAACCAACTAACGAGTGTCATCATTGTCATATAGTCAAAGGCTCATCTCATCAGTTTTGTGATCTACTTAATAAAATAAATCGCCTGGTTTTGTTTTGATTAGAATCTCCACGAACCCATGCGTAAGATCCTATTATATTTCAATAACACAAGCGACTAATGTTAAGAAATTTGTTTTTTCAGAGAAGATTTGGATTTTAGATTAAATAAACAACTATGACAGGCTCCTTATCGACTAAACCAGAAGAAGGAAGCTGGTGTTTCTCTGTCTCAAGAGATTGTTAAGTCAACTAGGCATGGGAGAACGGATGGTTTACCTAACACGAGAGCTGAGTTCTGTCGTTTCAACGTCTGATGGCGATGCAAGATTATCAACTGTGAATCTGTGATGTGAGTCACTAGAAACGGACGAAAAACCAAACCAACCAGATCCGCCGGAGAAAGAAAGGAAGAGGGATTCCGGCAACCGGAATGAGATAACGCATGAAGCTATGCTGCATTGCTGAAAGTCCTTTCACGGCTTTGTTGTTTAAGCGTTGATATGGGCGGTGGCGATGGCGAAGGGAAGGGTAAAAAACACGAGTGTACCGAACGAGCTCACCATGCATCAGAAGTCAGAACACAACCCCAAGGTGATGCCGTTAAGTGGGGCCCACATTGAAAAGGTAGTTGGGATCAGCTCCCGAGGGCTTCTAAACCACATATTTAGGTCATTTTAATGCAATATGTTACATATGGGCCTCAACTAGAATAACACTGTTAACCACCATTAAGTGTTTACCATCAAAGATTTCCAATGACCACTTCTGCGGGGCTCAATTTTTGGGTTTTTTTTTGTGGGCTGTCTTTTTTTTGTTGAAGGGACGCAACAACACCTATGGGCGCGTCGGGGGTCCGTGAGACGTTTGATCAGCACATGTGATATGACAAAAATACCCTTAATAATCAATTTTTATCAACCATATAGGTGGGTGAAAGGAAGAATCCCCGAATCCATCTTCTTCGTGGAGATGAACCAAACTCGAAACCTTGAATTGTACCTAATCACATAATTTTCCCCATTTATTCTAGTTCGAGAATTTGCATACAGTGATATCATGTGTGTCCACGTGGCACCTAAGAAGATTTCATCCCTGGACCCCACCAATACCATAAATCAACGCTCTTCATGTCTCGCTCACTAGCGCTTTATTATGATCCAATCACAATCCATTAAAACCATTATACAACCAATATTATGGAAATCACCAAGGTTGTTTTTTAGTGGTAAGACCAACACTTCTTAGTGAAAAGGTCATGAGTTCGACTCTCACCAAAGCATATGTAATATCCCCATCCCCTATATCATACTATAATATAAAAGCATGTAGTATATATTCTTGTTTGTGGCAAATCTTTTCTTATCCTTCTTTTTCTTTGAAATACCTTTAGTTTTCTATTGTCTATTATTTCTCTACTTATTTTTTATTGGATACTTTTTACATTTTAATTACTATCATCTTCAGTCCTCTAACGAACTTGGCTTTGGAATGTAGTTTTGTTTTTTCCTACAAGAATTGTTTCATTAGCCTAGATTTAATATACGCCACTACGACGCGTCCTCCATTGATCGCTACATTCCTAATAGATCCAACTCCATACTTGATCTACAAAGCTTGGTAGGTTTCTTTTCCTCTATTTTTCTCATCATTTTAACTCTTCGCTGGTGTGGGTAGCATTCAATTTTGTCCACATCAAATTCTGTGGTGTAAGGATTTCTAGTTTCATTAGAAACTGATTCTTCTTCTCCTTTTTCATCTTTTATCATTCTTGTTAAAAAATTTAGAAGTTGTTGATGTTTTGCATCAGAACATCACCTTCAGTGTGAGGAATGCAAACAAAGATCGATACAAGGAATGCAACAAAAGAAGGTCTAGGAGGCCATGCGATCAATTAAAAGGACAAGTGAACGCCATATCTTTAAGCTCTTTCTTTTACTATGAAACTCTCGACTCTCTCTTTCTTTCATGACACAGTGCACCCCCCAGATAAAAAAAAGATTTAGTGGATATCCCTAAGGGCTGCTAGGCTATCTTTATGATATGACCGTTGAAAGAATGTGATTCTTAAATTTTAGTTTTCTTTCTTGGGGGTTGTATAAGTTTACTCCCATAAATTTTCATGTTGTCAATAGTTCGTAAGATTATGATGTCTCATTCTTCTTTATTTTGCATCAAAATTCCAAAGGATAGATCGCATCTCATCTTGTTTTTGCTATGTTTTGTTTGGACGTATTTTTTAATGTTAAGTGAATTCACTTGTACTACTTGTTTGGTTGACTTAGACACACAATGTGGACTTTGTTTCTTCTTTTTCTTCTCTTTTTATATATTTTTTAGATAGTTGGCCTCATGAAGAGGGAAACTCATGAACCTGTATAGGTTTTACGTAGAAACAAAAGCCTCTTACACTTCCAAATATGTTCATAGGTTCTCTTGAATGTTACAAATTATAGTATTGTTAGTATCCTTCATAGTGTTCCTCAATCTATCATTCTTTTCATGTAAGGTTGATGCTTTTTTTCCTTTCATGTCGGCTTCTTTGTTAACTTAGATTTAAGCTGAGAATCATTGGAGTGGCATTTTCCAAATGTTGAAGTTCCTGTTCTATTGGCTCAATGACATTGACCGCTAAAAACAACACCAACACCAACACAACACAAGCATAGAGGTTTTATTAGGTTTAGCTAGCCATTAGGTATTGATGGCAACTTCTTTTCTTCCAGTCTCTTGCATTACATGCATTCAATATTGTAAGTAAGATAAGTACTAAGTAAGTATCTAACATGTTCATTTGTTTATTGGATTTACAGGCTAGCCTTCTAATATGTTTAGAGAAGTAATTTGCTTCTCAACAAATGAAGATAGTACCCCCAAGAAGAAATTTAACCCCCAAAATACATCAGCAGTACATCAACCCCTTTCCAAGTATGGCCTTGCCACTACATCATTTGCTTCCTCCACTTTGTTCTCCCTTTGCTCCCACCTATCATGCTTTTCGGGCCTGTTTTCTTGCTGACCTCATAGACTCCCTTCTATGATTTTTGCCCTCCTCTTCTCAGATACTCTTTGTTGAATAGAAAGTGAGGAATCCATCCTCCTATTGTTGCTCCCCTATGTGCCACTCTACAATATCATCACAAATAGAATGTAAATTGAAAGTATTCAAAACTGCCCACAAGTGGACCATTAAGAAATTATACACAAATAATTCAAAGTATTGAAAACCACCTACAAGTGGACTTAGGTTGCTCTACATTGTACTTACAGAATCATCATCTACTTGCCTCACACATGTATGCTTCCTATTGTAGGTCCTCACTTGCATTCTATGCTTAGACTTGTTGTTTCTGTCAACCTTTGCTGCATAGATTTTCCTAGGACAACCATTTGCCTTGTAAATGGCCACCACCCTACGTCTTTCATTGTGGACCATAATCCTTTGAAAACCTTCTTGCTTGACATAATTTTCAAGTGTAGCCCTAAAAGCATACACGTTGTCGAATGTATCTCCCACTGTGAACTCTACCCTTCTCATTCTTGATCAGACGTCATTCAAAACCTTCTTGGTCAAAATATTTTGCTAGAGCTGCCCTAAAAGCGTAGACATGCATCTTCAAACGTGTCACCCACCTTGAACTTATATTGACTAGGTGGGGGACTTGAAACTGGTGGGGGTTGGTGGGTCAACGCATCCTCCGATCCATATCTGTAGCGTCAATATAGGGGCTTGAGTTTAGGGGGGGCCATTGATGGTGGCTGATCCCTGCTATGTTGTGCTGCCCCTCTTCACCTGCATTGTCTAGATCCCTTTCAATGTCCACTGGTTTCAACGGTCTTCTTCTCTGACCAATTATATCATTTGGGAAGTTGTTTATCCTATAGGAGGAGTTTGTTGAAGGGCTGTATCTTATGTCACTAATCTGAAACGTATATACACCTCCTTCCTGTTTGCTAAACATGTCGCACAATGTAGCATCTCCGGTCACATCAATAGTTATCCCCAACTGAAGTAGCCCTCTCACTTTGAAGGTCACATTGTGACTAACTGGAATATCCCACAATATGTCGTTGTACATGTCGTACAACATATCGACGTAGGAATATTTATCAGGATCTACAAGTTTGGTAAAGGTAAAGACCTTATTGTCGAATTCAAATTAGATTGCAACTTTAATATCTATTTCCCTACACTCACAAACACAATGTATGCATTAGACTACAATACTTTCACAGTTGCAAACAAAAACAACCACAATTCAAAACAGGATAAATAGTCACAATAACCCACAATTCTAGTGTTCAAAATAAACTACAATTAAAAATAGTTAGAATGACAAACTAGCCACAAAGGAAAATATTGAAATCAGGAGAGAGGATCCTCCCACAATTTCTATTTGTAACAAAAAAAAACAATAGCTATAACATAGGAAAGAATCCTAGAAAGAAAACAAGACTATAAAACAAAAGATCCTAGCTCAAGTTTGGTTAATTGAAACTTGGTGAATCCTATTGTACAAATCAGGAGAGAGGGTCCTCTTTTTATGTGGTACTATGGAATGAGTGTTCATGAAATTCAACAAAATCTTGTGGGAGACTGCTTGCAAAGCAATCGAATTATCAAAAAGAAACATATATATGTTTCTAGTATATTTAGGAAAAATCTTTCCACCAGACAAATCTACAATTTAACCATTGCTAACATCAACAAGAAGTCCCCAAATATATCAGCGAAGCAAGTTTGGTTAATTGAAACTTGGTGAATCCCATTGTACAAATCAAGAGAGAGGATCTCTTTTTATGTGGTAATATGGAATGAGTGTTTAGGAAATTTCAAGAAAATCTTATGGGAGACTGCTCAACTATTAATAGCCACAATAATTCCTTTGAAATGTCAAAATTTCAAACTAGCCTAACTATAACCCACAATTCTAGTGTTCAAATTAATAGTTAGAATTCACAAATAATAGGATAAATATCTACCTATGTCATTCACAAGGGAAAGATTAATGCACCTTCATTGGGGGGCATTGGGGGCTGGTGCTGGGGGTTGGGTAACTAGAGGGTGAGGGGGGGGGGGGGGGTGGAGGTGTATGTGCCTGCATTGGGGGCTGGTGATGAGGGTGGGCACTTAGGGCCGCGAATAGGGTCAGCAGGTGCATTGGGTTGGGGCCTTGCATGGGCCCCTAAGGGTGTGGTCAATGGCATATGAGGTGCTCACAAAGGCAAATCATCAAGCACCCTGCATGAACATGAACTACAATCTTCGAAGAACCAAAATGGAACCTATGCAGACAACCAATGATGTGTATGTGTGATTGGGTGTGCCAAATAAGCCTTATGGTATATGATTTCTTCAACGGAAGCCTCTGTTGGCGATGGAGAGTGTTGATCAGACAAGTTGCAGACGAAAGATTGTAGAGGTTGCGGACTCTGCCACAGTGGTTAGGTTTAAAAGGAAATGGCGTGAGTTGCGTTGACCTCAAGATTAGTGGGAGTTCACCAAAGTTGTCGGAGTCATGGGAATCATTGGAGAAGGAAGAGGCGATGGACCATTTACCTTGCGATGAAGCTTCTTCATGAAGTTAGGGGTAAATGGGGGAAAACTCAATTTTACAGATGGGTATTTTTATCTTTATGCACACAAGAGGGTATTTTCATCTTTTCTAACCCTCATTTGACAAACAAAAGGCTTGACCGTCAAAATGGGTAACTTGGAATATTGGGTTATGCCTTGGAGGTGCCGTGGAATTTTTTACATATGAGGGAGCAGTCAGGAAATTAGCCACTCAAGGGGCCCCCATGAAAAAAAAAAACTCTATATTAAAAGGTAAGTAGAATTGTAGCTTTGGAACTGTATATGGTATTTCTTTGTTTTGGAAGTTGTAGTTTCTATTTTGTTCAAAGGCAGGCCAATGAAATGGCAGATACCTTGGTTAGAAGGGCCCAATTTGTAACAGAAAATGCTGTTTTGCCCAATCCGGATCCCTATTACATAGTGAGATGTATTGTTGAACATAGAAACTATATCCATCTTTCTAAAATAATATCTAATTTACCAAAAGTAAACTTTATACTTCTAATAACTAAATTATAGTTAACCAATCTACTTTGTTAAATTTTTTATTTTGTTTATTGAAACCAAAGGTACCATGTTTAGCCAGAATCAATTTCTGATTTTCTTAAATATTTTTGGGATGATGTTCCAGAACGAAAGCATAGCTACACTAATATATCTCTGTATCTGTATCTCTCTTCCTCTTCACTTCATTGCAATCTTTCCTTTCCTCAGTCGTGTAAAATTTCTTTTTGGTTCAACAAAATTATATTTGGGAGTCAAGGCAAGGTACATACTATACATCTCAGAGGCAATTGAACTATTAAGAAGTGTGGCGCCACTCTTGTGGTCTCCATGATTAAGTTCTTCCTTGCTGTCACTGTGAAGGTGGTATCTGTACTGTCTTTGTTTCCTACTTGGCGCCTCGTTGGGCGTGCTGTTGCGTTTGATTTGCGCAACTCTGAATTCTTTTTCACTAGAACCTCTGCAATCTTGGTGTACCCACAATCTTGGGGAGACCAGATTATTCAGAGCCAAATGCTCTTTGTTTAGGCCAAGAATTCGAAAAGCCTGGATGGAAATCTGGGTTGGGTTTGGCTGATAACGATATGGATTGGAATCAGGCAGAATCAGTTCAGTTTGGCTTCCTTGGTATCATTTTTAGTTTGTGGATTTCAATTTATCTATCGACTTTTGGCTGGAAATCGGATTCACCTGATGAGTAACAGGCCATGCGTGACTGGGTTGGGGGTCAATTTAGATGACTCGGAGCGCGTGTACGCTTGACCTGCGGCCTGTTGACACTTCAGTTTGCAGCTGAACCCAATGACGGTTTCGCTACGGTGCTCCTGCCGATGGCCTGCCCTTTTCTCTCTGCTGGTTGCAGCTGCTGATGCTGCCCCGCCCTCAGCACAGACTGAGGTGTGATGCATCGAATGTCCATTGCTGTTGTTTTAGTAGTGATTTTTCTTGGACTGGTGTTGGATATAAGACTACAATTACTTTAGTGGCAGGCTCTCATATTCGTGGGCACTTCGCATTCCCCTTCGACTGGTCACAGGTCTTGTGGTCCTCATTTACACCAAAAAAGGGCAACCTCATACTGCTTGGGGACCTGTTGCTTCATGGACATCATTTTATCCTGTACTCCTTTGTGTGCACACGGTACTGGCTCTGCCACTGCAGGTCTTTGGGGATCATAACATATGCAGCCTTTGCTGCTTTTGCGGGGCTGTTTCCACACTGAATCCATGTCACCTGTGTGGGTCCTTAAAGGTGCACCAGGTTGCCCTCTACATCCTTCGGTGGCACTAATTACACTTACTGCACATAGTCTAGGCACCCCGTTACTCCTATATTTCTCTTCTTGGTACTGGATATCGCCAAAACATTGTTCTTGTTTGGAGGCCCTTTGTGGACATAACTTCCACCCTGCTTCTGCAGCTGAAAATCAGAGTCACTTATTACCTGCCTTCCATTTTTTTCTTATATACCAGCAAACTAGGAGATACCAAAATGTTTCCATTAAGGTTTTCTACAGTCTCTGCAGACAGCTTTCTGTAAATAGTGCTCTTGTTCTCAGCCCTTTCTTCTCTTTGAGATCAATCAAGCCACCATTGTTGAATAAGCATTGTTCGGCTAATCTCAACGCATGGGGGCTCTGCTACTGTAGGGTTTGGGGAAGGTCATACTGTACACAACCTTCACCCTGCTTCTGTAAAGAGGTTGTTTCTAGACTTGAACTAGTGATCACTTAGTTAGAATAGAATAACCTTAAAGTCAAGTGTCGCCTGCTACTTCCTTTAGAGAATGGGAGATGCAGCACTTAGATTTAATGCAGGATATATTTTAAGACACCGTGATTACTCAACATATTTTATCTCGTTTGGTAAGGTGCACTGGATGATTCCACAGTATTGTTAACTTATCAATGGCCCTTCAATAAAATACGACATGTCAATACTTTTCCCCTGCTTTTACAGTTAAAACCAGAGTCATCCATTATATCTGCTTTCCATTTAACTTTCTAGTTCAACGAGAGATACCAAAATGTTTATGGAAAGGTTTTTTGGAGCCTTTTCAGACAGCTTTCCAACAATAGTGCAGTTGTTCTTGGCCCTTTCTTCTCCTTGAGATCAATCAAGCCACCCATTGTCAAATGAGCATCATTTAGCTGATCCTCTGCTTCTCCATTACTTCCTTCTTGTTCACTATGGATGTTCACAACATATTTTGATTAATTTGAGTAGCCTTCATGTTTGTTGCAGCACAAGCAAGTTTCGGAAGGCTTACTCAATTCTTTGAGTTTCCGATGGTATCTACAGATCTAAGAAAGTTTTCAACAGGCCACTAGTAACCAATCTGTTGAACATGACAACTAATTGTACTTAAAGCATCTGCAACATCCACCGTTCCAGATTCAAAAACAGCAAGGACTCGTAAACCAAGCATAGGGAACTCTCAGTCTTACGAGGAAAGGAAGCAATTCTCCCGACATTCTTCCCAATTGTGATGTACAAGATTTGATACTTATCAAAGGGATGCATTGAGTCGAATTCACAACAACTCAGCCAACTAAATGGCATGAGCTATATGGATCATTCCCTCCAATCATCTCTATTCAAAGTCATACTTGATACAAAGCCTAAACTAGAAACCATGCATATCTTTTTTCGGTTATGCTAAGGTCATTTTAGGTCTGCATCAGACTCTTTGAGTTCCTTCAATCTGAACTGAATCAATCCTCCATACTTAGAGCAACCAAAGCCCTTCGTTGAGCATTGATCATGGCCTGCGCCACCTTAAATATTTTTTTTGTAGCTATCATGTATCGAAGCTACTCCCAAGCCAACTTTGTCATTACTTATTTTATCCTTCCTAGTTTTGCAACTCATCATCTCAGCATCACCATCTCTGCTATTTTCTAGTTCTAAAACCAAAGATATCCCAAGAGTTTATGGGCTTAAATAAGTAAAAGTTCTCACATATTTTATTACTACGTCATGCGTAGGAACCCTCGAACTCAATCATCACTTTGTGTGATAAATCCAGAACTGGTCAAAGGCGCAATTGGTTTCCTTTCTAGTAAATCATCTATCCTATTGCTCTCTAGGCTTACACAAATCCTCCAAATGGGTTATTAAATGATGCACTCCATTTTACAGATGATAGGATATGACAAAGGCTATAATCCCAATGGACACTAGGATGCAGTTTGATGCAGTTCAGGGGAACAAGAAAAACAACAGAAAAGTGGACCATTGGATTGAGCTAAGAACGAGATAATATGTCTAATTTTGAGAGTCCATGTGTACACACGAGAGTCGGTGTCACCTAGGCGGAAACTCAGCACCCAGGTGCATTAAGTCTCCTAGCAGAAGCTAGGCGCCTTGTTAGCGTTCCTTGCCTAGATGAAGTGTCATTTTGAGGACCCCTGGAACACCTAAGGTTGCCTAGACACTCTGACAAATGTAGTTATATTGCCATGGCTTTCTCTTCTATAGGCCATTCCATGGCACATTGGTTGGCTAATTATTACTTAGAAATGTTTTAGAATAGCTTCAATTTTAAAGAGATACTTAAGTTATAAGTGATTCTCCTGACAACAAAAAGGTGATGAAGTGATAAATCTAGAGTAGGGGATTGTACATACAACCAACACTTTGAACCATTTGTTAATCCTATGCCTGCAAACTTTGGTGAGATTCAGAACTCCTTTACTGGGTCAGTGCCCTTTGGTGTCAAGTTGGACTGGTGAGTCAGTGAGATGCTAGTCAAGTTCTGATGTGCGAAGCCTGGTTCATATTCTTCTTTTCTTTTTCTTAGTTATCAAAGTTCAGTCCCTAGTTTCAGACCCACAATTGGGCAATTTTTTTTTTTTACTGATCCTATTAACTGAACATATGCTTTTGGGGTGCTGTTATTGGTTTCTTCAATCAATTTTACTGATCTCCAATTTTCACTTTTTATTTTCACCTTATCACAGACCTGATTTTGGTTGTGCATAAAACTTGTGACCACTTAATGTCATCAGCTACTGTTTGTCAAAGTGGCCAAGGTATGCTGATCACTGGTTCCCAGTTAAGAATTCTCTGCTGTAGGATGCAACAACCGTTGGTGGGATGCTAAGGTTGGCTGGTGGGATGTTAGCCTAGTTCCAAGCGAGAAAGATGCTTGGTTCACATATTTCTGCTATCCGTCTCCATTCCTCCAGCCTATCTGTCATTCATTCAGGTTAATGATTTTAGGTTTCTATATTTTCTTGTGCATACCTACTGCTAAGAATTTAAAATTCTCCTATGTTTCCATCTTTGATTTTCAAATCAGATTGCAGATTTGGCATGGTTTTAAACATTGGAAATCAATATGAAACAAATTGCATGACACGACAATATTTTTTCAAACTTCTCACAATTGAACAAAAGGATCTTGGACAAATTAAAAAAAAAAAAAAAAAAAAAAGGAAACTGCAGTTGACTAACCAGTAGGTACATTTGAAGCAATATTTGAGAGGACAAGTACGACAATTGAAAGTATAACAACCCCACTGACATGATCTATTCTTGCATAAGGCTCCATGAAATCCCATATAGCACTTGGTACTCCTGTTTTATTGAAGCCATCAACAGTGATAAACATCCCACAAAAGAAGATCAAAAGCGAATATGAGACCTGGTTTAAGATAGATATATAGCAGTGCTCAGTATTTAACACCATCGAGAGCAGGTGGTTTAATAATATATCAAAACAATAGCCGAAATTTTCCATATTTTATGTAAATCAATGACAAGAAAGAGAACACTGTATAAAGCAAAACTAGTTAGAAAAAGAAATGATGCTTTCATATCATTACCAAGAAAACTTAGCAATATGTTTCCCGTATTTACCTTTTCAAGGCATGGGTGTGCATCCTTGAAGTCCAGAACCACAAGAGCAAGTGCAGCAGTGATTGCTGTCCAAGACATGTTTAGACCCATCAGCAGAGAGATGAGCATTCCGATAGTAACAAGATAAACACAAGTCTTCCATAACAACCTCTTCCATCTCTTTCCTAGTTCCTTTTCATCTGAGGAATGAAAAGGAAGTGCTTCTCCTGGAACGTTTGGGGTTGAAGTATTACCATTGGGTGAACTCCTAAAAACTCGTCTTGAAGGAATACTTTCATCCCTCCTCTGGGAAGAACTATCTACAGTGAGAATATCATTTGATGCATTCGAGTTTCTTGTGGAATCAACTGTTGGACTTGAGACCCTTTGTATTTCATTCCCGCTCAAACTATTCTGACTTCTAGGAGTGTCTGCATTCCCGGAATCCCTATTCCGATTTGATGAGCTGTGCACATTCAAAGATTCCAATGTGAAGTTCCACTCTTGCGAATTCAAGGATGCGAGATGCGACATTGTAACGGGTGAGAACCTATGAAATGTGACATCCTCCTCTGCAACTACTTCAACTGGCACATTTTCTTTATCCTTCTCAATAGATAACAACTTCCAATACATGCATAGAAGGATAGCAGCATTCAAAAAAAACTCCCACGAGCATAGCAGGGAGAATGCCAACTAAAAATTGACCAAATGAAATTTTGCTCTGAATGGCTATGACCAAATTCTGAGGATTGCCAATTGGAGTTGCAGAGGACCCAATGTTTGCACTGGAGGCCAACGCCAGTAAAAACGGGTGGGGAGGGAGATTATGTTGTCTTGCAATCTTCAGTACAAACTCAGTCAGGACAACACAACTGGTATCGTTGGTGAACAAAGCACTGGAAATGGCAGATACAAGGCAGATTCGGCACAGTAAGTCTTTGGCTCCATGGGACTTCCAATAGAGTAATTTTCCCAAGTACTTGAACATATAGGCTCTTTCAAGATACACGCTTACAACCATGGTCCCAAAGAGAAGGCCTAGGATTGGGAGATCAACTGCTGCATAAGCCTGTTCTGGAGTTATGACTCCGAAGATGACCATGAGCATGGCCCCAAGGAGAGCTCCTGCAGTCCTTCCTATGGGAAGGAAAGGGACAGCGGGGAATACCGCCAGGACCCAGAAGATGGCAAAAGCAATTGAGCCTAAAACAACTTTAACAGCTGCTGCCATGGCCATATCTGCAACTTGAGAAACTTAAAACCTCTTGCACATAAGATTTTCTAAGGCACAAAACTGCAAACCAAGAAAAACTTCATCTATGCTGACATGCATGTTTGATAGGGAAAAGCCACTCAGAAAGCCAGAAGTGCAGAAGCAAGGCATGGATTTAAAAAAGCGTAAGCCTTGAACAGGAATAAGTAATATTCTTACATTACTACTGTGTAACTCGGATAAGCTTCATTGGAGAGAAAGAAAAAGCCCATTGTTTGTGGGAATGCTCCAACCAGTTTGGCTCAGAAACAAAAAGTGAAATGTTTCGACCAAATTAGAGAACAATAAAACAGTATGCAACAAGAATTCAAACTCTCTACCAGAGGGAAGATGAACCCAAACTGACTCATTCCCCTACCCAATATTTAAACTGCCAGGAAACCCAAGCCACTCAAACACTGTCAAGTCTTGCAATTACCAATTCATCGCAACACCATGAGAAACACAATAATAAAAAAAATTAAAATGGAAATTGAAGGATTCCTTCCTTTTCTCTTTAGGATTGAGAAATTCCTAGTTAGAACTTACAAGAAGGGAATTAAACCAATTCCCTGGAAAGCCCATCACTACTAGAGATTGCCACATGGAGGAGAAGCTACACAAACCTTCGTTGCTAGTCGAACTGAAACATGACCAGGGTCGTCGTCAATGAAACGTAGTGAAGAAAGAAGATCTGGGCATCTGCATGATAAGATTCGGTGACATTATCAGCTTTTTGTCTATGGTTTATAGAGTGGTTTCGAGATCAGTATCACACGCTCTGCATCATGATGAACAATAATAAATATTCGTAAACCGACTAACAAGAGTCATCATTGTCATATAGTCAAAAGCTCATCTCATCAGTTTTGTGATCTACTTAATAAAATAAATCGCCTGGTTTTGTTTTGATTAGAATCTCCACGAACCTATGTGTAAGATCCTAATATATTTCAATTACACATGGGATTAATTTTAAGAAATTTGTTTTTTCAGAGAGGATTTGGATTTTACATTAAATAAACAACTATGACAGGCTCCTTATCGACTAAACCAGAAGAGGGAAGCTGGTGCTTCTGTGTCTCAAGAGATTGTTAAATCAACTAGGCATGGGAAAATGGTTGGTTTACCTAACACGAGAGCTGAGTTCTGTCGTTTAAACGTCTGATGGCGATGCAAGATTATTAAACTGTGAAGTGAGTCACCTGAAACAGGCGAAAAACCAAACCAACCAGATCCGCCGGAGAGAGAAAGGAAGAGGGATTTCGGCAACCGTAATGAGATTGTGCATGAAGCTATACTGCATTGCCGAAAGTCCTTTCACGGCTTTGTTGTTTAAGAGTTGAAATGGGCGATGGCGAAGGGAATGGTAAAAAATGAGTGTATTGAACGAGTTCACCATGCATCAGAACACAGAGCCAAGGTGATGCTGTGAACTATTGTAGACTCTTTATAGCTTCCCAAGCTCACGGTCCTCTTCTTAGTGGTCTTTAATCAACATCATCTGTCTCCAGAGGAAGTTGTTGCAGCGGCCGGGATTGGGGAAGCTTCATCTGTCTTGTTCATTTTCTCATATTTCTAGGAATTTTAACAGTCTTACAGATTTTTTTTATCCAGAAAAGCACAGATATTTCCACTCTCTGGCTGCAAGACTTGATTCTTGTAACCACTCGAATCACGTGAAGTTGACTTCGCTAAGAAAAGCACATTCCTTAACAATGGGGGACGGGGACTGTGTGAGATATTTACGTGTGTACGTGTGATTAAATTAAAATAAAATAAATAAATAAAAATTAAGAAAGAAAAAAAGAGAGAGAAGAAGACTGAACGTACCATGCTAAGGTCTTAGTTTTTGAACGACTGAATATTTCATAACCATATGTGGAACAAACCACGTCAAGAAAAAGAGGAAATCGCGACAAAAGGTACAGTGTAACTGGGATCTTGGACACTAGCAAAGAAAGTGATGGAAATGGAAACCCAGGTATGTTGATTATTGAGGATCAGAAGTAGAGTTGCACAGAAGGCCACCATCATTGTAACTATTGAGAAGAAGAGGGTGGAAGGACCAATGATCAATTCGAGAAAATCTTTTTCTGCATAACGTTAAAGGGTACGTAGATGGAGAGAACTTGGGTGAAATTATGCATGAAGATGTTGCATTGCTGAAAAATCCTTTCACGGCCTTATCATTTGCAAGTGTTGAAAGATGGGCAATGGCGATGGGAATGGGAAAAAACGAGTCTATTGAACGACCATCAATAGACTCGTTCTAGCTTCACAAGCTCATAGTCTCAACTCTGAAGTGCCAAGTTTCCCCAGCAAGTATAGAAGTATTAAATACACTATCCATCCCCACGTCGGGTACTTCTTTGGAAAACCAGAGGTCATGAACATAATCACCATCAGTAGACCTTTATGTAACCCCACCCCAAAAAGGAATAAAGGAAAAGAAAAGAAAAAGAAAAAAAGTAAAAGAAGAAGAAGAAAGAAAAAGAAAAACATAATTATCACCAAAGGGTTTTTATCAGTTGCTAATGATTGTCGATGGAGGCTTGTTAGTGAAGAGTTCAAGATTTGATTCTTCTGGGCGTACATGCAATAGTCCCCCACCCCAATATATATAAATTCATTCAATTGATATTTTGTTAAAGTGGTGCAACAGCTATAGAGCATATAGGATAAAGAAATAAAAATCGTGGATCTTGTAGGGGCGGAGACAAGATTCAACATTGGGGTGGGAAGGAGAGGGGTATAATGACATTTTTACCCATTATCATTACCTTTAAAAATTTTCTCCAATAGAAAGAAAGAGGGGGGCGAGAGGGAAGGAGGCGAGCACTCATATTTCACGTATAAAAAGAGAATCACATTTTAAAGCAACAATTTTAAAATTTTTTCTGCCAAATTACATATACATCCACAAATCTATCCTCTATTCCACCACTTTGCAGTTCTCTTTATTACGACAAATTTTAGTCTTTCTCTTTTTGGGTTTTTCAAGGTCTCTGGCAAAAATCATATCTTTCTATAATTGGAAGGCTTCAGTATCTTTTGAAGTAATTTCATGAACCGAAATAGGAAAAGAACCCGATTTATGTTTGCTTTATTGGAAATCCCCAGCTTGGGAAACCTGAAACATGTCCTAACGATGTTACAACGAGGACTATAACAATCTCTCCTTCTTCTTCTTCTTCTCCATGAATGGTAGCTAGGGGAGGTTGAAGTTTGAAGTTTACATTTGTGGTTTGGCTTATGTTAGTCCGAGTTTGGTTGGGTTTAGGTCTTAGTTAACTGGATTTAGATTTCATCCCCCATCTCTCACCTTCATCCAACTTTCTGTTTCACAAACCATCTGACATAAGCACATGAAAATTTTATTAGGTCCAATTCTAATAAAGAAATTGACCATTCATTTTCCTTTGAATGAATGACACATGTTCATCAATTACATCCAAAGGTTGAGGTAAGATTTAAAAGATATAATTTTTTTTTATTTTAATTTATTCTAAATGTTTGGATGCGACTGATGGACATGTGTCATTCATCCAAAGGGAAATGGATGGTCTATTTCTACCTAATAAAATTCCAAGCACATGGGCCTACCTATTGATAGGTGATGTGTGAGATAAAACTTCGGTTGGAGGGTCCAGATGGAGAGGGGATCTAGACTCGAGTAGTTGAATTAAACATGGTTCATTTCACTTAAATGAACTCAATCTGGTATTTTGACGGCTCAAATTATTTCCTGCTATCTTGTGCAATCCCAGAGGTGGACAACATGGGTGGCATCACGTAGAACGCAACAACCTCACACTATCTTGTTCTGGTTGGTGAATCAAAGGCAACCACAACTCTTTGCAACATTTCCCTAATTGCAAGGACCTACGTAAAAGCATGGAACCTTGATGAGGCCTTCTGCAGCGCAAATTATTGTGATTTTCTATGGAGATGGAGTGAAAAGAAGGAAAAAACTACCCTCCTATTCACAAGAAATGTCCTTGTCTTTCCTAAAGAGATTGATTGATTTCCTAAATGTCCTTGTCTGGTTCACCCTCCTCATTAGTGAAGAAATGTGTTCCTCTAGCGCTTTTCTATTATACAATGGGAGTGAGACCAACATGGAACTCATTAGGAGAGTCCCACCTCTTATTTATTTTGTCTGTATTTAGAGGTGGACCCCACCACTATTGCGTGGTGGAGAAACATTAGGGCTGCATTTGTTTGCAGAGGTGGGGGTGGAAAAAAAGGGGTGGAATAAAAATATGTGGGTCCCATGTGTAGTGGAACGAGGAAGAATGAATGGAAATGAAAGGGTTTTGTGGAAAAGTGATAGTGGTGGGTCCCACTTTTTACTTTTTCAAACTTTTCCACAAAGTCTCACATATTTTGTGGGGTTTTGAAAAGGCTTGAGGTGGGAAAATTGGGTTGCCACCTCAGCAAACAATGAAATTTGTCTCTCACTTTTTCACCCCAAGCAACCAAACAATTCACATTTTTAGAATTTAAAGGAAAAGTAAGAAAAATTTGCATTTTTCAAGAATTCTCCCACCCCACCTTTATTCCAGCAAACAAACGCAACTTAGGGGAACACATACCTCTCTACTGACGAGGAGGTGATCCAGACTCATGTAGATGTCCTCTATTCAATATAGAATGAATAATATAGATCTTCTACTCACATAGATAAGTAACTTTCCAAACTACATGGTTGGATTCTTGACACAAAAAATAATAATAATAAATCTTCAATTGTTTTCAAATTTGAAATGTGTCAAGAACTCAATTGTTTTCAATTGTAAGTTGAAAATTTTCCTCTCTATGTGGGTAAAGGATCCAGACTCTAACGTGAAAGCCAACAAATTGGTTTAGTACAACACTCACTGTAATCAAATTGTTCTCTTCTCTCTCATGAACCCGGGGTTTAGCTTTCCAATTACAATTTTACCAATAAAACAGAACAGTAGCATAACAGAACCAATGGAAAAAATCATACGCGAAGCAAAAACCAACACGTGTAAAACACAACTTTAGCCTCTTTTTGACATAATTTTGTTATTCCCAGATTGAAACTAAGAGGGGGTGAATCAGTGTCTTCAAAAATTCGCTATGATATGAAGCTTCTTTAATCTCAAAACAAGATTGATTAGAACAATCTCGTAGCTATCAACTGCATAAGGACACGTCCACCACACACTACACACCACAATGTGGTTGGGTCTATCAAACAGTGTACCATCACTCTGCAATCAAGGCACTCCAATATGTGCAACAAAGAAAAATAAAACAAAGACACAATGCACCAGCGTTAACGTGGTTCGGCCAAACTCTACGTCCACGGAGTAATACCCTACTTAGGGTTTCGTATATTACTCAATACACTCATAGATATTTTGACTGCTACAACAGTCCAGGAACACCAATGCCTACTTTAGTCTAAAATGCAATTCAGACATGGGCACCAACCCCAACCCCCTAGACAAGCTCCAACTTGGTAAGTTATAATGTAAAACAAAATAATTCAAGTTCCCCAAATACATTCATGATCTAGGTTTTTCATCAATAAACATAACCTAGAAAATAATAGACAAGAACTTGTGAATACGGATTACCTAAACTTGTATAAAATGCATGGTAACAAGATTTTCCTCTCTTTTTTTCATTTCTTCTTTCTCTTTTCAATCTTTCTCAGTTTTCTCTTTTTGAAAAAGAAAACTTGTTGCACCTCTGTTCTCTATTTCAAACACAACATTGCTGCATTTTTCTTTCCAGACACAAGATAACAGCAACCAACTTTCTTGAATGCAAGTAACAGCAACCATTTTTCCCTCTTTTCTTCTTCTTAAAAATAGGCAGCAACAGCATTTCTTTTAATTTTTCTTCTTAAGGTATACAACAACAGTTCTCTCATCCTCTGTTTTTCTTTCACTTCTTTCTTTCTCCCATTCTGTTTTTTTTTTTTAAATTGAACTCAACAATAAAATGCTAGTTTTCTCTGAACAACAACATTTCAAATACCTGCTACTTCTTCTTCCTTTTCCTTTCACTTTCTTCTTCTTAAATAATTAGGCAGCAACAACATCTTTTCTTAATTCTTCTTCTTTTTCTCTCATCTGTTTTTCTTTCACCTCTTTCTTTCTCCTGTTCTGCTGCTTCTTCTTATTTTTCTTTTTACTTTCTTTCTTATTCAGCAAAACAAAAAACTTTTCTACAGCAACTTCTTCTTATTCAAAAACACAGATTTTCAAGCAGCAGCAGCAACATCTTCCAGCAGCTTCTTTTCTTCTCTTTCACAATTTCAGAAATGGAAGATATATAGGAAGAATGATTAAAATCGTTGCACCAACATTTTCTCCCAAATCGTTGCAGCAACATTTTCTCTTCTTTCTCTCAAATTTGATTTCTCCCAAATCGTTGCAGCAACATTTTCTCTTCTTTCTCTCAAATCTCTGACTTATGGCTATTTTGAAGACCACTATTCTTTTCCACGCACAAAAGCCCTCATCTTTCCAATCTCAAAAACGATTTCAAAAGGAACTTACCTTTTTGTAAAACTATTGAAAAAGAAACCTATACATTTTTGTGTGTTGTTGTACCATATCAAAGCCCATTGTGTGTTGTTGTACCATATCAGAAGCCCATATCAAATAACCATTAGTTGAACCAGTTCCAATACTTGGCTGAACCAATTTGATTTGACCACAACTAATGAACCATTCAAACATCTCAATATTCTCACTTAAGTTGCCAACAATGACAACACCTTCATTTTTAGCCAATGGAACAACAATTTTATATTTATATTTAGGATCTATTTATAAATTATCAATTATAAGAATAAGTTATAACTTTCGGATATGGGGTCTATCTGACATCTTGATTTTTTTTCATGGTGCCATTAATATAGGAGGTAACTCAACTGGAACTACTCATAATTTCCCTTAACAGAATCCCACATAATAGAATGCAAAGAAGAAAGGACCACTAGATATATAACCTCAATAATGTAATTGCATTGTGAATTTCAGGATTACAATGATATAAACAAGATCGCATGAACTCACCATGCCAAGGTCTTAGTTTTTGGCCTACTGAATATTCCAAAACCATATGTGGAACAAACCATATCAAGAAAGAGAGGAAATTGCAACAAAAGGTACAACGTAATTGGAACACTAGCAAGGAAAGTGATGGGGATGGAAACCCAGTTATGCTGATTATTGAGGATCAGAAATAGAGTTGCACAGAAGGCCACCATCATTGTTACTATTGAGAAGAAGAGGGTGAAAGACCGATGATCAATCGTTTCGGCAGCAGCTCAAGAAAATCTTCTTCTGCATAACGTGAAGTGTAGATGGACAGAAACATCAACACTGAAGTGGAAGATGAGAAGAGTGTCAAAGCATCTGATATTATGAAAAGGTAGAATAACTTGTGTCTTAGTAAAATGGGAAAGCCTGAATCTTGATTGAATCCTTCTGAAGCAGTAAAAGCTGCTGCAAATGTGATAGTTGCAATTAGTGTCGCAACAACCATACATGAACCTGTTGGATTTTGTTTTAAAAAATATATAATATAATATAATATACTATTTAGATAAGTTTCAAAATCATTAAAACTCTATCTCTCTAGTTTTGTTTTAGGACTCTTGTTTCTATAGGACTCTTCTGGATGTATATTAGGTGATTTAGATTACCATATGCGTTTAGTCCCACATCGGATGGAGCTAATGATTATATGATTATATAATTGTATATAGCTCCTAAGTGGGGTGGATGCTAGTAGAGAGCTATGTGTGGATCACGCGTATGCAACGAGCTGGACCAAGTCGGGCGTGGTTGCGGTAGTGGTCCTTAGACCCTAGTCTAACCAAGCCTGGTTGCGGTAGTGGTCCGTAGACCCTAGTCTAACCAAGCCATGGGGCACCGTAATATTATATAAATAATATTAAGTTGTCTATGATGGGACTTGGGTTGCGGGTCATGGATCTAAAAACCCGGCTTTGGGTTTTGCAATAGAGGGTGATCGTCATACGGTCACAACTCTCTCCGGATGACCTTACGTACATATGCAACCCTCCGAAGGTGTCCATACGAGTCGGTAAATAGAGGTTAAGCTCGAACAAGAGTCCATTCCGTTTTGGTGAAAACGATTTCGAAATCTAGTGTTAGAAAATTCCTTCTTTTGTTTTCTTCATTCGGTGCTGTGTATTACCTTCGGATCTCCTTTGCAAGTAGACTCCGTTTCTCCTTTGCAAGTAGACTCCGTTGGAGTGCTGCCTTCGGATCTAAGAGTTGTTGTATCTTGGAGGTAAGAACGTCAAGGTCAAACCCAGCAGCATAAATGGGGCGTTCAAATACTAAGGAAAAGTGCGGCCCCCCCCCCCCCCCCGTGAAAGTTCGTCTTGTTTTCCTTTCGTTCATTCTACTACATTCGGGTAAGTGATATTGACATAAAGAATTCGTTATATATTTATTTCTTTTTATTCTGTATTGGTGCCTGATGCGGTTCTAACAGAACCTGCAGTATCCTTCATCCATTTCTCCCCTTCTTTTACTATTTTTGTATGCTCTTCTGTAAACAGCTCTCGAGGTTTTAATCCCTTTGAGTTGGGAAATTCTCTAGCAAATGTGGGTACTATTTTCTCTACCTCCTGTGATGAATTAATCCAAAGATTAAAAACAGAGAAGAAGAAGAAGGAAAAAAAAAACTCAATGTTGTTGAAATGAATTCAATTACCTGAAACCATTGTAGTTCTCGTTGCATTTGCAAAGCAGCACCGGGCACCTTACCTTGTTCAGGAGGTGATTTCCCAGCTAGATGTAATATGTTGTTCTGTAAATTATTATCCATTGAAGGTGAAAGCCTTGTCAAGATTCCACTTATTCCACAGATGAGGTTGAAGATTCTTTCTTGTCGATACTGAATTGCAACCGAAAATATGTCTTGATGTTGTTTATCCCGAATGAATAATAAGTTGGGATTTATCTTTATAAGCTCATTAACAATCTCAACAATCCCAAACTTGGTAGCAATGAAAAGGCTATCATAATCTCCAATTGCTTGAAGTTCTTGTTTATCCAGAGTTGAAATTTGGGAACAAATGCATTTCAGTACTTTCAGAGCTTGTACATGAATTTTCCTCTTACTGTGAATGCTTTTGATACCTGGGACTTCAAGATAAAACCATGAAAAACAGAATTAAGACCCCTACAGAATTAAAGTCAGAAGCTAGAAACAAATGAGATAGGATCATCTTACTTAATATGTTGAGTGCACTCCAGAATGCTTCATTCAACCAGCGATTAGCTACAAAATAAATGTGAGATGTTAAAGAAAACCCTGATAATATGATTGCATAAAAGATTTTATTCTGATTTGAGTCTATGTTGTAGCATCTTATATGAACTTGTAAAGAAAGTTACAAACACCACTCTAGCTAAATATAAATCTACATGAGAGAGAGAGACCTTCAATGCTAATGTGATCCTTGTTTGTGTCACCGATGTCAAGACTGGATATATCTCTTACGCAGATTGGGGCACCTGTGACTCAAACATGGATTATGCATAAGATTTCAAACTCTTTCTAATAAGATTGATCGAAATTATAGAATGAGGAGTCTTTTAATCTTTTTTTCCTCTATAATTAAAACTAGTTTTATTTGAGAATAGAAGAAGAGATGATACTACCAACGGGGGTTGGTCCAAGTGGTAAGCGGCTTGGTCCGCTTAAGCAAGGTTCCGGTATCAAAACCTTGTGGATGTAAAAAATCTCCGCTGGGAGACTCACCCAGCACAGTCAGGTGTGCAACCCGAGTCGAACACCGGATTAGTCAGGGCAAAACCTTGGAAACCGGGGTTGGCAAACCAAAAAAAAAAAAAAAAGAAGAAGAGATGATACTAACACGAGTAGATTAATCGTTGCCAAGTACTGTATAGTCCTCCACTTGGAAATGCATTTGGCATCGATGCCAAGACTCGAATAGTCGTCCAACCACCATAATCATAAGCAATAGCTAACTTTGGGAAACGACGAAGAAGATCGAGAACAATATCTGTCGATGGGATACACAAGATACAGTCAATATATCAATGAACATTGTATAAAGCTTTCAAAATCTGACCGACCCCATTTAGTTGGGATAAGACTTCTTGTTGTTGTAAAGCTTTTGAAATCAACACTACTAATTAACTCAGTTTAAGCCTAGTAATTCAAAATTGCTGAAGTTGAGGGAAAAAGAAAAACATGTAAGAGTCTGAAAAAAGAGATGCAAGAACATGTAAGATAGTCACATACCATACATCTCATAAGCAATTGCATTGTTAAAAAGTGTAGCACCACACTTGCCGTCTCCCTGAATCAATGTTTCCTTGATGGTCATTGCATAAAGGTAGCGTGTGGTATCTCTATGTCCACTCCGGCAAGCCATAGCAACTGGGATGAGCCCATACTTGACATCCGGGACTTCCAAGGAATATATATTGTTTCTCACCAGCAACTCTGCAATCTTGGTGAATCCACCCCGTGCGGTGACATTAAGGGAACTTATAGGACAAATCTTTGTAATTGTAGAGATGATATCTGGAGTCATCAAATCCACCAACTTCTCTACAAGGATCAAATATCTTTATTCCCATACGAGCAAGACAATTAGTTCTCGTCTCTGCTCGAGGGTTGATGGGAATATTGTCTCCCTTTTTTGGATTTCAATTACCTTGTTTACTACAAATAAATCGACTTGAAGTTAACATTAACTTATTTGTCTTGCTTGTATTTGAATATTTCCTTTTGATGCTGAAACATAATCTTCTTCTATAACTATTATAAAAAGCGTGTGCCTCATTGTCAGAAGCACACTCCATGCCAATCTTAGGCTTAGTCTCATCATTACAACCTATCTCAACATCTGGTGTAACGTTTGATTTATCCATGATTCACCTAAAAAATATCGAAGTATAAAAAATTAACCAATTGCTCATCAAAATGAATATTATAAAACACACATATAACAAAATTAAGTTCGTTGAGTTGCTTTGCTTTTACCAAAAAAAAAATAGAAGAAGCAACAATTGCTTTGACTCATTGAGTTTCAACAAACGGCAGTAAATCAAGAAATGCAGCATACTTTACACTTTTTTCTCATTTTTAAAGTGAAATGACACATTAAAACCCCACCGCAAACAAGATTTATAAGCAATCAAAAAGAGAAGGAAAATTTTTTCCCAAAGAGTTGTGATAAATTTCTCAGTGACAAAATAAATGAAATTGTTACTTGATGAGCACATTTATGTATGAAATCTTAGGGCATAAAGCATGCATTTTACACACTTAGAGGTGAGCTACCTTGGGTTTTATGTTGTTTTTGCAGATTTTAGGACTTTTCAATATTTAAGCAAATATTTGAAGTTTTGAGCATTTTTACATGTCAAGAGGTCCATTCAAATTCTCAAATGCGAAAATGGGCCTAATCTAGAGCATGATGGGCTAGAGATGTGATTATGGGCCAACTCCGAAATATTTAAGAGATAAAGAAGGCAAATTTGATCTACAGCTGAGATTATAAATTATCAATCAAATCTACAGAGATATTATTGAGAGAGTCCAAATGGAGAAAAGAGTCATTGCATACATCAATATCTTATTTCCTATTTGTGATTTGATTAAATGAAGAAAAAGAGGGAAAAAATTATATTTAGAGAAGGAAGAGGCAAAAATCCCGTTTTTGAATGTCTCTGTCCATTTTTTATCAAGCCTTTCATCGAACGGTCATCCAGTGTCCGATCGAGTTGATTTTTGGAGGATAGATTTACGACTTCTTGATCCTCAAATCCAACGGTGGAATTGTGCATTTGAGCTCCCTAAGTCAATCCGATTAGTACGTCAAAATCCTAATTGGTTGAGTCAGATGGAAACCCTGAGTTTGATTTAAATTCTGTCAAGATTCATATCCCATGTAAACTCTATAAAAGGAGAGCATACTCCAAAAAAGGAGAATGTGTTTTAGAGCTTAGTAAAAGCACTCTTTCTTCTCTCTTCAGTTTATTTAGGCTTTCTCTAGTTTTCGTTGCTTGCATTTGTGAGATTTAAATTTCTAGATTGAATGTTTAGGTTTAATTTTTCTATGTAATGCAATTCAAGTTCAAGTTTTAAGATTCATTTTTCTCGGGGTCTAGCAATTGCAGATCTAAATCATTCTAGATCTAGATCTGGTTGTTAGGGTTGATTGAGATTCAAATCGTTTGTTCAATTCGCAAGTAAGTAACATTCTTCAATAATCTTCTCTCCTCCCTCTATTCCCGCTTCTATCTACCCCCTCCATATTCTTAATTTAGGATTTACTTTCAACATTTATTTATTGTCCTCTATTCTCCTGGGTCCTTGATCAGAGATGCCTACAGTCGTGCCTCTCTTTGGTTAAGGTTTCCCTTTCCTTTTACTACTCTGTTATTTACTTTCTGCAATTTACTTTCAACATTTATTTATTGTTATCCCTTCCCCTTGTTCCTTAATCATAGATGCCTACAGTCGTGCCTCTCTTTGGTTAAGGTCTTCCTTTCTTTGTTTTAATTATTTCTTTTCTGCAATTTCTTTTTCTCTAATATATGTTCCCCCGATCAGTAGACTATAAGCTACGGCAAAGGGTCCACGGTCAAAGTCATTATAATTATACTCCCCTTCCCTAGATCCAGAGCTGACACTTGGATCACTTCCCTTTTATTTTTTTATTTATTATTCGCATTTTTTTCTGCCTTTATTAATTATGCGTTGATTATGTTTGCTTTAATTTTCGTTTAAATTTGATCGCATTAGATGTATGGATTAAGACCGTTCGTTTAGTTTAATTAAGTAATTAACAAATTTTAATCATTGCACTCTCGCATTATCATTAAGAAGTTAATTCTAAAGTGGCACATCCAAGGAACAAGATTTCGTTGGGTATCGCCGGTTCTCTACCCAGCGAAATTTCGCTGAATATCGTCGATTTCGTGTGTCCAGTTTTTAATTTAATTCTTCAGCCTCGATTCCCAAACCCATATTTACAAATTAAAATACATGTTACTTCTATAACACGCAATCTCAGTTTTACCTTCTAAACTTCAAAATCCCAATTTCCAATTCCCAAGTTCCCGACCCCATTCCCATTTTACGCAATATATTTTCTCTTTAAAAATTTAATGTGTCAGAGATATTTTCCAACCCATCTCCATAATCCCATCTCACACAGAGGACTTTTCATTTTTCGATTTTTTTTCAGTGTGGTGCAGACCAAGGTTTAAAATATCCCACGATACCGTACAATACTAGCCGATACATATCTATATTTGACACAACCGATACTATACATCTCGATACATTTCTCTATTAAATTGCACTAAAATACATTTTTCAGAACGATACAATACTCGATACAGAACAATATGTCTCTTAAAATCACATGACCGATACAATACTCGATACCCATACTTTAAACCTTGGAGCAGACGACGTGCGTCAGAGATATTTCTTCAGGTGGTGGTTCTTCTTCTTCACTTCGTATGCGTTTGGGATAATCGGATTTCATCTCAGGCGGTGGTTCTTCTTCTTCACTTCGTATGCGTTTGGGATAATCGGATTTCATCTCAGGCGGTGGTTCTTCTTCTTCACTTCATATGCGTTTGGGATAATCGATTTCATCTCAGGCAGTGGTTCCTCTGTGCGGTGGTGAAACCTCACTTTCTCTGTGTGTGGTTTACCTGGTTCCTCTGTGCAGTAGTTAGCCGGTTCACACTTCACTGAGATTTTAAAAGAAATAAAAAGAGGAGAACCAGGTAGTGGTTCGGGCAGAGATTTCTGTTTCAACAGTGGTTTTAGTGATTCCAGGTCTGAGAGAGAGAGAGAGAGAGAGAGAGAGAAGAAGAAGAAGTGAATGATGAGGGATATTTCACATCTTCTTCTTCTTCTTTGGTCTTCTATCGTCGATTTTGGCCGAGTTTTCACCGATTCGATGATTTTTCGGCAATACTGAGCGATATCTCGGCGATATTATACATATATCATTTTGCCCCCTGGTATCTTTTCGCCAAGGGGAGAAACCAGCGAATTTCGGTGATATTTCACCGAAATTCGCCTAAAAAGAGTTCCTTGGGCACATCTCCTTGAGATCGACCCGTTAGCTACACAATACCGTGCGCTTGTGGTTACTTTTAATTTCACAAACATTACTTCAAAGTAGTGGTAATCCTTCCACTAATTATATAAATATGATTTTTCTAAGATCTCAAACACACACTAGACTTAACAAAGCTATCTTTCGCAACACCTTAACCACCCCTCCTCTTTAAAATTGATCATAGAACTCCTTACTGTCAACAAGTATTTAGTCATAAATGAACCATGCCAGTATGATCCCATTCAACTTCCAATTTTTAATAAAAAAAAAAGAGATGGGTGACCCAATCTTATTCTTTCTTTTATTTTCTCCTCACCCTTTGTTGTCTTCTTTCGTTTTCTCAAAAAAAAAAATTCCAAAGAGCATTAAGGGAAGAATCATGAGAACAAAGGCTATACAGTCGATTCTTTAAGGAGGTTTCAGGTCTCATTTTCAACCAAGTTGCAAACATATTTCGATTGCCTTGAAAGAAAGAAAAAAAAATAGGAAACCGTTCAAGCAAATTCAATTTAAGAATATATATATATATATATATATATATATATATATATATATATATATATATATATATATATATAGGTGTCTCGTTGTCAGCCAAGTTTTAGAGAGATTTCGGTTGCCTTGAAAAGAAGAAAAGAAAAAAAAACCATTCGAGCAAATCCGTGGAACAAAGGGTTTACTTTATCTTTCAGATTCTCTCCCAATGAGCAGTGATTTCTCTTACGAAAGGGATTAATTTATCTTTCTCTGTTCTTTGTATGGGAAAGAAATGAAAAAGGGAGTGTACCTAGCAGAGAAGTCGAGAGTTGCAGAACTTCTTCACCTGCAACTAAAGTGGAGGTTTTGGTTTGAGATTTTGCACGCTGATGCTTGAAGCCATAGAAGATAAAAGGATTCGCGAGGAATGATGGCACCTGAGGTAAAAGAGGCATTTTCCTCAAACGGAAGAACAGCAGCAACCTGAATAGGGAAAAGCAGAAGAGGAGGGAAGAAGTTTGTTCAAGCCCCAACTCCTCATTTGAAAATGGAACGTTTTTGACCGTTAGATTAGGATTTACTATGTGCCAAAAATCCAATGGAAAACAGAAGGAAACCAGAGGATCTCAAAACCGGAGCAGACAAAAATCCAGAAACAACAGGGTTTTTATAAAAAGAATAGGTTTACTATTATACCCTCAGGATTTTAAGTTACTTATGCAGAATTGAGTAGAATGAGCTTTTGACCATAATACATAATAAAGAAAAAGTCTATTATGGATTGGGGTGTGGGGTGGGGGAGGGTTTCTATTCTTTAAAACAAGAATAGGATTTAAAATGGATACCAAACACATGAAAAAAATTGAAAAAAAGTTAGAAAGTAAGGATGAGATACCAAAAAGGCTGGAAGCCTTCTGCAAATTACTGTGATTCCCATGGAAATGGAATGAAAAGAAAGCAAAACCACCCTCCTATTCACAACAAATGTCCTTATCTGTCCTCAACAGACTGATTGATCTCATGCCATCAACGGTAAATATCTCAGGCTACAATTTCATCGTATTAAACTTTAAGGGAATTTCATATTTAATATTAAACAGAGAAAGAAAAAGTATGTAAAACAACAAAGTTAATTAGGAAACACGTCTATAAAAGACTTGATATGAAAACTAAAGATCATGCTCTATTGAACAATTCAGGACCATAT
This sequence comes from Hakea prostrata, assembly GCF_041222555.1. Lineage (NCBI taxonomy): Eukaryota > Viridiplantae > Streptophyta > Magnoliopsida > Proteales > Proteaceae > Hakea > Hakea prostrata. Next base: position 73,591,379 of record NC_142600.1, on the reverse strand, counting down.
GTGGAACTAACCATGTCAAGAAAGAGGGGAAATTGCAACAAAACAAACAACGTAACCGGCACACCAGCAAGGAAAGTGATGGGAATGGAAATCCACTTGTGATGTTCACCGAGGATAAGAAACATGGTCGCACAAAAAGCCACCATCATTGTTGCAATGGAGAAGAAGAGGGTGGAGAGACCAATGATCAATCTCTTGGGCAATGACTTGAGAAAATCTTCTTCTTCATAACGCGATGTGTAGATGGACAGAAACATCAACAGTGAAGTAGAAGATGAGAAGAGTGATAGAGCATCAGATATTATAAAAACGAAGAAAACCTTATTTGTATTAAGGAAAATTGGATACCCCGATTGTTGATTAAATCCTCCTGGGGCTGTAAAGGCTGCTGCAAACGTAAAGGTTGCAATTAGTGTGGCAACAACCATACATGAATTTGCAGTATCTTTCATCCATTTCTCCCCTTCTTTTAGTAATTCTTCGTGCTCTTCTGTGAACACCTCACGAGGTCTCAAACCCTTTGAGTTAGGCATTTGCCCAAAAACTGCTGGTGATATTTTCTCCACCTCCTGTCCGTGCATACATGATGGATGCATGCAAAAGTTGATTAAATATATCTATCAACTCAACCATGCATGGATGAGATGGATAGAAATTAGAAAGCATTAAAGCATGGAAGCTTACCCGAAACCATTGAAGTTCCCGTTGCATTTGCAGAGCAGCACCTGCTGGCATATTAGTCTTACGCTGTTCAGAAGAGGAAGAAGGAGATTTTCCAGCTTGATGTAGTATGTTATTGCCGTTATTATCCGCATCGCGTGAAAGTATAGTAAGTGTTCCACCTATGCCACAAATGAGATTGAAGATTTTTTCTTGCCGAAACAGAATTGCAGCTGAAAGTATATTTAACTTTTGATTATCCTGCTTGAATAGTAAGTGGGCATCTATCTTTATAAGTTCTTTGACGATCTCAACAATCCCTAAGGAAACTGCACGGTCGAGGCTGTCGCCTAGCCCAAGTGCTACAAGTTTTGGTATATCCAACCTCGACATTTCAGAACAAACGCATTTGAGTACTCCAAGGGCTTGCACATGAATTCTCTTTCTACTGTGAATGCTTTTGATACAGGGGACTGCAATTTATATATACATTAAGCATTAAAAGCAGAAATAAATTACCCAAATATCTAAATGGCAAGAAGAAAATACTCAAATGTCGAGGGACTTAATGCTCTCAAAGGATAAATACGTCTCTGGAAGGAGAACTGTTGGTGCACACAAAAAAAAATCCCATTACCTAGCAGGTTTAGGGCTTTCCAAACTACTCCAACCAACCAGCGGCTAGCTGCAACAGAAAATATGAGGAATTGAGCTTGACAACTAAAACTAGTGATAATAATGATTAACTGTTAATTAATCATTATAAAATGATGAGAGAGAGAGAGAGACCTTGAGTGGTAATGTGATCCTTCTTTATACCACCCACATCAGCACTAGGTACATCTCTTTCATTATAAATGGGGGTACCTGCAGGGAGTCAAACAGAAAATAAAAAAATATATATTAAATGTCAATAATTGTATTTAAGAAAATCAGCACAGCACAGATTCGCAACTGGAAGGGGAGAAGATTCCTATTTATACAAGGGGCCGGGTGGGATTATCCACCATGTCTTAAATTTGGTAAACAATTTCTGTTAATAAATTGCATGGGGGAGGGTGGTAAGAACTAAGAAGGACCTTAATTCTTGTATGTACCTACTTGTATGAATATAAAAAAAATAAAGGGTATTTACATGTGTAAATCCACCGTTGCCAAGTACTGTATCGTCTCCCACTTGGAAAAGCATTTGGTTGTATTGCCAACGCACAAATGGTCGTCCGGCCAAAGATATCCTGAGCAATGGCTAATTCTGAGCAATGACCAAGTAGATCGAGAGCAATATCTGTGAATGTTGTGTAAGTATTATCACCGATACCACAGTATAGTATAGATCATACTCAAGAATACATCATCTAACAAGGGGGAAAAAATAGACTATGTTCCTAAGTTTCCTTCTGTTATAAAGGAGGCCTTGGTTTTAGGAACCGTACATTGCACAATAAGGTACGTATTACTTGCAAAGCTGGCCTGTAAATTGCTAAAGGATCCGACATCTAAATGCATATACTATCCCAGTTGCTCATTCTTGGAGGCACGGTTAGGCAGGTCACCTTCATGGAGAGTAGCTAGTGCAGTATTAGATGTGGAAAATTCAGGATGGGAGGAGTGTGAATATATGCAAGGATGTGTAGTGGCCGCAGTTGAAGGAGGTGGGTATGGAGGAAGGGGGAATGAGGAAGTGCTGTATAGACACATACCATACATCTCATGAACAATTGCAGAAACAAGAAGTGAAGCACCACTGTTGCGGCCATCTCCCTCAATCAATGCTTCCTTGCTAGTAACAGAGTAAAGATAGCTTGTTATTTCCTTATGTCCACTTGTGCTAGCAACAGCAACTGGGATAAGGCCATCCGCGCCTTGTATTTGCAAGGAATCTCTATTCTTTCTCACCAACACCTCTGCGATCTTGGTGGATCCTGTACGGGCGGCATAGTGAAGTGGGGTGTGCAAAGGCGGTTTTGTAGTCCTGGTTATAGCTTCTTCTGGGCTCATCAATTCCAATAGTTTCTCTACCAGGTGCAAACTCCCAGTTGTAACTGCAAGATGAAGAACCGTTCCCCCACCTGGTGTAAGACAGGCAGTAAATAAGGTGGAGGAAGAGGCGGCTGCAGCAGTGGCGGTGGCAGCCTCGCTGTCGAGTTGGTGTTGTTCGGCTTCCAGGAGACTTTTTGCTTTGTCCCAGTCACCCCAAAACACAGCCTGACTTAAGGGACGGTAGATTGTAGGAAGGATTACAAGATCGGCCTCCTCTGTTGCCATAGGACCAAATTATTAACAGTTAAACTGGATTAATTAAAATTAAAGACAGTAGTGCATGTTCAAAACATGGTAAGGAACCAGCAGAGGGGCAACCCCAAATCGGTCATAATCTTCGGGAGAAAGCTTATATAGCTACATACCTTCTCCAAATTGGCCAGTTTTTCCTTCGGAGATAAGGGCCAACTGATCCCAAGCATCTTTGGCTGAGTCTTTCTTAAGAATGAAAGATAAAAACTCCTCTTCACATGAAATCAGAATCGCGTGTAGAGCTCTTCCATTTTTCTCTGTCCAAGCTTTGAACTCAGGTGAATTAGGTTGATCAGGTTCACATTCTTTTCCCTCCACAATGTCCCACAGGCCTTGACCCATCAAATAGCTCTTCATATGCATCTTCCAATTCTCAAAATTATGCCCTCTTAGACCTTCTGGAACAATCATACTTGAAGCAGTCTTTCTTGACTTCATTCTTGCTAACTCTATCATAGAAGAAGAAGAAGAAGAAGAAGAAGAAGAAGAAGAAGAAGAAGAAGAGATCAGTAAATGCTAGCTAAAGCCACTTGAAAGTTGCAGAAAATAATTTACAAGGTTTTATCAACAAAATAAAAGCATGAAAAATGTGACTGGTGCAAAGCATAGACTTACTCTCCAACACTCCAAGATCTGGAAAAGAAACGAAATGAAATTTGTGATAATGGTGGAATACTGGTGAATTTCTGAAACTTGTGATAATGGTGGAGTACTGGTGAATTTCTTACATAGTTACTTTGCAAGACTAGCTAGACTTTTCCCAGTGAGACTCAAACACAGAACGTCTGCAACAGCACCATCAGTCACTCTAAAGATTTTCCATAGGAGAAGTTAATGTGGCTGGACTCTGGAGAAGGTGCAAATGCCCGTTAGTCAACATGTAAAAATTAACATCAAGGGGTTGGTTCAGTGGCAAAAGATCATTGCTTCATACTATAAAGTCAAGACTTCCCATTTACGCAGCCTCAACAGCTCAGATATTGTATGTGTGTACAGCTACCCATCTAGCCGTTGGCTGCAGGTGCAGCCGCTGCACCCAAGCAAACCCCTCAAATTTATTAAGGCTAGGGGTAAAGAGCCCCCACAATATGATTAAATTATGTATGAAAAACTAACTGACGATATAGTTGAGGTGTACGTAAGCCGGTCTGATCCACCCAACTGTGAAAACTGTAATTATACATCTATAATATATAAATGCACTCATCATTGCATTGGTGCACAAGGTTTCTCATTTACCCGAGTATTCATGGAAGCTGTTATCAAAAACTTGAAGCTCTGATGGTCCTTCCAAGGAAATAATGACCGATGGAATTTTTTTTTTTTTTATTAAAAATAGAATTAGGACGAACAACAACTTGCAAAATCCTTGTCCAAAAGTAAGCCAATAATAAGTTCTGTTGATTCTTTGAGTCCTTGAGACTTGAGAGAGACTTGAAAGGAAAAAGTTAAAATAGTTTTGAAGAAAAAGCGAAAGAAAAATTTGACAGACTTAAAGAGATTCCTTACTGATAGCTTTGTGCCTTTGTCCATCATGTTTCACATGGGTGCCTGCCCATTAGATTACTTGTGGGGGTGGGCCAGGAATTTTCTTCGACGTAACTTTTGGTTTTGTAATCTTTAAAGTTAAAGAAAATTATACATATATCCCTTGGATTTGCAAACTGTGTTTGTAATTCTTGAAATTAATTTTATTACAAATGTTTCCATTGTTTAATACGGTAGTTTTTAAATAAAAAAAAGGCATTTGTATCTTTATTGAATCTCCTTATAAGTGTTATATATATATATATATATAGATATATATATATATATATATATATATGACATGTGTTTAATTTTAATGGTAAGGTCATCCATATCCCAAACTCTTTATAAGTTGTTTAGTTTTTTCTCTCCTCACCACCACCTGCGTTCTCATCTTCATCTTGTCTCCCTTCGGTTCTAAACCCTTCCCCTATCTAAATCAAATTTTAACTATTTAATTTTTCATTAAAAAAAGGGTAATTTTCATCTGGACCCCCTGAGGTTTGGTCCAGGTCACTTTTAGCTCAGTGTAAGTTTTTTTGGCATATGACTCCCCTGTGGTTTCAAGAAATGATTAAATAAGGACAAACGTAATGGAAAATGTTAGTTTAATAAATTTTGTGACGAAAATACCCTTATGCCCTTTGAATTTTTTATTTTTTTTATTTTAGAGATCAAAAACATAAATGTTGATACTTTTTTGCTTCCTCCCACGAAGGCTTCTTCTTCATCATTGCCACCATCTCCAGTACAGCCACCGGGCGCCGGCACCACCACCACCTCCACCTCCTTCACTGCTGATCAAACCCAAAACAAGACAGACATTCCATTCAGTAGAGTGTAAGGAAAATGTTGAAAACCCATAAGAAGTTGTGTCGGAGGAAACTCAAAATTCAAGAAAGACAGTTTTATGGGATGCAGTTCATCATGAATATCCCTAATATTTTAACATATTCTGAAACTCAGAAAAATGTCTAAGGTAGAAAGAAGAAAAAAAAAGCTTACCGCTTCATGTCAATGTTGTAAACAAGGAGTTTTCGTCGCTGACAGAGACTGATCTGGTAGGCGAAAACAGTGTGAGCGATGGCCAAAACCCAGGAACAAATGAACAACTCCAATTCCATCACTTTGTTATAACCTTTTCCTCCTTTGCTTTCACCTTCGCTGGCGCCGGCGCTTGATGATCCCGATCCGTCGAAGAGTATATATGAGGCCTTGAACAAAACAAATACCAGAGAAAGCAGCGAACACAGGCTTGTAACCCCCAAGTATGGCCCTCGAGACAGCATCGGTCCATCACACAAATAATAAGCACCTATAGCAACATCCAACAACAATCAAAATCCCCAACTTTTTAAAAAATGATACCCACACAAAGCAGAATATAAGTAGAAATTGAAGTTTCCGCTTTAGTTCTTACATATGATCAGGGCTGATCTAACTATGGAGATGAGAGGTATATCAATCAAAGAGTATCTGAAATCATAGTTAGATAGAAGAGAGAGTCCCAAATGAAAGAGGAAGTGAAGTGGAGAGAATTGCAGAAGGAAGAAACGCGTCTGCTATGACAAGAAGAAGAGGAACAGAGAAAACCAGCAAAGAAATCAACATAGTCACCAAGAAAAAATAGGGTTTATAAGTTACGTCAACAGATCTGGACTAAATTGCAGCCTTGGGGGACAGTGAGCGGTGAAGCAAAGAGTTTCTGTGAGTGGAGAGTGGGAATATTGACAAGGGTTTTTGGCCTCTACGCAACAATTTAGCAAGTGTAGAGTGGAGGTGGAACGAGAAATCCAGCCTTAATGCTCCTCCGACGCAAGATTTTGATCTTCAAATGTCCCTCACTCTCAGATCCTTCTTGTCGACCGCGAACGTATTCCGACAGACTGATAATTGTTGAAGGCGAATCCAACGACTATTTATTATTTATTTATTTTATAATATCTATTTTAATAAATTAAAACTAAAATAAATAAAAATTCAAATGACACAATGGTATTTTTGTCACAAAAATTATTAAACTAACAGTTTCTGTTAAGCTTGTCCTTATTTAATCATTTTTGAAACCATAGGGGAGCCATATGCAAAAAAAAACTTAAACTGAACTAAGAGTGACCTGGACCAAACCTCAGGGGTCCAAATGAAAATTACCCTTAAAAAAATCACCACCACTAGTTACAGCCTTACAGGTGAAGGAGAAAAATGAATCATTGTGTCTACATGTTGGTAGTTCGATAGTTTGAAGGTCGTTGAGGGACATGGAGATGATGACGACAACACAACTTAATTGGTCTTGGTTTGGAGTCCAATAAAGGAGATGCAAATGTAAGAAATGGACACACTGTCGTGGGTTTCTGAATCTATTGCTTGGAGAGAAGGATAGAAGGTAATGAGAAGATTTTGGAAGAGATGCCCGTGTGAGGCCCCGATCTCATTATTATTGATTTGGGGCTGTTGCAATAGAGAACCACGAGATGTTGAAAGAGGCTGTAGCAGTAGGGAAGGAAGGTTTCAGGCGGTGGAGATGCGGGAACAAAGGGTGGTTGAGAGCAGGTAAGAGGAGATGAGGGGCTGAGGCCATCGGTTCTCAGATTAAAAGGCGGGAATGGGAAAATTGAATGAACAACTGCAAATTCTAACATGATAAGACCAAGAAATTTGGTAATTTCAATAGCAGGATTCGTAGGTGTCAATGGGCACCAAACCATGGTCCAATGATCATAATAGATCTAATTACCTCAAAATTCAGAATTTTGGGTTAACGTAGAAAGTGGATGAAGAAGAAGATGGCACTTGCATGGAAAGTTGGTGGATAGGGTTTGACAAGACAGAGGAAGAGATGGGGGATGAGTAGAGAAGTGAGAGGGCAACTAGCATTCTAACTGACCTGCGGCTGGGAGGCCCGCATGACGGGCTATTAGCTCAGTGGTAGAGCGGGCCCTGATAATTGCATTAGAAGATTGTTTGTCGATTTTAGCAAGTCAATGCCTTAAGGCCCATTCCAGTAGCTCGGTGATGGAGAGAAGATCACTTCCTCTGAAGCAAAAGAAGCTTTTGCTCCAATTTGCCCCAAAATCGGCTATCAGTCTGTTTTTGAAGGAGATCCTCCTAGAAGAGGTAAGCAAGGAAGCCACACCGTCAACTGTTTGATGAAAGAGGAGATGAGAGGCTACAAAATCATTGTTCTGTTATAGAGAGCAGAGAATCAATTTTTCGATGGAGGAGATGAAAAGGCTTGGGAGAGTAGGTTAGGCCGTTTGGGGGAGGAGAGAGGATGAAGCTTGGTTAAAGTGGGGAAAATTTTAACTGTGGGATTAAGATACGCTTACATGGCCATTATCTAATTGAGAACATGACCAAGCCGGTTTTGAGGGTAAAAGAAGGCAGCTTGAGAAATTTGAAAATATAATATAGTAGATGGTGAGTCAGCACTTAACCTGATTAATTGTAGGGGTATGTCTGACATATAATTTGAAACATGAAGAGTGTAAATGTAATAGACTAACTTCCAAGAGATGTAAATGTAACAGCTTGCAAACTCAAGGGGCCTTATGTAAATTGCTCGGCCTGAATAATGTTCGGAAAAAAAAGCTAGGTTGGCTCCTCACCCTATCGGCGGATGAGCGGCTTTGTTAGAGTTACTGCCTCCGTTTATTGGGGCTTCCATTCAAAGCTTATAACACTTTTCGTTCCGACCTTCCAGCGACCGGCAGGTGTCAGACTCTATACATCGTGTTACCACTTGGCAGAGTCCAATTAATTCTAGGCATTGGCTGGCTCCTGTTTGAACAATAAATTGGTTTTTGAGTGGTAGGGTTGGGTGAACCCTAGTTTTTCGATTGCCACTTTGGCAAGCTCTTTTTGGGTCAAGTGAGAAACAGTTTTGGACTCCATTTTGAAGCCGGCAATGTAAAATTCAATTGGTTTTCATGATATAGGCAGCAAAAATGTGAAATCCAGCCCTAACCTTGACCCGGAAACCCTGTTGTTTGTAGGTCCAACAACCCGAAGTAAAGGAAGAAGTCAACTATGGGCCATCTTAATGAAAGATTTGGTGTCTGGCTTAGAATCCATGGAAGTTGATGACAGTGTTCCATTTATGGAAACTTGTTCAGGACTGAAAAGGAAACTGCACCCTGATGAAGATAGGATTAGTTGATGGACTAGGACTATTATCTGACTTGGTTCGAAGGCATTTCTACATACTAGGTAAGCCACTTAGTGTGTGTGCAAAACCCCTTCAAGATTTGATTTGATATAGGCCTTCAATTCCCTACTTTGGCCTTGTTGTCCTGATTGGTCAACTGCTTGGTCGACTGGGCCAGTCGACCAATTAATCGACTGGGCCAGTCTACCAATTAATCGACCAATGAGATCTGTTTCGCTAAATTATGTCTTGGCTGCTCTATTTAAGCCCAACTTCGAATCTAATTCGTCTTTTGTGTCTCCAAACTCCTTGAAAGAACCAGAAGCTCTCCCAAGTCATCTCTTTTGCATCCTTGGTGGTTTTCTTGTTGGATCTTCGTCAATTCTCTTGCATTTACATCACAAGGTATGTGATCATCCTCCTCTCTTCTCCATCTTTAGTTTTTTGTAGTTTTTCTTTCAATTTTTGACTGAGAACAGTGGGGTTGATGTTGCATCTCTGTTCCAACCATCACTCTACTCATCTCTCTACCTTTTCCTAAAGATTTAAGGCTTGATGGATGATCTTAATCAAGATCATCACCTGCTTTTGAAGGAATCTATGTCTTCATCTTCTTTCCCTTTTTAGATTCAAAGTTCTTCAATCTTAGATTTGTTTTTCTAGAAGTTCTATACATGTTTTCCATGATTTCTTTATCAGATTAGTAATATTTCATTCTTTAGTTTTCCCTCCATGAGTTTGCTATGATTTCTCCAAGAACCCTGACTGACCTATTTATAGTAAGTTTTATTTCCTATTCTGTGACTTTAGGACTTGATGTTGTTAAGGTTTTTGAGTTTCTCTTTAAACCAATACACTGTCATAGCATTCCCTTCTTGTTTGGTGGCGATTCGAATCACAAAATTTGGATTTCGGATCAGAAATCTCTGATTTTGTCTGTCACTGACTCTGTTAGTCGACTGAGTCAAGAGACCAATCAATCGACCAATGAAGACAGTAGCCTCTGTTTTGGTTGATTTTTGGTTGATTTGATTCCTATCTTCTAGAGATCTTTCCTAATAAGGTATGTACATTGTCTAGGATCCCCTTCCAAGTTTAGAAAAGATCTTCCTTGATTCTCGGGATTCTTTACGAATTATTTAAGGTAAAGATAGTTATTTCTTTTACATAGATTGCATGATTGGGTTTCCATATTTGAATCTTTCTGATTTATTTCCATAAATAAATCTTATATCGATGTACTACTGATGAAACTACTCTGATTACAGTAGCATACTTGTTTATATTATTTAGTTTAAGTATGACTTTACTTGCCAATTATATATGAGTTGGATCATGTTCTTGATTACTTTCCATATGGGGAGTCACTATACTTGTGATGTGATTGATTGATGATTGAGATTGATTAGGTATGGTTTGGAAAGGGGAGGTGTCCTTTTGACACCTATCCTTGGACATCAAAGGGAATATTATGGGATGTTTCCGGAGATGCCTTTTGACACCTTCCTGAACTATTGGTTATCATACTTAGGACTGTCTAGCAGTGTTTGGCTAGGATGTCCCTGTTAGATCAGACCCTAGTCGGAGGGGTATTAAGACCGAACAACCCATGGTAGCAATGGGGATTCATGGGCGCTCAAGACCGGTAACCAACCCATGAGAGGACAGGAATCACATTGTGGGGGCCATTCATTGGTAGGGTTGCATATGGATAGACTTGGGCTCATGGGCGCTCAAGACAGGTAACCAACCCGTGAGAGGACATGAGAGCTTCCCGTTTATCATATGTGGATAACCAATAGGGTTGATGAGTCCGTAGTCAGGGACTATGAGGACTCTAGTGTGAAGGATAACGGAAAGGATCGCCAGGGGCGAGGAATGGACGTATCTGGATCTAAGTTGATGTAACTAAATAGAAGACTTGCATTTGGCTAGGCTTTAACCCTGACATGCGTCAGTACTTAGACCAATGGTGATGTGAGAAAGTGCTGACCTATACCACCAACTATGGATTGTCCCGAGGGATGAAGGACCCATTACCAACTGGCGTTGTGAGATGAGACCCTCCTAAAGAAGTATGGTGCTATGACTTAAAGCATGTTTGCCAATAGAGACCAGCATACATAGAGTTAGATTCATACATTCATTGTTTGTCTCATACCATATTGCATTCATGTTTTGCTTTGGAATCCTGCCATTTATGTTATTATGGATTTAACTACCTTATTGGGTTTCTTTTGAAAGTCACTCCTTTTGTGCTATGTCTTGTTAGATTTCTCTACAGGCTCAAAATATTATGACTGCTCGTATGAAGAAGCGTAGGGAGAGGAGACATATTTCCAAGAAGGTGATTGCGGTTACAACGATTACCTTGAAGATTCCTCGGGTGGTCATGCTGCGTACAATGCTTAGTCCATCGATTGAATGAAAGCGTCCATGTGCTATTTTTGAGATTTACACTTATAGAGATGTTTTCTATAAGATTGATAACGATTTAGTTACTCATTGCACTTGTTATTGGGATTAGTTTTAACCTCTTTTCTTTTTTCTTTCTGAACTACTATTCCGCTGCGATTGGTAGAGTGTGATTCCGCCTCAGTTTACTTTATGATTTTGACATTATTGTTACCTTTCGTACTCTGATGATATATGACTTTATTCCTTCCTTATTTTGATCTATCATTTATACTTTGCACATTGATTATTTATGTTCATGATTATGTTATTATTTATGTGAGAGGATGATTTCCTCAATACTTGATCTTCGGGGCTGTGGATTACACATTCGGGTATGCCAGGTAGGGTACCGGCTAGGTGGATGTGACAGAAAATGTCAACCACAGAAATGGATTGCACATACACATGGATGTGCTTCTAGCACAAAAGTAGCAACCTCCTATGTAGAGGTACTAAAATCAAGGAGGTCTTACATTTGAACCTCCATCCCTCTACACCCCCACTTTCCCCCTTCCCCATCACATGGGCCAACTTGCCCCCAGTCACTGTGACTAGTTTGACAAAATAACACATACATAAGGTGTGTGTGAAACTTAATTATATAGAAATTTTTAGGGTACATGTCTTGGTTACATGATAAACAATTAACAGAGGTGCAAAATGGTATGCCAAGAGTATTATTTTGAAGGGCTAGTAATTAAACCAGGAACATATGTGGAACAAACCATGTCAAGAAAGAGGGGAAATTGCAACAAAACAAACAACGAAACCGGCACACCAGCAAGGAAAGCGATGGGAATGGAAATCCAGTTGTGATGTTCACTGAGGATAAGAAACATGGTTGCACAAAAAGCCACCATCATTGTTGCAATGGAGAAGAAGAGGGTGGAGAGACCAATGATCAATCTCTTGGGCAATGACTTGAGAAAATCTTCTTCTTCATAACGCGATGTGTAGATGGACAAAAACATCAACAGTGAAGTAGAAGATGAGAAGAGTGATAGAGCATCAGATATTATAAAAACGAAGAATAACCTTTTCCTTAAGAAAATGGGAAAGCCTGACTCTTGGTCAAATCCTCCTGGAGCAGTGAAAGCTGCTGCAAATGTGAAGGTTGCAATCAGTGTTGCGACTACCATACATGATTTTGCAGTATCCTTCATCCATTTCTCCCCTTTTGATATTAAATCTTTGTGTTCTTCTTTAAACACCTCGTGAGGACTCAGGCCCTTTGAGTTGGGAACTTCTCTGCTTAAGGGTGCAATTTTCTCCACCTCTTGAAACCATTGCAGCTCACGTTGCATTTGCAAAGCAGCACCTGGCATAATCTTATTACCTTGTTCACGAGAGGAAGGAAGAGATCTTCCGGCTTGATGTAATATGGTGTTCCCATAAATATCCCTTGATTGTGCAAGCGCGGGCATTAATAGTCCTCTAATTCCACATATGAACTTGAAGATTTTTTCTTGTCGATACAGGATTGCAAGTGAAAAGATATTTTCACCTTCCTTATCATGCACCTGTAATAAGTTGGGATTTATATATAAAAGCTCCTGGACAATCTCAACAATCCCCAATGTGGTGGCAGTGAAGAGGCTTTGAAATAGTTCAACAGCTTGAAGTTGTGGCCTATCCAAACTTGAAATTTGTAAACAAACGCATTTCAGTACTCGAAGGGTTTGAACATGAATTCTCTTTTTATGGTGAACCCTTTTGACACCTGGGACTGCAATTCAAGTAATGCATAGAAGATCAAAATAAACAATAGAAAAAGAACTTCTAGAAAGAGAAAAACATTGATATTAGGCTCTTCCCCTTACCAAATAGGTTTAGAGCACTCCAAACTACTCCATACAACCAGTGGCTAGCTGCAAACATAAAAAGATGAAGGATTAAGGTTTATAAGAAAGCCCTAGATTGTCTTCTCTCACACATTGTGAGGTACTTGACATACGTATTAGATGATATATATTCTCACTCTAGGTCACTAAGCAGTAGGTAGATCTCTCCTAGGTAGTCTTTTTTGGAATTCAAACCTTTGACATGGTGCCAACTCTAATACTAAATGTTAGGTACTTGACGAGTCCGGCCACCAAAAACTCTATAGCTAATAGAACAAATTGAGTCAATCCCTTTAACTTATCACATACTAATCTGGCCAATCTAGTGCTCATACACCAGAGTCGGCTCATTAGACACATAACACGTGCTGAAAAAAAAAATTATACAAAGAAAAGAGGGATAAAAAGAGACCTTCAACCATAATGTGGTTCTTGCTTGTGTCCCCTACCTTAAGATTGGATTTCTTTCTTTCATTATGGATTGGAGCACCTGTAAGTCAAACAATGCTGGCTGTTACCTACTAGTTAACCACACAATGGATAAATTCCATCCATTAAATAGGAGGAGAAGATTTGAAACAGTAAGACTACCCCCATCATACTAAGGGGTGGTTATTATTTTATTCTGTCAATATGAAAATTAAGTACGCACGTTCATTATCCTTTTAATCATTAATCCAAAAAAAAAAAAAAAAAGACCGATACTTAACATGTATAGATCCACTGTTGCCATATGCTGGATAATCCTCCGCTTGGAAATGCATATGGTAGTGATGCCAAAACTCGAATAGTTGTCCACCCACAGACATCATCAACAATAGCTAACATTGGATCGTAGCCAAGTAAATCAAGAGCAATATCTGTTGATGTGATGCAAGAAATATCATCACTACTATATATATTGTATATAAAAAAAGTAACCAGAATTATAGCTTTGGAACTTTGTAGTGTATTCGTTTTTTTGATGCTTGTAGTTTCTAGTTTATATAAAGGCTGTCCTATGACATGGCAGATACCTCGGTTTAGGAGGGTTCAGTCCGTGATAGAAAAGATTGTTTGATCTAATTCCAATCCCAATTTCACAGTGAGATATTGAGATGTATTGATGAACATAGAAACTATATATCCATCTTTCTCAATAAATATCTGATGTACCAAAAGAAAACTTCACACTTCTGACACCAATTTATGATTAACCAATCTACTTTGTTAAATTTTTTATTTTGTTTATTGAAACCAAAGGTAAAAATGTTTAGCTTAGTCTATTTCTGATTTTCTTAAATATTTCTTGGATGATGTTCCAGAATGAAAGCATAGCTTAGACTAACATATCTCTGTATTCGTATCTCTCTTCCGGTTCATTTCATTGCATTCTTTCCTTTCATCAGTTGTGAAAAATTTTCTTTTTGGTTCATAAAAATTATATTTGGGAATCAAGGCAAGGCACATACCATACATCTCATAGGCAATTGAACTATTAAGAAGCGTGGCGCCACCACACTTGCGGCCTGCATCACTAAGTGCTTCCTTGCTTGTCAGTTTGTAAAGGTATCGTGTGGTGTCTTCGTTTCCTACTCGGCAAGCCTCAACAACTGGGATGATGCCGTTGCTGTCTAGCATTTGCAGCAACTTTGGATTCTTTTTCACTAGAACCTCTGCAATCTTGGTGTACCCACAATGTGCAGCATGGTGGAGGGGAGAACGAGCGCATTCCCCTGTAGTGGATAAGCTTTCTGGGTTTATCATCCCCACCATCTCCTCTACCAGCTTCAAATGCCCAGCTGCAACTGCAACATTAAGGGCCGTTCCAAAAATTGGTGAAATAATTGCAGTCAATAAGGGGGAAGAAGAGGAGGAGGAGGAGGAGGAGGAGGAGCTGTCCAGGATTCTCTTGGTTTTTTCCCATTCACCCCAGAAAACAGCCTGAAATAAGTCCTGGTACGTTCCTGCATTAGCTTCTGATCTGGCCATCTCTGCTGCCAAATTGCCTAATTTCATGAATGAAAAGCTTAGCTGTATATAAACATATATTAGAGAGATGAAAATGCTAAAAAATGTATCGGCATTCCATGTTTTTATTGGGATGAAGGCTAACTTTGAAGTGGAGATGAAAGCGGTAATTAGAGGCTTGGAAATGGGAAAGGATATGGCCACAAGGAAAATTTGGATGGACAGAGTCAGTGGAAGTAACTCCCGTGGTCTCAAAGAGAAAACCTCCATGGTTTATGCGGCAATGATGATGGGCATTACAACCATATCCTGCATTTGTGGACTGGAAGATTATAAACTGCTGTAGAGAAACAATTAGTGTTGCTGATTTTCTAGCAAAATCTGCAGAGAAGGAGCAAGTGTCTACTCCTGTACAAGCATAGCTGGGAGGGAAATATTGTTGAAGAACTAGAAATGGATGCAATGTGTCGACCCCGTTTCAGGTTTGTTCATTAAGGAGTCAATCAAACTCGGTGGTTAATGTGATCGAAGAAATGTAACATATGTATACCATTTTTTTCTTTCATTAATTAAAAAGAAAAACATATGAGTGAGAGAGAGAGACCTTCTCCAATTCCTTCTGCAACTGTGCTAACACTGCCTCCGAACACAACGGCTAACCGATCCCAAGCATCTTTGGCTGAATCTATCTGGCGAATGAAAGATAAGATGTTATCTTCACACGAAATTTGTATGGAATGAAGAGCCCTTCCATTTCTCTCTCTCCAACTCTTGTACTCGGGTGAGGTTTCTTCAGGTTGACCTTCAATTCCCTTCACAATGTCCCAAAGCCCTTCACCTATCGAGTACCTCTTCATAAAAATGCTCCACACATTATAATTGAATCCTCTGAGATCTTCTGGAACAATCATATTTGCAGTACTAGATTTTGTTGATTTCATCGCTGCTCGCTCTGTCACTACAAGAAAAGAAGAGTAAAAGAACACAACGAGACAGAGAATATAGCTAGCTGCGTAAAAGCCTATGTATCTGGCATGAGCAGCATCAGGTTTTATCTAGTTTGTAACAGAATCTACTAGTTATCCATTAAAATGAAAAAGAAATTTATGATGGTAATGAATTCAGTAATAAATTCTCACAAGATTGCTTGGCGAGGTTCTTAGATTTTCCCCTGAAACCAAACTAGCTGCAACGGCACCATTGATCACTCTGAAAATTGCCTAAGAGGGCTCTCACGATTCTCTGGATTTTATTTTGCTTCACTTTGATTTTTTGTTGTTATCTCCTTCATTTAACTTTTGGGCCATGAGATACTGGTTGTTTTTCTTCAACTGTTGATGTAATTATTTACATTCATTGCTAGCAGTAGCAAACAATAACAAACCCCGCCCGCTTTCAATATAAGAGACTGGGTTAAAGAAAAATGCAGACGATTGACAAACATGACTTTGACTTGTTTGCAATTCTGTCGGTCTTTATCTTTTGCTTTCTGACGTGTCTGGTGGTTGTCTTCATTCTCGCGTTTGGACGTCAGTACCGCCCTTGCATACCTACGGTACAGGGGTTTAAATCCTCTGCGGCGCTCATCCGAGCGGCCACCCAGCGGCTGCTCTGGATGAGCGCCACGTGTCATATAAAAAGATCTGAACCGTTTAGTGTTTTCTATTTGTTTTCCCTTTAAACCGTTCAATAAACCCGGTTTAAGACCAAACCGGGTTATCTATCAACTTTAACTTGCTTTAGACAATCGAAGAATCCTATGGGCTATCATCTCTACCCTCTCCCCACACTGATCAGACTTCCCAGCAGGACTCGATGAAGACAGGGAATATCAGAAAGTATCATCTTTGAAGCATCTGCAATTCTTCTAACTTTACCTTCCCAAAAAGCAAGTTTCTCATGAAATTTCTAAAACTTTAGATATAGCGAGAGTATTTCCACATAGTAATTTGCTTGGGTTTTCAATCGAGAAAAGCCATATCCCCAGATTTTGCAACATTCACAAACCTTTCTACAGCTACTTCAACCCCCTCTTTGGAGTAGTTATCCAAACTTGACATATTGAAACTAAATAAAATTTATCTTTACTACCATTTGAAGAACAATTCATAACCTTTTCGTCGGAAGCCATCAAATGTGAGCTTAAGGTTAATTTTCTCTTTACAATCACCTAAAGCCCCAACACCACTTGAATAGTTGTAACTCGATTTTGCTTCGGAGAATGATAAAGAATTTATTTTTCGATTATCTTCTTCTTTTCCAACGCCATGTGGATACTTTTTGACGTCTTTACCTGAATCCACCTTCCTCTCACATAGCCCTAGTGAATCTTCAACACTACAGT
Organism: Hakea prostrata; assembly: GCF_041222555.1. Taxonomy (NCBI): domain Eukaryota; kingdom Viridiplantae; phylum Streptophyta; class Magnoliopsida; order Proteales; family Proteaceae; genus Hakea; species Hakea prostrata. The sequence goes on along the minus strand of NC_142600.1, from coordinate 73,574,161 downwards.
TGCCTGAACACATTCATCGTTTTTTTTTTAATTCAAGTATCCATCTATTGTCCTTCTTTCTTTGTTGAAACAGGGAACAACAATAAAATATTGATCAGAGATAAGAACACAGAACAGAGTAGATATCTCCTTCTGTCAAAAAGCAATGTCAAGCATACCCAACACCTCAAGATCGATTTAGGATGCCCTATCCTTTTACTACATTCTATTTAGAAGATGCATCCGTCGAGACAGATTTGGGAGAACACTACTGACCGATTTAAAAAGCCCTGTCATTTTCTCCACCGTCGTCATTAAATTGTCACCGTCGATCTTCACATTCATTCTTTGGAGTTTTTGGCTACTTCGGCCAGTGTGGGGAGAGGGTAGAGAGGAGAGCCCATAGGATTTGATTTGCCAAAAGTCACCTTCTTTCCCATATAAACACTTTCTTCATGTGCCCGCCATTCGAAAACCACCACAACTTCCAACTCCCAACAATTCAATTCTTTCTAGGGCTTCTTCTTGTTTCCCTTAAAACCGAAAGATTGCTTCGCTTCTCTTCGCTTCGCTTCAATTCTGTTCGTTAATGGAGAACAAAGAAGTTGAAATCGTCTCTTCTCGTCAGCCTTGTCTCTGGGTGATTGAGTTTCATCGGAGAATGTTCATTTAGAGCTGTTAGCCTTTCTTCCATGTCTCCGATGGAAGCATTTTGCAGTGTTCTAAACCGAGTTAAAGTTGATAGATAACCCGGTTTGGTCTTAAACTGGATTTATTGAACGGTTTAAAGGGAAAACAAATAGAAAATACTAAATGGTTCAGATCTTTTTATCTGACATGTGGCGCTCATCCAGAGCAGCCGCTGGGTGGCCGCTCAGATGAGCGCCGCCGAGGATTTAAACCCACGGTACAGACGTAAAGTCGTGGTCGAGGTTTGATCTCCACTGTTCCTTTTTTTTTTCTTTTTTCTCTTTTCTTTTGAGTTTTGGGTTTGAGGGGTGTAATTCAAAAAATTAAAATAAATAAATAAAACGAGTGGTCAAGATTTAATCTTGACCACTGGAAGTGATCCGGACCATAGGCAGCACAGTGCTGCACAATTACGTTGAAGCTCAATCCGTCTTTGTTGGTGCAATTATTTGCTTCTTAAACTCTCGATGAATCCCATAGACGTACTTTGTTCGGTGTAGAATGAAAGCCAATTGACTAGTATACCAAAAACTCCAAAAATAATGAAATTGGTTGAATCAAGCATTTTAATCTGTTCTATATTAAGTTGGCTCAATCTAACATGCATACACCAGAGTGGGCCCCTTAAGGATATAATATACCATGATGTTTATGTTGTTGGTTGTATTATATGGTTCTTACTCTAAGTAGCTCACACTTTAAGGGTGGGTAGTTCTTTTTTAGTGGCTGTGACATTTTTGGCGGCTTTCACTCTACTCCAAGTAGCCCTTCTTGAAATCAAATATCCTTCTCTCTCGTGAATCAAACATAATAAGATGCAAGGAAGGACCACCAGATATAAAGTCTCATTAGTATAATTGTATTGTGAATTTCACGATTACAATGATGTAGAACAAGATGCATGAACTTACCATGCTAACATAACCTGGGAATGCATTTTATTTTTTATTTTTTTTTGGTAGAAAACCTCGGAATGCAACTGTACAGGTGGAAGTGGGGACATACTTGAACCATTGAACCATTCATAGATATGATAAAAATTTAATAAAGAGAGTAAACCCAAGACCTCTAAAGGGCATGTGTTAGTTTTGCAAGCAAGAGGTTGGGTAATGCCTAATATTTTCCTTGGCTGATCTCCACCAATTTTTCGACTAATCAAAATCGAGTTATATTTTGATTCTTGATTTCTAAATATTTTGTGCAAATTACATATACATCCACAAATCTATCCTCAATTCTGCCACTTTGCAGATCCTCTTTATTATGACAATTTTTAGTCTTTCTCTTTTTGGGTTTTTCCAGGTCTCAGGCAAAAATCATATCTTCCTAAAATTGGAAGGCTTCAGCCTTGAGTTTCTTTTGAAGTAACTTTATGAATCTAAATAGGAAAAGAACCCAATTTATACGTTTGCGTTGTAGAAGACAAGACCCAATCCACGGAACCGGATGATTAAACAAATCACCCAAATAAACAAAATAAACCAAGAATCTTGTGCAATTGAAAAACAATCACAAAGCAAGTAAACAACAAACCACCACAAGAATGAGAAGGAAATGTAAACAACACACAAGAATTTTACGTGGTTCACTAACCCGAAATAATCGAGATTAGCTACATCCACGGGGAGGGATTTCACTATTTTAATCTTCAAAATAGTACAAGATTTGAGTGTGATACAATGTTACCTCAACCGGTCACATAACCTCTCAAACCTCCTTGAAAATACCCTTCCACCTTAAGCTCTCGAAGAAACCCTTCAATCCAAGCTCAAGCTTCAATGGAATTGCAATGGAGAAAATACAAGAGAGAAGAAAACCCTTTTCTTGCAAAACCACAAGAAGAAGAAAACTCCAAAAGTTCAATCCCGTTTTTGGACAAAAACCCCTTTAGAAGTCACTAGAAACTCACTTTTTCTCTCTCCATTTACCTCTCCCAATGCCATCTTAATGATACCAAACACCTACACATGTTTAACACTAAGTGGGACCCACCAAATTCAAATTTGAATTCAAACAAAAGATAAAGTGATTTTCATCACTAAACCCAACATGCTTATGTAAAATCCCTAGCTGGGAAACCTGAAACATGTCCACACGCAGTTACAATGAGGACTATAACAGTATAACCATCTCCTTTTTCTTCTCCTTCTCCATCAATGGTAAATACGGGAGGTTGAAGTTTTAAATTTACACTTTGTGGTTTGGCTTGGGTTAATCCGAGATTGGTTGGGTTTTTAACTGAGTTAATCGAATTTGGATTTCCTCTACCCATCTCTCAACTCCACCCAACTTTATGTTTTTACTATGATATGTGATCAATCTGACATTTTGATCTCTTTCGTGGTGGCATTAATATAGGAGATTGTTGTTCCATTGGCCTAAAATGAAGGTGTTGTCATTGTTGGCAACTTAAGTGGGCTTTGATATGGTACAGCAACACACAAAAAGGTTCCGAGAGAAATAATCCAATTCAAATAAAGAAAACTCAAGAATCCCATTTTTTAAGGTCTCTATCCAGTTTTGATCAACCTCTTCATTGGATGGTCATCCAGTGTTCGATTGAGCCGATTTTTGCAGGAGAGCTTCACGACTTCTTGATCTTCAAATCCAACGGTGGGATTGTTCATTGGATATCTCTGAGTTAGTCCGATTTGTACGTCAAAACACTCCTTGTTTAAGTCAGATAGGAACTCTAAATTTAATTAATCTATAAAAGGAGAGCAAACTTCAGCAGAAGAGGAAGGACGTTTTGAGGAGCTTGGGAAGAGCGTGGAGGTCGAACCAAAAGACGTTGGTTGGCTTTGGAGATCTGAAGCTTGGGAATAAGTTTTTCTTCATCTTCTTGAACTTCTCTCGTACACTTGCGTTGTACTTTTTCATAACATTGCGTTTTTGAACAATAAGAAGTTGCTGTTGAAGGAAGTCTTTTGTTTTGCTAAAGAAGAAAGAAAGTGAAAGAGAAGGAAGAAGAAACAGCAGAAGAAAAGAAGGGAACATGGTTGTATGGTTTTTTTAAAGAGAGAAAACTGAAAAAGATTGAAAAGAGAGAAAAAGAGTTGGAGAAAAAGAGAAACAAGTATTGTTACCATGCATCTTACACAAGTTGAGGTAACCCGTATTCACAAGTTATTGTCTATTATTTTCTAAGTTATGTTTAATGATGAAGAACCTAGATCATGAATGTAATTTGGGGAACTTGAATTATTGGTTTACATTGTGACCTAGCAAGTTGGAGCTTATCTAGGAGGTTGGGATTGGTGCCCTTGTCTGAATTGCATTTTAGACTATAGCAGGGATTGGTGTTCCTGGACTGTTGTAGCAATCAAAATATCTAGAAGTGTATTGAGTAATATACAAAACCCTAAGTAGGGTATTACTCCGTGGATGTAGGCAATTTGGCCGAACCACGTAAACTCTGGTGCATTGCGTTTTTTGTTTATTTTTCTTTGTTGCACATATTGGAGTGCCTTGATTGCAGAGTAGTGGTACATTGTCTGGTAGACCCAGCCACATAGTGGTGTGTGGTGGACGTGTCCTTGTGCGGTTGATAGCTACGAGAATGTTCTAATTAATCTTGTTTCGAGATTAAAGAAGCTTCACATTGAAGTGAATTTTTGAAAACACTGATTCACCCCCCCCCCTCTCAGTGACAATCTGGGAATAACAGAGGTAACTCAATAGGTGGTACTCATAATTTCCCTTAACAGAATCTCACATAATAGAATGCAAGGAAGAAAGGACCGCTAGATATATAGCCTCAATAATGTAATTGTATTGTGAATTTCAGGATTATTACAATGATATAACCAAGATCGCATGAACTCACCATGCCAAGGTCTTAGTTTTTGGCCTACTGAATATTCCACAACCATATGTGGAACAAACCATATCAAGAAAGAGAGGAAATTGCAACAAAAGGTACAACGTAACTGGAACACTAGCAAGGAAAGTGATGGGGATGGAAACCCAGTTATGTTGATTATTGAGGATCAGAAATAGAGTTGCACAGAAGGCCACCATCATTGTTACTATTGAGAAGAAGAGGGTCGAAAGACCGATGATCAATCGTTTCGGCAGCAGCTCAAGAAAATCTTCTTCTGCATAACGTGAAGTGTAGATGGACAGAAACATCAACACTGAAGTGGAAGATGAGAAGAGTGTTAAAGCATCTGATATTATGAAAAGATAGAATAACTTGTGTCTTAGTAAAATGGGAAAGCCTGAATCTTGATTAAATCCTCCTGGAGCAGTAAAAGCTGCTGCAAATGTGATAGTTGCAATTAGTGTCGCAACAACCATACATGAACCTGCAGTGTCCTTCATCCATTTCTCCCCTTCTTTCACTATTTTTGTGTGCTCTTCTGTAAACAGCTCTCGAGGTGTTAATCCCTTTGAGTTGGGAAATTCTCTAGCAAATGTGGGTACTATTTTCTCTACCTCCTGTGATGGATTAATCCAAAGATTAAAAACAGAGAAGAAGAAGAAGGAAAAAAGAAAAAAAAACTCAATGTTGTTGAAATGAATTCAATTACCTGAAACCATTGTAGCTCTCGTTGCATTTGCAAAGCAGCACCTGGCACCTTACCTTGTTCAGGAGGTGATTTCCCAGCTAGATGTAATATGTTGTTCTGTAAATTATTATCCATTGAAGGTGAAAGCCTTGTCAAGATTCCACTTATTCCACAGATGAGATTGAAGATTCTTTCTTGTCGATACTGAATTGCAACCGAAAATATGTCTTGATTTTGTTTATCCGGAATGAATAATAAGTTGGGATTTATCTTTATAAGCTCATTAACAATCTCAACAATCCCAAACTTTGTAGCAATGAAAAGGCTATCATAAACTCCAATTGCTTGAAGTTCTTGTTTATCCAGAGTTGAAATTTGGGAACAAATGCATTTCAGTACTTTAAGAGCTTGTACATGAATTTTCCTCTTACTGTGAATGCTTTTGATACCTGGGACTTCAAGATAGAACCATGAAAAAGAGAATTAAGACCTACAGAATTAAAGTCAGAAGCTAGAAAACAAATGAGATAGGATCCTCTTACTTAATATGTTGAGTGCACTCCAGAATGCTTCATTCAACCAGCGATTAGCTACAAAATAGATGGGAGGTGTTAAAGAAAACCCTGATAATATGATTGCATTAAAAAGATTTTATTCTGATTTGAGTCTATGTTGTATCATCTTATATGAACTTGTAAAGAAAGTTACAAACACCACTCTAGCTAAATAAAAATCTACATGAGAGAGAGACCTTCAATGCTAATGTGATCCTTGTTTGTGTCACCGATGTCAAGACTTGATATACCTCTTTCGCAGATTGGGGCACCTGTGACTCAAACATGGATTATGCATAAGATTCCAAACTCTTTCTCTTAAGATTGATCGAACTTATAGAATGAGGTGTCTTTTAATTGAAGATCATTTTCTCTGACTTCCAATTAGGAAAAATTTTGGTGACAAGATAAACTTTTTTTTTCTTTTTTCCCTATCATTAAAATTAGTTTTATTTGAGAATAGAAAAAGAGATGATACTAACACGAGTAGATTAATCGTTGCCAAGTACTGTATAGTCCTCCACTTGGAAATGCATTTGGCATCGATGCCAAGACTCGAATAGTCGTCCAACCACCATAATCATAAGCAATAGCTAACTTTGGGAAATGACGAAGAAGATCAAGAACAATATCTGTCGATGCATGGGATATACAAGATATAGTCAATATATCAATTAACATTGTGTAAAGCTTTCAAAATCTGGCCGACCCCATTTAGTTGGGATTAGATTTCTTGTTGTAAAGCTTTGGAAATCAACACTACTAATTTACTAAGTTTAAGCCTAATAATTCAAAATTGCTGAAGTAAAGAGAAAAAAAATTATTGAACATCTAAGACTCTGGAAAAAAAGAGATGCAAGAACATGTAAGATAGTCACATACCATACATCTCATAAGCAATTGCATTGTTAAGAAGTGTAGCACCACACTTGCCGTCTCCCTGAATCAATGTTTCCTTGATGGTCATTGCATAAAGGTAGCGTGTGGTGTCTCTATGTCCACTCCGGCAAGCCGTAGCAACTGGGATGAGCCCATACTTGACATCCGCGACTTCCAAGGAATATATATTGTTTCTCACCAGCAACTCTGCAATCTTGGTGAATCCACCGCGTGCGGCGACATTAAGGGCACTTATAGGACAAATCTTTGTAATTGTAGAGATGATATCTGGGGTCATCAAATCCACCAACTTCTCTACAAGGTTCAAATGCCCAGCTGAAACTGCAACATGAAGAACCGTTCCCCAGTCTGGTAATAAAATTGCAGTCATCAACGAGACATCGTCGTCTAGGAGATTCTTGGTTGTTTTCCAGTCACCCCAAAATGCCGCCTGATATAAAGCCCGGTACCTTGTATCTGGGATCACATCTTCAGCCATCTTTGCTGCAAAATTGGCAAGTTAAGAAGCCATTAAGGAAAGGATGATAGATAGCTCCACTACTACTACTACTACTACTGCAACAATTATTGCTTTTAGTACTACATATATGTATACCTTCCCCCATAGGGCTGTCTCTTCCTTGGGACATAAGGGCCAAATGATCCCAAGCATCTTTGGCTAAGTCTATCTTCTGAATGGAAGACAACATTTCCTCTTCACATGAAATCAAAATTGCATGAAAAGCCTTTGCATTTTTCACCCTCCAAATCTTTAACTCAGGTGAGGTAGGATCTATGGGTTTACTTTCAACTCCTTTCACAATGTCCCAAAGCCCTTCACCTAACAAATAGCTCTTCATATAAATCTTCCACTCTCCATAATTGTATTTTGTAAGAACTTCAGGAACGATCACATTTGAAGTACTAGACCTTGTGGATGAATTCATTGTTGCACTGTCACAGGAAAATAAGAGTAATGTTAGAAAACACAAAGAGAGATATATGTGGATTCTTCCCCCCGCTCTTCCCTTGTAGTTTGTCCAAAAGGCATCTACTAACTTTTGTGTTTCTTTACGTAGAGAAACTGATAATCACCACCCTCTTTTAACTGTCACTTACAACTCTAAGCCATAAATCCTTGAACATCTTCTCTCTCGTCCACGCCATACACTTTGTATTATCTCTTTTCATTATCATCCAGTGATTTTTCTTTTCAAAGATGCTAAAGTTGAAAGAGACTACATTACATTCATCCAATAATCTTTTTCCTACTTTCTGTTGTATGCGGTCGTGTCATTACTTGGTTCCATGGCGACTGTTATTTTTATTCGGGAAGGAGGGCGTGTTACAGAGAATATGTGAACTAAAAAAAAAAATTTGTTATGAAATTCCAAAACAAACGTCTTATATTGACAAACAGTGCTACCTAGTCATCAGGCTGACATGGCTTCTGTACTTAGACATTGAAACACGGAAGAACAACATAGACACATTACCAATATACAAAGAAAAAAGAAAAATTTTCCATCCAAAACAATGCTTGTATATGCATTCTCATTCATCAGTATGAGCTTATACGTTCACAGTGCTTTCTCTCCCTATACATAAACTTATAATATTTACTAAATAACTGTTAATAAACAAGAAAAACCCTCTTTCAATGAAACAATTTTTTTATCCTGACAAAGTAAAAGTGAGAAAAATTCGTTTATGACTTAACAAGGGTGGTGCCAAACACAACCTTGTTCTACAAGATATTGAAGAGATTTGAAGTCTGAGATATCAAAAATTGAACTAGATTTGAGTTTATAAATGCATAAAATAGCGTGCATTGTATCATTCTATCCAAAAGAATACAGCATTAATTATATCTTGCATTGGCTCTATAGTTTTCTATCATTTCTACCTGAGAAACAACGTATTAAAGAAAAACCATAGGATACTAGAAGAAGTAAATTTTTACATGGTTACGCACCTCGGCACCAACAGTATAGGTTTGATAGAAAGGGGTGAAGCTGAGAGACAAGTAGGCTACAGCGGCACCTTCAATCACAGCCAAGAAATGGTTGAAATGTGGTGACAAATGTGGATGGTGGATAGAGTGCACATTTGAATTTATCAACTTGAAAATATATAGAGAGACTGGTGAGAGATGAGGGCTACAAAGATGAAAAAATATCCCTAGTCTTCCTCCACAAGTTTTTAGAACAAATACCAACTGATGCTTTTTTTAAGTGCATGAGAAAATATTAATTTGAAAAATCTCAAACACTATGAATCAAGTGGCTTATTCTGATTACCCAAAAAAAGAAGAAAAAAAAAGTGGGTTAAGCTTAGTTTAAGCTTTTAAGATTATTTTGATCAATCTAGATTGGTATCGAATTGGTATCAAACCAAACCAATCCTGAGATTAGGAATTTGACAAGGGCAACAATGACTGGCTATCTATGAGGTCTCATCATTCAAACCTTCCTCTCTAACCATCTTACCAGAATGGTAACAAGTAATGATTCTTCAAATTTCAGTCATTTTTTAAAGGCAAATTCTGAGGTTGGAGCCTTTGTGTTTTGTCACTTCTTGAAAAATTCTGAGAATTAGATCCAGTCCCCAGAATTAAGTGGGTAAACCTTGACCTCTCTTTATGTCTCTACATGAACATTCTCATAAAGTGTGGTGCATATTGTCTCATACATGTTGGAAAGTTCAGAGTATAGGTTCCAAGTCAAGTGGGTTTTTTCATTTATTAGAGATCATCATCGTTAAGGCTTTGAATATCAAAACATTTTCTAGACGAAAAGAAAATGGGTTATTTTACTGTAACCTTCTTTGTGCTTTTTAGATGAAAACTGCTTTTTAGAAGAAAACTACTTCTTTTATCCTTCATTGTAGTTTTCTTTGTTCCTTTCAAAGTGTGACATGAAAGAATAATTGTTTCTTATTAAAAACTGTTATCCACCCCCAAGGAAAATATACTCTCTTGCACGCCACTGACTGCGGGCAATGCACATTGGATGGCTGGAACCATCCTTAGGGCTGTGTCTCTAGCCATCCAATGCGTGCTGCATTTGCTAGCATATTAGAGAGGATCTGAACTCCTTATCTATTTCATATTCTCTTAGGGAAAGCATGACATGACAAGAAAGAAACATTCAATTTAGTGGTCAAGGTAGGCATTTTTTGGACTAAAGTTTTATGTTGGCAGTTGAAGGCCAATAGAAATTTACTATCAAGAATCAATTTTGAAGATTTGGTTAGGTGGCAAATGCCTTCTATGCCAGCATCTCCTTTTGGTTATGTTTTTCAATTTTCACCCAAAGATTGCACCCTTTTCCTAATGAGTAGCACTGGTAAGATCCCAGTTACAAAGGTGTACTGTTCTTCTTGAAATAATGAAGAACAAATCCACTGTCTGGCAAACTTCTAAACATGGTTTTTGGCATCAATATCGACATGCCTACAGTAAAGCTCATCCATCCATTGGGTAGGACATGGTTCCAATTTACATTTCCATACCATAAGGCTAGGAAACAGTTCCCTATATAGATATTCTTATATTACTGCATCAGTGTTTTCCCCTTTGCCAAGAAAAGCAAAACTTCCTTATATAGATATCCTTATTATTACAGCATCAGTGTGCTTCCCCTCTGCCAAGAAAAGCAAAACAAATGGAATGTAAAAGAATGCTATTTTGAGATCAGAGCCCCCAAAAAAATGAAGGACAAATCAGAGACACTTGGCCTTTTCTTTTTCTTTTTTTTTTTTTCTTTTTTGGGGGTGGGGGGGGGGGGGGGAGCTGCCCGGTTTTGAGTTTGGCTCTAGAATGGGGATTCTGGGGTTGGGTAGAGAGCACCCCACTTTGCATGTGTAGTTCATCTTCTGGGACCTCTAAATACAACTGCCCTATTAATTTAGTAATACAATTAGAAGTGTAAACAAAAAGACAAATATGTGAAACAACATCAGACAATTGGCTGTAAGGAAGATAGGACTGATACAGTGCCTCAGTAATAGAACAAGGTGCACAAACTAGTTCGTAAATGCCTTTACATTTTTGGCCTTCCTAACATCCAGGGAGGGCAATATATGGAATGAACCATGTCACAAATATGGGAAACTGCAACAAAATGAACAATGTAACTGGTAGACCAGCAAGGGAAGCATGGGAATGAACAACCCAATCATAATGTCTGCCGAGGATAAGAAATACAGTTACACAAAAGTCAAACATCAATGTTGCCATACAGAAGAAGGGGGTTGACAGACCTATGACCAATCGCTTCAGCAACAACTCAAGAAATTCTTCTGCTGTGTAATGCAATGGGTAGATAGACAGAAACATCAAGAGTGAAGTGGAAGATGAGAGAGTGCCAAAGCATCTGATATAATAAAATGGATGAAAAACTTCTTTTAAGGAAACCGGGATAGCCTGAGTCTGGATGAAATCCTCTCGGAGCAGTAAAAGCTGCTGCAAATGTAAAACTAGCTATTAGTGCGGCAACAACCATACATGAGCCTCTGCAGTTTCTTTCATCCATTTCTCACAATCTTCTACTAATTTCTTGTTCTCTTCTGTAGACACCTCTCTAGGATTCAAGCCCTTCAAGTTGGGAAATCCTCTAACAAACAATGGCACTATTTTCTCCACCTCCTGTGATGGCTCAAAGGATTGAAACATAAAATTTGAGGTCAAAATCAACCTTAATCTAGTAAAGGAAGAATGGAGAATTTTACAAGTTCAGATTATCCATCCACATGGGTTGGGGTGGGAGCATTTTGATTTCAATGCAAGGACCACTTAACTTATCAACTGGCTTCAGTCTAAGCCAACATGTACATTAGCCTGATTGAAACTGACAGTGACCGACCAATTGACACCCTATGACTACTAGGCGTTGGACTAGGAATGGACAAGAAAATGTCTTGGTTGGTCAGATTTGACCAGCTACCTGTGACTTCCCCGTATATCAGAATAAAAAATGACTATTAATTTGGTCAAGTATCCAGGGGAAGATTACTCACAAAACCAAACCACCACCCAGTTCCATATCATTTTCATGCAGATCACATCCCAATTGACTGGGATAATCAGTCAATGGTCCTATTTGCTCTTAATCAATCTATGAGTTTCACGGTTCAATGCACCACCAAAGGTGGTGGATATTTGACAGCAACCATTGATGCAAAATGTGGTCAATTGTTTATAGCTCGCCAAGAGTAGGTCTGGAAACAATAAATTGTTTAGAAGTGTCATACCTGCCTCATAAGTTATCTTCTATATAAATACTTGGATAGGGGGAATTTCAAGCTCCTTGCAACCTATCAAGAATTTCAAGAAAGGACATTAAAGCAGGCTTTTCTGAAGGTGATAAATAAGGAAAATCAATGAAAATCATTATTTCAATGAACTAATAGGCCATTTCTGACAAGGGTGTTCATAAATGGCAAATGTAAGAGTGTTGGAAGATACCTTTAAAGCCATTTCTTCAGCAATATTGCATCGATACCTAGTGGATCCTTCCAAAGGGCAGCTTCCTCCTCTGGTGATAAAATTCGCATTGCAGAGTGTGGAGAGCTGCAATAGAACATCAGACATGAGCCCCCTCTCACCATCATCTGACTCCAAGTGACCAGCATCTTGCTGCTCTTCCTCAAGAGAACTTTCTGCAACTGATATAAGACACTGAAATATTGCTAACAACCTTTCCAGTGGGAAAGATCCTGGTCCTTTCATTAGCAACTCCTTCTCTTTGGTTTCTTTATGTTCCATTGCAGTTCCAGAACTCCTTCAAAGAAAAATCAAATTGCAGATGATATTGGTTAGGCTATAACCATATATATCATATATAAGACATTGAGTCATCCCTACACCCAGAAGAAAGAAGGTTTCTCAGACAAGAGATATGAGAAAGAATCCAAGGACAAGCACCACCAATTATGCAAGATTGGCCATTCCCCAGACATCGAACAGTCATTATTGTCTACCTATTGGATCCTTTCCACACTGCCCCTCTCTAAGAACCTTGTTCCCCAAAAATTTTTGGTGAGGCCAGTCCCCAAACAATGCAATGCTTTATTACACGTAAACTGTAAACTACATCCGGTGACACAATACTTACTTTCTCCTGCGCTTTCTACCATCCAAACCCCCTGTTGAATCAAATAGGGCAGCATCAAGGGTAGCAGGGTTTCTTGAAGCAAGAAAAGCAGAAATAAGTAGATACTTGGCTGAGGTAGACAAATGGAGATCTAAATCATCAGAAGCTTCTCCACTTCCAAACTTCATGATACTGCCTTTTTTCCGGGCTTTATCTTTGCTGGCTTCAACTCTAACAGAAGAAACTTTAAAATCCTCATTAAGAGCAGAAGCTAAGTGTGGTCGAAGATGACTGAACAGCCTTCTCTTCATTTCTTCATTTGGAACAATCCCCACATCACTTAAAGGTTCACAATATTTTTCAAACAATGGCTGAAGAGCAGTAGATAACTCATCGACCCGTTTTGTAATTCTACAGAAAGGCCTTAGAACCACACTGCTTTACACAAAACATAAACAGATAGACTAATTAAATCAAATAAAAGAAAAAAAGACCTTAGAACCACACTGCTTTACACAAAACATAAACAGATAGACTAATTAAATCAAATAAAAGAAACTCATGCACACAGAATAAAGGAAACAAATTTTGCTTACTCAAGAAAAGCAGCATAGAGCTTTTGATTCTTCTGGTTTCTTACAAAGATCTCAGAAAGATCCTCCTCTTTGAAATCTGGAAAATGGACAGGAATAGGCTCCACGTAGCCAGTAACTGAATGATAGGTGTCTAGTGATGCATTGCTGATGAAAATCAAACCCACATCAGGCAACTTCAGGATATCATGGAGCTTGAACAGCAATGAAATTACACCAGAATTCTTGTCCCACTCCCGAATAAGCTCCACGTTGTCAAATATCAAGTAAACCATCCTTCCACATCCTTGATCTACTGGCCCTTTCGAACTTGATTTTCTCACACAACCCTTACGATCATTTATGAAATCAGTCAAGGCTTCACGGAGACAATTAACAAAATCAGCAAGCCTTTCGCAGCGTTTCGCACTCGAATAACTATTTTCCATATTTCTCCTATGAAGCAATAACTGATTTAGTATGGATTCAAATAGGATACGTGGACTGTAGCAAGTACGACAGCTTGTATAAACAAATGGGCGCCTCAGATGTCTGAAAATCTGAACAATGATACTTGTTTTCCCAGTAGAAGCACCACCATAAAGAAAAAGAGGAAGCATGGGGCAGTTCAGAGGACCAATCAAGTGCAGAAGCTCTCGAATCTGAAGTTCTCTACCAGGAAAACAAGACAGCAGAGTATCCAAGTCTATGGGTTTTTCACCAATTACTGGATAACCGCTGCTTGATAGTGGGTGGGGATTGCTCTTTTTTGTGGTTCCAGTGGTACTATTTGAATGTGCAGCAGAAGAGGAGTATCTGGTTGTCCTTTTGGTAATTTGTGGGGTTTCTTTGTCACCCATCTCTTTGGAAAAAGTATTGGCCAATACAACCTTCTGGATAAAAAAAACTAAACATAAGCTCAAAGCAAACACAATGAAATACTCCAAAATCTGGAATCAGTAACATAAAAGAGAAATATGCAAGTAGGAAAAAATGTAATTACACCATTTAGTTAATCAACTTAAATTGTATGTCAGTACATGTTAGAATACATGCATCATGGATTGACAGGTCCATTTAAAATCAGACAGCACTTATGCTTACTTATGGGTTTTCTTTTGTACTATGTTGCTTGGTTTGATTGTATTCTTTGTAATTCTACATCTTAAAGAGGTTCTGTGATGTGTAGACCTAAAATTTCAGGTTTCGTTTGAGTGAAATTTTGAAACAAAACTCATGAAAAGTTTGTTTCCGGATCAGCTCTTGTGTTCACCATTTCGTTCCTGTTGCATCACCAGTTTACTTAGCTAGTCCCACTAAATACATGTGTGGAAACTTCTTTAGGCCTGTCCATGCAATGTTCAATGCCAAAGTTCACTAGAGGAATGTATGAATATATATATATGGTGGAGAGCTTCTGAGTAAAGACCATGAACGCAGAAACATCATTTAAGCATAAGGTGGACAAAGTACAGGATCAAATCAAACGAAAATGTGGGCTTTGTCTCCTTAAGACCGTGATCAAATTCTGGTTTCTTTGTCTCTTTAATTTGCTGTAACTAACCAAACATTGAAAAGCCCTCCCCTGGGTTCTCACCCGTTGATTTCATAGTGTGCGCTCATCTGAAATCATTCAAAATGACAACTTTCAAGGCTCAATTTCAGTGTCTTAAGTCTTAACAACCTGTTTGTCCTTTGAACATGTTAAGTGATGATAGGCAATTAAGGAGTGGGACATGGGTAAGTCCTGGTGAAAGGACATGGGTAAGTCCTGGTGAAAGGACAAGAGAAGAAAAGGATCCTCATCCAAACATGACCTTAAGAAATTTAGAGAAGTGACAATATCCACAACCTACCTTCATGTGCACCATAGTCTTAGATATCCTAATCTAAAGGAACCCACTATTACCTGAAGTTTAAGAGTTTTATGTAGTGTTCAAGTACAGATAAATATCAGTTGTAGTTGCCTAAAATATTCTAAATTAGGTTCCCACACTGTTGGACAATCTTTCTGTGGACCCCACTCACCACTTCATGTATCCTTATCGTATGTATCTATCTACTTGATTGCCCTAGGAAATGGAGGCTACCAACCTACAATAGCAACATCTGGGGCAGACCAGTTTGATGAAGAGGACAAGAAGGACAGGCACTCCAACATAATACTTCTGTCACTGAAAAAGTGTAAAGATTGTCAGCTTGGATAAACAGTGCTGATGCGTTTGGTTTACATTCTTTAATTCATGGAGTACCCAATAAATACCTTTGTTCAGTTGAATTCTTGAAGTACTACCCATAGAATAGTCTCCTAAAACAAGATGGGTTTCAGTGTGTAATTTGAACGAGAATTGGTCAAAGCTAGCTTAAGGAGATCTAATAGATGGAAGCATGGGTAATGCTGTGATGACCTTCCACATAAGTGTTTCAAACCGGTAAATAAATAAATAAAGAAAACAAAACAAAACAAAACAAAAGGAAACCGAGTTGATGAAAAATTATCATGGTCACGTAATCCTTCTAGTGTAGATACACAAAATGACAGATGATGCACTATGTGAAGGAAGTACCCATCAAGATGACTAATGTGGTTCATAAATTATACAACATCCACAAAATAGTTCAGTGAACTGGGAAACTTCTATTCAAGTGGTTCAGTTGCAACCAGTGAAACAGGTATGCCAACACACGTACACAAAGTTGATTTCTTAATTATTTTGCCTTCAGAAATATAGTGACATTCCCAATACAAGGATACATTTCTGATGATCAGAAAAAAAAAAATTAAGTAAACTTATATAACACCGATAATATAGGTTCTATTCCTCCCATTAAAACACCCAGGGGTTATGTTAGAGAGAAGTTAGTTGTAATCCTTTTGTTGGCTTCAAAATTGGAGACCTGATGTATGCAAATTCTGTCTAGCAGTAGTAAGGTCACCCAGAATCCTGTGGCTCCTTTGATTATGATTTATGCAGTTCACTATCATCTACAACTTACTGCTTTCATTTTTCGCTATTAAAGCTTTCAATTTTTCAGAGAAAATATTCAAAGTTTTCTTGAAACCCCATTTGAATGTTAACACCCACGAGGGGAAAAAATGATTAAGGCGTTTCTGTTCTCTTTCCTATTATAATCACTAGGGAATTCTTATTTCTTTTTCAATTGTTGAGAAGACCCTGATTTTTTTAAGCCCAGATCCTATTTTGATTTTCATTTATTCTGGTGGTTGAAATTGCTATTTCATGTGTAGTTTCTGCTCACATGAACTTCTCACTCAGCATCCCATAAATGTGATGTAGAACTTTTTTTGGATGAATAAAAAATTCATTACCAAAAGGAAAGAAGGGGAGGGGAGAGAATTACAAAGACAAAGGGCAAGGCCCAAACAAAGCTAACAACGATCTAAACAAAGCAAACAAGCCAAAGGCCCAAAGCATAGAGAGAAAAATTGGACATAATTGAGACTAGAAAGCCAAACAAATTATTTTTTCTTATTTTTTCTCTTGTGCTTCCTAGAGGTGTTGAACTCAAAGACAAAAGCGTCTTCGAGGTGATGTCGGCCTCTTGTGGAGTGATTGCTCCACCTACTTGCCCTAAGCTAAGGGGAGGCATTTGGTGTCGGAGGAACCCCGAGCCTGCCTACAATCCCAGACAACAGCCAGCAGCGAAGGAGGGTAGTGAGGCAAGGGGTGCAAGGAGGGGGAAGGGGGGAAGGGGAGGGGGAGCCCAAGATGGAAGAGGGAGCATAGGAAATGGGGAGAAAGAGGAGGAAAGCTGGGGGTGAAGTAGGAAAGGGAGAGGGAATTAGGCTCAGGGAGGGAGGGTTGAGAGAGAAACGAGGGGCTGGCCCAAAGGGAGGCCCACGTGAATTTGAAGACGGGCCAGGAGCGGAAATGGAAGTGGGGTGGGCGCTAGGAATGAAGGGGCGAGAGAAGGGAAGGGGAAGGCCCGATGGACCGAGCCAAAAAGGGCAGAATAGGAGGGGGGGCCAAGAGATGGGGGGAGAGAGAACAAGAAGCCCTCAAAAGGGGAGATCGAGACGAAGGGGCTCGGGTTGCAACGAGACAAGCTAAAGGGGATACCAAAATGGGGAAGGATTATGGGGAAGGGGCAAAGAGTAGGAAGCAGAAACTAAAAGAGAGGGGGCGGCAGGAGGATTAGAGAAGATAGAGGGAACTGC
Organism: Hakea prostrata; assembly: GCF_041222555.1. Lineage (NCBI taxonomy): Eukaryota > Viridiplantae > Streptophyta > Magnoliopsida > Proteales > Proteaceae > Hakea > Hakea prostrata. The sequence continues at coordinate 73,556,701 of NC_142600.1, read as the reverse complement.
TAGGGCCAAGACCTTAACAACAGGGCCAAAAGTTGTTGAGTCAGTGGTGGTGCCAGCAATGTCATTAGAGGCAAGGGGTCAGTAGAGGCCGAGATCGCAAACTGATTCTTGCTAGCGGAGGAGGATGTTGGAACAGCTGGTCGAAGGGAGAAATGTCGGCGGTAGGTTCGCAAAGACCTAGAGGTGGCGACGGTAGCGTGAGGGATGACAGCTGCGGGAAAGGGGGCTACTAGAACAGCGGCAGTAGAAGAGGAAGCTAGAAGCATAGCAAACGGGGGAGGAGGGTCTAAAGTGGCTTGGAAGACACACAAAGGGGATACCTAAAAGCGCCACAGGCCAAATAGTGAGGAGGCAACCAGTCAAATTTCACCTCCTGCTTGAAGGAGTGCCCATTCTCCTCCATAAGAACAATTGAGGAAGGAAGTAGTGAACTAGAAGAGACTTCAACACATAGACGCGCAACTGAAAGACAGTCCTTCAACTTAGTTCTAGCGTCAAAGAAGAGACAGATCCCAAAGTGGATCCAACAATGCTCAATGCTTCTTCACACCAGTGGTGAAGGGATAACCTTAAAAAGAAACCCAGAGAGAGAGGGTACGGTGATTCTTATGGTTAGGTTGGAGCAGAAGGCACTTGCCAACCATATAAGGTCCTTCTTCCATCACCTTGCACGTCTTCTTCAACATAGAACTTAAAAAGGCAAAAACCTCAATCAATTAGAACATTTCCAAGGTTCCAGAAATCTTCCATTGCTTATTCGAGGAGGAGTAGACAATGTGGAAAGGGGGCGAGAGCCGAGGAAGTGTCCTACAAGACACATGCTCTAGCTGGAGACTTGCTCATCAAGCACCCCATCAGGGCAATAGGCAGTGATTTGGCCTTCAACCATAGAAGGCGGGAAAAGGCACACATAGAAGCCATGATTAGAAGACTAAGCAGAAGAGCAGAAAGAGAGGATGTTGAAAAATGATTAAAATTTATGTATATTATTTTCATATACATATATGTTTTATTTATTTCATTTTATCTTATAAATTTTGTGACGAGAACTTTAGTCCCACATCGGACAGTAAGGAGTTGGTTATTTGGTTTATATATAGTAAGGATCTATGTTATATATCTTTGGGATTAAGGATCGCACTCACGTAGTACAATGCGAACCGTGTGCAACGCAAACCAAGCATGAACCCTAGTATGACCCAACCATGGTTATATAGCTATATATTAATTAATATTAATATTTCTATATGACTTTGGGGCTTAGGGACTTAAGATTTGGTCATGGGTCATAGGCCTTGATCCGAAAAGCCCATTTTGTCATGGCCTCATGGGTATTTATTCGGAAAGCCAACTGCTAGGTAGAAATGTGGAGATGCCATTAGAAAGGTACCTTTAGCTGAATAGGTGTCTTCCTTTAGGAAAGTGAGCTGAATAGGTACCATCACAAAGAGAGGAGACCTTACCCTTTCACCCATAACCTCTGGGGGCTCTATATAAACCCATTTCCAAGCTCATTTTTGAATAAGAATTTCGTCCTCCTCTCTCCCTATTGTCTTTCTGTCAAGCAATGAATACAACTAGAAGTAACCTTTCTGGGGTACAACCTTAAAGGTTTGGGCTGACTGATCTTAGGGATGAAGACACATGGTACCCATGTTGCACTAATCCGGGGTGTCTAAATACCTTAAAGAGAGTACTTCTTGTACGTTTCAGCTCTGTCAAAGTTCGTGATTATAGCAGTCTTATGAGTGTTCATGCAGATTCCTCAACAAGTTCTCAATAGAGGAAGAGGATGGGGGGGGAGAATGGGTGGTTCGAGGGGGAGGAGGTGGAGAAGAAGGGGTCAATCATGGCATCGCTCCCTCTCATTGTGGCACCTTGCAAAGACTCATGTTGTTGGTAATGATTCTAGTTTCCATCAGTTGATGTAGAACTTAGCTCAGAAGAGAAAGAAAAACAAAGAACAAATTGATTGCAGTTACCTCATTAAAGCAATTGCATATATTCAACTACGAAAATATCATTTAAGCATAAAGCAACAAAGAACACAATCAAATAAAATGAGAATGATAGTTCAACAACACATTCTTAATCAAAATCACAATTATCTTAGTCCACGACTGTTGGGATTAGGGTTTAAGCACAAGGTTGCTTAAAGCATTACACCCTAGTATCTAGATTGGAATACCCAGACCGTTGCTTCCAACAGTATTTATAGACCAACACGAGGTTCTACGGTTAGTTGGACTCTCCCATAAATGCCTATTACACCATTGGATTGTAACTGATCCAATGGCCTATATTATAACATACATTGGGTATAACTCAAATACCTCAACCATATTTGAGTATGACTCAGATACCTCAACAATCTCCTCCTATGTTCTACATATGGCTCTAGCGTTAGTCCCAGAAATGTAATGTTTAAACTCAATACAGAATCATTCATAACTTTCCAAAAGAGAATAGTATTCAATAAAATCCAAAAAGAACACTTTGAATCAAAACATGAGTTTTAGAACAAATCTAAACCCAATCTATTTAGAAGTTCTTCTTGGGATTGAATTACTTATTCTCACAAAGAACAATACAATTGTTCCTTGCATCCTTGAACAATTAACTCATAAAGTGAATCATCCTTGTCGAGATCCATCCCGACAACTTTGAGTGATTTTACTTGTCAAGCAAATCTTTCCATCAAGCCAGAGGATTGGATTCGCTCCTCCATTTTCGCCATCCAAATTTACCGAAGTATGAATTTCATAATATATGAATTCAATCATTTGCATAAGTATCCAGTTCAATCAAAAGAACTTAGTACAACCCACATGATGACTGAAAATCATTTGCATTCTCATCAAGTTTCTATACAAGAACAAGATCTAAATGGTTTCTTTTACAAAGAACCATTCCATGTTTCTATTTGGAATGTTAGAGTTATCATGTCCAACATAGTTTGCATTCTCATCAAGTTTCTATACAAGAACAAGATCTAAATGATTTCTTTTACAAAGAACCATTCCATGTTTCTATTTGGAATGTTAGAGTTATCATGTCCAACATAGTTATTAGTTATATCATCAAATTTGGAATGATAAACCTTTCTGTGGAAGACATATCATCAGATGTGGAATGATATAAAGATAACAATAACATCATTGAAACATATCAACAATTTTCATATTCCTTGTTTGGAATAATAAAGTAATCAAGCTTCATACAAAGGTTGATATATCATCAATGTGGAATGATTTCACAAACCTCTATACTCCACAATCCTGCCAAATTATCTGAAATATGTAAATTGTCATGAATGCTAACTATGACTAGATGAAATTCGAACAATTCAAAATAACATAGAGTTGGATTAAGACATATCTATCTATATGGTCTTTAATCCCATCTCCCCCACAATTTTAAATATTTGATTTGTATTTCAATCCATTTGTAAGGGCATCTACTATGTTCTATCTTGAACACACATCAACTAAAGTGATCACTTCTTATTCTATTAGATAATTCAACACAACCTGCATTAGCCTAATTTGTCTCCTCTTACCATTAAAGAGTGAGGTATTAGCTATCATTGTTGTTGCTTGATTATCACAAAAACAAACTTTAAGTTAATCATAGGAATATCCAGGATCAGATCTTTTATCCACTCTCTACCTTATCTCCTCCTAAGGCTAGAGAATATAATTCTGATTCCATGAAAAATAGAACTCAAAACAATACAAGTTCATCTCTTGGATTTCCTTTCAACAACAACTTCACTTAGTGTAAAAATAATCACTAGTTGATTTGTTGTTCTTATTTCTGAGCAATAAGATGCATAAGAATTATCCTTCCAAAATTTGAGGATGTCTAATTTAGAGAAGAGCATAGTTTAAAGCATAGTTGTCACGCGCCTTGCGTCCTAGTTTCTAGGCCCAGGCAATGGTAGCCTCAGCCATTCATAGCCGCCTCGAATGCATCTCGAGTCGTCGCCTCAACGCTCGGACACCGTATTGCGGCGATCGCCTTTTGGGTTTTAAATCGTAATTTTTGATTCCAAATCAAAGGTGAAATTTATTTGAACGTGATTTGATCGGAGATCTTGGGTAGTTGTTATATGTGTTTATTTTCTATTATCATTTGTAACATTAAATTAATTTATTTATTTTTTAAAAAAAAAGGAAAAACGAGATTATTGAAATCGATCGAAACTCAACGTCTCAAGACTCTCAACCCTAACCTCTCGCTCTCTGCTACTCTCCCTCTGCAACTCTCTTCATCTCCGACTCCGACAGCGACCACTGGCAACACCAATGACACCAACAACTAGCGTCATCACCGGCGACAACCGCGTCACCGGCGACCTTTGAAGGATTTGGACTCTTGGACTCGTGCAACTCTGTTTCTTCTTCTTTCTTCCAACTCCACCGTATCTCGGCCTTCTTCTTTCTTCTGCAACTCCTCCAGTGTTGCGGGCTTGCACTCGCTCACTCGTCTCCATCTCGAAACGGTAAGTCGCCAATACTTTTTTTTCTTACTTCGGTCACTCTACTCTTACTCTCTTCTTTCCCCCCCCCCTCATAGGCTCATACAAAGGCCACTGTAGTTGCAACGATCAAATTGCAGCGGCGTCGGTCACCATCTCAGGCGACGGCATGTCGCCGGATTTTTATTTTTTTTCCTACGATTGTAAGATTGTTACAACTTGCTTTTTCTTCTTTTTTTGGTTTGGTTGTTGCATATTGCTTGGTGTATAACTGATTGATCGTATTATCACCGTATGATGCTTCTTTTTTCCCGCGATTTGCTCCCAAGCATGAATTTTTCGAAGCTTGGTTGATGCACCATGTGCAAACCATTTGTTTTCAGCATCAAACAGTTGAGAATTTAAGATTGATGCTTTGTTTCCATCAACTTTGCTTCGATCAAGAAACCTTCTTCTTTACGGCTCCTGGTTCACCCTTGCATGATTGCTTCGCTTTACCGAAACCCAAAACAAAAACACAAATTAACTTCCGATTAATTCATACCAACATTTCTAAACATTTATAATTTGATGATCACAATAGAAACTAACCTCTCAACGGCTCCCTGGTTCACTCAATATCCTGTTCTGTTTCTGAATTTCGATTTGCTTGTGATGGATCCTCTATTAACAACTGCATCGGCTGATCAGCTTCATCACCATGTCGGTATTTTTTAGTCATCATCTTCATCTTATATTTTCTACTTTTTCGGAATAGAAGCTTGGTATCATTATCAATTTCATTATTGTTTTAATTTTGGCTAATTATATGTGTATCATGTTTATTTGTTGTAGATTTTACTAGTTATTTAAAATGACCTCAAGGCCCTCAAGTGATAATCAAGCGGCTGCTCCTAGTCAACCTATTCCTAGTGGGGGTGAAGCCTATGATCCCTCGAAAGACCCAAAGAGAAAGGCCAAGTCAAATGACCCGGGGTGGAAATATGGGTATTGGCCGATGTTGCCGACAGGAATACAATCAGATGTAGTTTGTGCAACAAAAACTTTAAAGGAGGAATTAAAAGATTGAAGCAACATCTAGTGAGTGGATATGGGGATGTTGTGAAGTGCACCAAGACCACTGCAGCAATTGCCCAAGAGATGAATGCTGTTGGTGAAAAATAAAGAGGGCTGTTTTCTGATTTGGATAATGAGGAGTATGATGACATTCAATTGGAGAAGAACATCCTATTCCCCCTTTAGGCCCTCTAGTGGAGGAACTACATTACCTAGTGTGGGGTCCGAGGTTGAGGTGTGCTCCAGATACCAAGCTCGGGACTGCATCAAAGAGACCGAAAGTGCCCTTAATAAAACACCAAAGGGGTCCCTGGATATGCATGTTACACACTCAAGAACTTGTTGAAGGAGGGCTAAAGGTCTACTCAAACAACCACCTTGAATAGATGAGATCTCCTCGAAAGAGCAGTGGATACCACATTCTGATTGGATGTATCATGTGGCATTCCATTCATGCTTAGCTAAAGCTTTGAGGTGTGGTTGAGTCTATTGCCTATGGTTCCGGTATAGCCCCGTTCCATTAAGTCGGTGCCTTTGTTAAGAGTGCAAAAGAAGAACAATGGAGATAAGGAAAAGTATGAGTATTGGAGGAAGTATGGATGCACCTCTGTCCGATGGGTGGCCCAGGGTAGGCATCTCATCAATTTTCTTGTCAATTGTCCGAGAACATTCTTCCTTGGTTCGTGGATGCATCAGCCGTGCAAGATGCAAACATGCTCTTTTAGTTATTGGATAGCAGTTAGATTGGGGAAGACCATGTACTTCAGTGGTGACCGATAATGCCTCAAATTACAAAGCAGGGCTTATTAATGGAGAAGAGGACTAGATTATATTGGACTCCTTGTGCGCCCATTGTCTTGATTTGATGCTGAGGACATTATTTGAAACAATATAAGTGATAATTCGGGGAAGAGAATTACCACTTTCATTTATAGCACACAGATTGCTAGGCCTAACATGGCAGATCTTTAGCTCTTCGTTTCCACTTCATTCTTGCATTGCAAGCTTGTTAAACATAAGGATGATTTAAGGCACTTATTCATTTCAGAGTGGACAAATTCCAATTTGTCCAAGACAGCAGGAAGCAGTGCTAACAACTTTTCTACCTTTTGGCTGGTGTGGAGGATTGTATTAAACATCACAACCTCTTATGATCGTTTGAGGTTGTGATGCTAATGAAAGACCCCATTGCCCAGTGTTTGTAGCCATGCAAGAGGCCAAGAAAAAATAGGATAATTTTGGAGGCAAAACACTGGAAGAAAGTCATACAAATCATTGATAGCGATGGGAGTGCCATGGAGAGACCTCATATGTGCAACCTATTTCTTAATCTGAAGTTCTACAACTTGATGTGTAAATGATTATGAGTTGATCACTTCATCCCGTGCACATCAATAAGATAAGATATTGTCCCGGTAAATGACCACAAGGAGCTAGGTCCTTTCTCCATGCTTGCTATCCGCACTTGTCCTCGTGTTTTTACTTGTATATTTTATTTTTAGTTATACTTATTTGGTTTGTAACTCACTTATTATGTTAATCTTTTTTTTTTTATACTATAGTTCTGTGGGATACACTGGAGGATTGTTTTTGAGCTTACATTGCACAGATACTGCCTTTGTTGTTCTTCCTCCGTTGTGACATTGGAGCACATTTGGTTTGTGTATTAGTGATTCAGTATTTAAAACACTTTTAAATTTAAATTTGAGAATGACTTAGGATTCTTTTCAATTGCTTATGAATTCGATTCACACCAGAGGAATAGGCTACATAGGTTGAATATCAGCTTTTGTTCGCGCCCGTCTTCGAGGTTCGTGCGTTAAATATTAAATTATAAACCACTACTCCTGATGAGCTTGCGCGTGGATGGTTAATCCGATGAGTTAGTCCATCCCGAGGGTGATCTTACTGAGCCCTTGTCCTCATCTTCATCACTGAGGGCCAATGCCAGGAGATGTCAACCGTGGATCAACATCGTGGAGTTATATATGCTACTCACGTCCGGTCTTTGGAGGGGTGGTTGAGGAGAGGACTGACTCGTCTGGAGCATGGAAGAAGAGGAAATTTGCTTGATAAAACATTCAATATTTTGGTTTGGGTCTCCTCTTTGAGCACAAGTTCAGAAGATCTCCCACTTGCTACCATTTAATTGATGATGATTATACTAGTTGACTTATACTTTTCTATTGAATTTTGGATGTGATTTTTATTGGAAATTTTGGATATGGTGTGTTGGTATATTTGGGATTTGGATTTTAGATTTTAGATATAGTGGCTTTTGCTTAAATATTTAAAATATTTATTTAGATATAATATGCTTTGTTTCATTTTCTTCTTTTACTTGTGAGGATATTTGGCTACAGCTCAACAATGTATGGGTGGAGTTGTGGTGATGGTGAGGTGGGCCTGGTTGTGTGTCTAGTGTTGGTGACATTTTGAGGTATGTTGTCTATTTGTCTAGTGTTTATTTGTTTTGCTCATGCATCATGTGTTTACTATTTAGTTACATTTTATCGTATCTGATTCTTGTTAATGATAGTATGATACTTGAAATTTATTTGGACCTACTATGTGTGGTTTGTAGTTGTTGGATGACTGAGGTGGCTATGCTAACATTAGTTTTTTATTATATATAAGATATGTTTATAATGAATTAGTGTATGGTGTACACTAACGCCTCCCCCTCGGCGCCTCGGGCGCCTCTCGCTCTCGCCCCCTGCTCCGCCTCGCCGCCTCGTCCCGTGCCTTGGTTTAAAGTACTCTTAAGGTATCTCATTAGCCTTGTAAAGGCAAACCAATGTTTTCTACTAGAATTACTATTGAATCAACTCAGCATGCCTTACTATATAGGCTATATCCGACTTAATGCAACTTATTGCATATAAGAGACTAATAATCAATTTAGAATGATATAACTAATTCACAGCTTTACTATCATTCGGTACAAGTTTTTGTTATAATCATATGATATCTCTACTAGTTTGCATCCACTGTATCCCCATCTAGAAAATAGTTTTTCAATATAACTAGATTGCCTAAGGGTAATTCATTGCCTAGAAAAACTTACTTTAAAATCAAGAATGGAGTCTACAACACCAAGATCCATCATGTCAAATTCTTTAGCTAAGGTTTTTTTAATGTCACTCACTACAGAATGATCAGAACCAAGAATAAGCATGTTGTCTAAATATAAGCAAATAATTATGACCTTATTCGACACAGACTTATAGTAAAGGCATTTATCAGAGTTACTTGTTTGAAACCCAAAGCTCTTTACTTATTTTTGTCAAATTTTTTTGTGCCATAATTTAGGTGCATATTTAAGATCATAAAAAGATTAGTTATTTTGTAGTCTTTATGTTAAAAACCTTTTATGACATACCCTTCAAGTTTGTTCATGTAGATTTTATAATTAATATACTCTTTGTCCATATCATTCATTCTATCAGAATCCACAAAATTTAAAACCGATATGAATCACTTGATATGAAACAAAAACTTAGAGACATTTCCTTTTTTTTTACAAGACCAAGAATCAATGATACAAAAATCATGAGATTGAATCAAAAACACATTAGTGTTCTATAAAACAAATTTAGACTCTTTCATCCAAATTTTGTTCTCTCTTTCTTTTATTAATTTTAGACCTAAAGAAGGTCTTTAACTTGGTCAAGTTAATTGGACGCATATCTCCATTCAGGTGTTCTCTTTCTTTCCCTCCCTTTTTTTTTTTTTTCAAAAAAATTCTTGACAAAAGAGAGTAAATAGCAGTTTCTTTCTGGATTTCAATAGTGATAAAGCCATCACTTTGTTCACTTTAATCGAATCCTTTCTTTTTGTATACTAACAATAGAAACGTACAATAAATAGCAACCCAGACAAGATGGGTGTCGTATTTCAAATTTCATGGCTCAAGGGTTCAATTTGAGGTTTTTCAATCAAATGTTATCCAACTAATATACCATGCATATAAACCATAAGAAGGGGCTTTGATCAGCTAACAATTCCAACCACTTAAGAGATATCATATTCTAGATATCATAACAAAATTTCTTTATATAAAAAATATAAAAGAAATCAAAGAGAAAAGAGAGAGGGACAAATCCCATCTCATCATATTTCTCCTCTACAAGAAAACTCTTTTAGATCCGATTAAATCAAACAAAGGAGGAATAATCAACAACCATTTAATGCACTTTGGTTTTCCTTTTTCTTCCTTCCATGTTTAATTTATCAAAGTTCCATTATCAATTTTGTCATGATGTGACAAAATTGATTCACTGTTTTGTTAAAACTCAATACTTTAAAACAAAAAGCAGTAATCATGGCACTGTACCTCTGGGCATTATTCAAAAAAGAAGAAGCCTTTCTGGTAATAGTAATATAATAAGAAAACTCACCCTGGTGGTCACTTGTCCAGTTCCGTCCAAGGACTTCCTCTGCTCTGTAACCAGTAGCTAGCTGGAACCCACTATTAACATATATAACCGGATGGTCAGGCTCGAAAGCATCCGTAATCACGGATCCACCGTTACAGCAATGCTACGAACTTCAAGAACCCTAACTTGAAATTCTTAGTAAATCCTATTCTCACCTCTAGCAGTAACAGGAAGACCACCTTTTGAAGGACAAAGTCCAGATTCGGTGCCTCAATCGTGCGCCTTCAGTACACCACATACTGCCGTGGTTGAAGGACGCCCCATGCTCGAAATCAGAGGACTCTTGGCGGCAGGTGCTAAGAGAGATATCCAATGCTTTGTAGATCGAGAGTTAGGGGTTCCCGGATGTGAGCAGCCAGCGATTGACCACCACTTAAAGAAGGCACGAACGCGAAATCCTGAGAGATCGAGGGAAACAGACAAGAGGAAGAGCAAGCGAGCAAGCAAGACAGAGAGAGCGAGACCGTGTGAGACAGACAGAGTGGACAGAGTTTTTGGAAATTCGTGTTCTGAGAAAGAAAATGGCGCGTTAATTTGAGATTAAAAGGAATGGAGACGTACGCGCGGTTTTTTTTTTCTTTTCTTTTCTTTTCTTTTTTCTTTTTTTAATGAATGAAGGGATCTTCTTGAGTTCTTTCCTTATTTTTTTAGTTTTCATTATTATTTTTTGGTAAATAAGTATTACAATTTACAACCCTCAGGGAAAAAAAATTCAAATTATAAGTTAGGGGTGTCTTAAAAAACCCTGCTGGTTGGTGTCAATTAAGGGTGTAAATGGATAACTGAAATCTGTATTTAAATTCGCATGTGCATCCATTTAGGGGTATCAGAATCTGTCCCATTACTAATAGGATGCCAATATCATATGCCCCTTTTTAACCGATTATTATCCATCCAATAAAATTATCCAATTAAGTTACTTATTTGGATTTATTTTTCTTATTTTTATATGTTATTTACTTGAGATATGTTAATATTTTTTTCGATTTTATACTAAAGTGACTACCAAAGTTGCTAAATTCTTAAATTTTCAAATGTAACCCTCACAAATAAAGTGGCAATGATGTCACTAAGTAGATAAAAACTTGTATTCAATTCATATTCATTTCTATTTAAAATAATCTATTCAATAAAATAACTATCCGATTATCATCCAAATCCGATTGAATCCGATTAAATCCATCCGAGTATAATAGGATGCGGATATGATATTACTACTATCGAATCCGAATCTGATCCGCTTACACTCCTAGTGTCGATCAGGCTTAATCAAATTCATCGGTATAAAAAGGCTGGACCTTCCACAACAAATTTAACATCTGCTTCCATTCAGTCGCAGGCTTCATCATGGCTTGGAAAACAATAATAATCTTTATAATTTAACCTGGATTGTTTAGTGGCTTCTCAAGTTTATTATAGTAATTTTTAACTTTTCTTTTTTTTGGCTAATAGAGCCTCAATGGGTTAGCTCTACATGCTCTGGATTAACCATTGCAAAATTTAAGCCTTTAAGGTTGAAGTTCCCTCATCAGTGCTCGCCTCAACCTGGTGACCACAATGGAAGCCTACATATCTTTTATGGTCAATCCCAACATATCCATTCCCATCACCTCCAGTGACAATCGGTTATCCTGTCTAAGCCTGCACTAGATTATCCATGTGTTCCTAAATTTGACACTAACCCTCATGAAACTTTACTCGGCACAAGCAATGACAACCTCTTCTTCCACAACCAGTCGGATGGATATAATCCAATCTCCCATTATTTGAGCAGGTCACGGCTGACATAGAAAAGGAAAACTTTTTCAATCGGCTTCTCGGACAATGTGAATTTTTAGTTTCAGGTTTGAAATGCAGAAAATAAAATTTATATGTTAATCTCCATGCTACGTATACATAGAATTCACGGTTCTGTCTGTTTGATCTGTTAATGATGCCCAAATCAAAACAACTCATCAACTTAGGAACCTCAGGCAAGATGCTACATATAGTTAGTTATCAGCAGACCAAGTTACTCCTCCCTAACAACTCATCAACTTAGGAACCTCTTACCTTAAGCAAGATGCTACATATAGTTAGTTATCAGCAGACCAAGTTACTCCTCCCGTCACTCTTCTGATGAGTCTCTCTCTGTTGCAATTGCTTGGTGCATATAACCTTTTAACTTCAAGTGTGTTCAGACTTCACAAGGCAGTTTTCAATCTTTTTTGTTCATGCTGGAGAATTTCTTTCCCATGCCATAAGAGTTAGAATTAATGTCTCAGAGATCTAAATATAAGACTAGCTGACTCCTGGCTGCATCATAGGGAAAAAGGCCCACCTTGTACAGGAACCAGATTCCTTCCCCACAACCTTCTCATTAGTCCACCAGTCTGATCCAATTGTGGGCTTATCAGCCACTGCACCATCTGCATTGTCAAACTTGAATTCTTTCACAGACCCTTGCCTGAGAGAAGGTTGCGTCTGCTTCTCCAACTGCCCCATACCCCCATCGTCCCCTGAAGCTCTCCCAGGCATTTCATTTGATGTTTCCCCCAGACGGCAATCATAAGAATTCCCACCATTAAAAACGCTGTCCTTTTGAGTAGCAGATGTTTCTGTCGTTGTATCAGGAATTTCTGTGGCAGATTCAATTAATGTTGAAGGCATCTTTTCCCCAGAGCTTGCAAAGTCTGCAACATCAAAATCTTCAGTGGCTAACTCAAATGAAACTCTCTGATTAACCGCCATCACAGCATCGTCATTTTGAGATCCATTATCTGAATTTGCAAGAGACGCAACCTCTGACACATGACTCTCCAGGACAAAACTGTCTTGCAAGGTTGGTCCAGCAGCATCCGGCGTCAAAGAGCCAGAGCCTCGTCCTGGCCTCCAGTAGCGGCTAGAGAGTCTATCAATGCTCAACATCTTGGGGGGCTCCCCAGCACCAAAATGAAGAAAAGGATGCCCTCCAGTGATGAACTCCCGGTCAGGGTATGGAGATGAGGTTCCAGAGCCTGAGATCACAGAGCCAGGTGAGATGAGTTGCCCTGCTGGGCTTCCAGGATACAGCTGATATGATTGAAACTCATAGTTGGAGATGGTAAATTTCTGGGACATCCCACTTTTTCTGTGGTTGGGGTCTAACGATGATATTAGTAGCTGGGCAAAAGGCACCTCTGGTGATGAAGGTGTAGTAAGCTGAACAGGTTCAGGAGGAGTCAAAGGAGCAGTTGATGGTTCCGTGGTGAAAGTTGAGAAGACTGGTGGCGATACTAACTGAGTCTCATGTGCATAAGGCCCAATGGCAAAGATAGAGGCAGGCCCATTTGGAGAGTAAACACTGGCTGAAAGCGCAGTGAGAGATAGCAAACCACTTGGTGACTGGGTAACAGAAGGAGGTTCTGATTGAAGGAAAGAAGCAGGAGATGATGGTGGAGCAACAAAAGGTACTCTACCGGGTGGGTGCATTGAATTCTCTGTGGCAGGAGCAGCAGATCCTGGAACTATTGGTTCAGGAACAAGGACAGAAGGGCCAAATCTCTTGTCCTGTCTGTGAGATCCAAAACACCAGTACAGTCTCCAGAAACTGCTCCACCTTCTCTTCTGCATAAGTAAAAATATGAAAGATGTTTTAAGAAAGTTAAAATTCATAGCAGGAAACATGTACTCACTCTGCAAATGTAAAAACATGTGAGAAGTTTTAGGAAAAGGTAAAATTCGTAGTGAAAACAGAAAGTTTCTCTACACTTAAACCGATAATAATAGAATTCAGAAAGGTAGATGAACATGAATTTTTTTTCTTGGAGATGATATTGAAGGGGATAAATTTAATTACGCTTTAGTTCAGGAACAAGACCAATGGGATGAAAATTGAAACAATTCAAGAAAATTAGACCAAGGAAAGGAAAGTTCACCATGCCTTGCAACAGCTCAAATGAGAATGTCAGAAAGTCTGAATGACATAAATTAACTAGACCCTTAACCAAACAAACCCAATGGCAAAGGTAGCAAGGGAATATATCCCAATATTTTGTTACCCAAATAAGAAATCAAACTATCACATGTATCCCTGCCACTAAAGAATGGCTAAACAAATTGATTGACTTACAACATCATAAATACATTGTTATATCATTTATTTGCAACTGAAAGGAAGGAGAGAAAAAAAGGGTTGTCATCTTTTACACATGCCATATGTATAACATAGGAAATATGTAAATAAGAAATCAAATTGTGACGTATATCCCTCCTGTTCAACAATGACTAAACAAATTGAGTAACATACAACTTCATAAGTACATTGTAATATCACTTAATCCCAACTGAAAAGGGGAAAAAAGTCCTCATCTTTTTTCGCATGCCATATGTATAGCATGGAAAATATATAAATGGACTAAATACATGCAGACCCAAAAAATGAACTTATCTTGTCTTTGAGATGGAACAAGTGGGGCAGACCAAATTGTAGCTCCAAGTTTAACATAGAAAAAGAAATACAAGCAGATAAAATTGGAGAAGTGCATTGCTAGATTCTGAGTACCACAACTCTTCCTTCCAACATCAAGTGCTGCTTCACCGAGCTTTATCCATTCCCGGCATGGATGCTGACTTGGAAAACAGAACAAGAATCTCTAGACATTTCCTAAATGCCTCTATGATACTTACGGACAACTGAGAGAAGAGTAAATGTGAAGTTTCATCCACCATTAAGAATAGTTTCAATGCCCGTCAATAAGATTTCTCTATCTTCATTTTTTTTTTCCCAAGGAAAATCATTATAACAAAAAATGAACAGAATGGGGAAAAAAAAAAATCCCAATCCAACCAAACAAACTCCTCTTGGGAAAACATGAATTAGACTCCCCCTTTCATCTATTCAATAACATAATCACAACCAATCAGTCACATCAGCAATTTTAGATTGGTAGCGCAGCTTTGAAATGTTCCCATTCCATGTTACTTCACTGAAAAACCTAAGGTATTGATCAAATTTTCAATTCATGAAAGGTGCCGAATTTAGCTCAAACTCGACCTATTTAAAGATTTTCAATCCCTCCAACTCATTTTCTGTACTGCTTAGTTCTGAGGAGAGTTTCAGATACATAGAAAGTAAAGTTGTGTACAATGTAAATGCTGTTCCTCAGTCATGAGTTCTTAACCCCAACCTTAATTTTTTTTTTTTTTTTTTAAATGCAGATGAAAAGAGGGGGTTGCTGGTAAATGCATGACTAGAAAAAGATGCAAACACTTACCACCATTTTCATGTAGAAAGGCAACTAGACTAGACTAAAACATCACCATATCCTTCTGAATTGTTTCTCATGAGGTTTCAATTTGCTAAATGCAGCCATTACTCTTGAACTGTTACTATAGTACATCACAAGTACTGCCAAAGATGAATTTACCTTACTCTAGATATAAATTGAAGGTATAACTGGTTTAGAACTTCAATGGTAATTTCATGTCCATTCACAGAGTGTGTCATTATTCCCATTAAGATGGCTCTTTTTACCCTTTAGTTTTGAATGTTCAATGTCCTGAAGTTTGAAACTGGGGATTATTAATTTAGAAAAATAAAAAAGAGTGTATATGATGTAAATGATGTCAATATCCCTCTTACCATCCATGAATTTTAACCATGGTTGGATCCTAATACAACCGATGCTAGTCAGGACCAATTATAAGGAAATGAAATTGCATATTCTAAGACAATAGCAGGACTGGAATTCGCCCATCAAATTTCAACTCTCAAAAACCCTGAACTTCTCGCCCTCTTGGACATTGTCTTAGGTTAACAAATGTACAGATGCACTAAAAGATTATACGCATGTCTGCAAGAATAGTGTGCAGACCTGAAGATAAGTGGAAGTATAAAAAATTCACCAAGATGAGATTTGATTGACAATATTATCTGCTAACCTGTAGATATGTAATTCCTAAAAAAAAATTATCAGTTCATATGTCAAACTGAGACCTTTAAACTTCCAAAACAGATTCCAAAATTCCTTTCGGGTTTCAAATTTACTTGATGCAGTTCTTCAACAAAAGAAAAGTTAAATTGGATACAGAACAACATCCATCAGAATGAAACAAAGATGCATGCGGGGTTGAGTTCAATCATATGATTTAGAAAATGAACCTAAATTAATAGTCATCATCCAAATTATACAGTCCTATATATTCATCCCCACCCCTCACCAAAAGGGGAGAGAACAAAGATCCTTCCAATAAAACCGTTACTTCACAGCCCAAAAAATGGAAGAATTTTCAATTCCTATCAGAAACCATGACCTTTGACATTGCATATCAGTTTCTAATTCAAAATTCAGAATCTACACATGCTTTGTTCTTTCTACCAGAAATATGGTTTAGGGGGAAAAGGGACGTATAAAGACGCATGTGAAAAAGTCTCTTCTCAAAACTCTCCACCTTTGGAGAATGAGAAAGCGCTCAAATTTTCTATTTTCCAAGTTAAAACATATTTGAACTGTGAAGACAAATAAGACTGATATTCACTACATTAGGTAGAATACACCCAGCCATATATATGTAGGTTGCATAAACATCTACTTAAGAGGTCACCTGTCTCTTTATCCTCAACATACACAGCCGTAGAAAGCAGTAGAGAAAAACTTATCCTGCGTTCCTGGTTCTGTTTTTATTCTATGGTTTTATTGCAATTCTCACCGTATCCATTTTACGAAAGAAGTGATGTACATGTACTAAAGAGAAGAAAATATTCCATCAACATACATATTGAATATGGTAATGGGCACAATTTGAAAGGATCCGCTATTTCTCATCGAAGAAAGGGAGTAACAAGCAAAATATCTCCCAGGAGTCCTTCCCTGGTGTAAGTATGAAAAAATTGATATCAAATCCTTTCAATAATGATCCAGATTACCTTTTCCATCATCATGGCCAACAGCTGTATTCCAATCCTTTCAATAATGATCTAGACTACCTTTTCCATCATCATGGCCAACAGAACTACAGCCGGTACTAGCCGGTAAACATCCCAAGACAAACCAAATTAGAAAAGGAAGACCAGGAGGAGCAGGGGAGCACCAAACAGGTATGCAGCAAAGCCAGCGACCCAACAAAAACTGCCCTTTCTAGACACCAAGATTTCATTTGAGATTCTAAAGCAAAGTAACTACTTCTATAACCCAGGAATTAGAACACGTAATTGCAAAACTGCTGAAAACTCCAAATCTACTGCATCCTGTAGGTGTCTCATTCCTTGAAAGATAAGTCAACTCTCAAACATCAAAGAGAGAAAAGAGGAAAAATTATCAACACAACCGTCAAAAACGATATAAGACAATCCAAACCGAGCAAGCTCCAAATAACAGCAGCTAGATATATGATCACAATTCACACAAAGGCAAAGCAGAACTAGAATCAGAAGAAGAAAAAACACTCCAATAAAGAGCATAAACTAAAATTCACCAGATCCTAAATTCATAAACTGATCACAACACAACCACAACTGAAATTGGAGTAGATAAAACAAAAATAGAAGAAGAACTAAAGCAAATGAATGAAAGAAGTGATTATACCTGAACTGTGGTCTGCTGAACTCGACTCTGTGCAGAGGCGATCGCACTGGCGGCAGCATTTACAGTTTCAACACTATCATTCACACCTCTCATCGCACCTTTTCACGATCCTACGGACCTAATCTTTCGTCCAGAACCAGTAGTTTCTTCAATCTCCACCGAATTCTCCGGCGCAACTTCGCCGGAAAAGTATATGACAACAAGTAAGATACAGAAAGAATCAAGAAACCTTAAAGAGGAGCAAAGCAAAAGCTGAGAACATGGTCATAAACAGTGAACCAAAAAATCAAAAGTCGTTTCTCTTTTTCTATGACTCAGAAAGTCTCTGTTATTTGGTAATGATCGGTCACTGGGGTCAAACAAAAACGCAAATATGTAGAAACTTTCGAGGTTTTTAAATAATTATTATTAACTTTAAACCCCATTCTAAAGATATGGTCTTTTCTAGGAAATGGGGCCTTAATTCCTTTATAATTAAATTACCGATTTACCATTTAGTCATGTGGTCTGTTTGGGCTTTAGCACGCATCAGAGACGTGGGCTTGCGGGCCCAAACTGGAAAACGGGCGGCGCTCTCGGCATGTCGTGTTGTCCCCTTCGAGGGTAATCTAGGGATTACAAATATTTTATTTATTTTTTAATTAAGATTAAGACTTAATTAAGAACATTAAAGTAATTAATTATGAAAGTGAGAGAGATAGAGAGAAAGCGAGGTCTTCCTTTTTAAACGTCAGAGAAAAGAAAATGAGTGCACGTGTGGCTTTGAAGCGTCAACCTCGTGCGTAAGATAGAGAAGTGGGCCCACTTTTCATCTGAAAATTCTTCACTTATAATTTTCTTTTAACTAACTTATCTGTCGGTTTTTTTTGAGTGTTTGACAAGGATGTCAACCCACCTTTGCATCATTTTCAGTTTTCTTTCCTTGAAAGTTTTCACACCATTTACTAAGGGGACAAACTCCATCTCTCTCTCTCACCGAGTTTCACTTCAATGCTGGCGCAACACTATACTGCGAACGGTCAAGATAGGTAAGGTTGAAATCTTGACCTGAATTTTGATCTCGACAGTGCATTTCTCAAAAGTATTAAAATATACTTTTTGCAAATGGACGGGATCGATATCAAAATCTAGATTAAGACCTTGATTTTGACCATTCGCTGCAGTTACTGCACATTAATTACACAGCACCCAAGCAATTTTAATTTCCTTTCCATTATTTTTAGTTTTCCTTTCTTGCAAGTTTTTTTCACCATTAGACAAACACTCTCTCTGTCTCTCGTATGCCCATGCCATAGAAGGAAAAGAAAGAAAAGGTGTCCAAAGTAGTCCTTTTCATCCTTTTCATAAACTTTCGTTCTAGGTTTTGGGAATAGCTTTTCACCTTCTAATCATAAAAAGACTTTTCACCTTATAACTTTTGCAGGTGCTTTCAGGGTCTCTCAATTAAGCATCTCCCCTCTTCTCATCTCTCTTCACCATTTCTAAAAGTCCATTCTTAGATTTCATCATAGTTTCCAACTTTGATAACAACCCCACACGTGGCAAAAAAAAGTTTGTCTTAGTTCGAAGTCTACCCCAAAGCTTTTGTCTATTTGTGAAGTGAAGAATTCACAAGCCAAAAACAATTGGGATGGTCCACAGGTGTAAATTAGGTGGGAAGTGGTTGTTCAGAAAAATAAATCAAACTATTGAAATGCACGGGAATACACATTAGCATTTACTATTTACTTCACAATGCCGTGATAAAGTTTCCAATGAATAACATTCACGAGGTTGGTTGTGTCATGTGACTTTGTCAATTCTATTCTCAATTCAATTTCACGTGTGGAATCTGTGGATAAGGTTATAAATGAAGAATTGAAATCGATCACTTGAATTTAGAAATTTGAAATAAATTTCTGACGGAATATGACTTCACCACTTTTCCCCTATTTTCCGTCTTGGTTTCTTCAAAAATTAAGATTTTGTATTATTTATTTTTTAATAATTAATTTTCCAACACTTTTCCCCCTATTTTCCGTGACTTACCAAAGGGTCCACATCATGGGATAGAATAGAAGCTTCAGAATATGGATAATGGATGTAGCTTGGAGAAGAAGAAAGTTTAATTTAGACTTTAAGAATTTGGACCTAACCAGCAATGGAAACATGAAGGCATCCATCCATTACCTTACCTTTAGTGCCTTCATTATAATTTATTTTTTTGCATTTACTACTACTATTCATGGCTTTTGTTGTGATTGAGATATGAAAAATAATCAATCTTCATGGATGTTACAAATTTACAATACTGTGGGTCCCTTTTGCCCAAATAAAAATATAATGGTGTGGGGCCCATTTTTGTTATAGTGGGCTGGAGAGTAATTACAGAGAGAGTTACAGCCAGCCAACTAGGGGGCTCATTAATCTAGAAGGGGTTGTCCATGTCAAGGACAGTGGTTCACCTTTGTGGCCTTGTTCAACTTCAACCTTGATTTAATTCAATTTTCTAGTTATTCTTTGAGTGTTGGGTATCTTTGGGTCATCCACTCTACTGAGCCCACCTTTATAGTTTATTGTGGTCTATCAACATCAACCAGTTCGGATCAGAGACACCCAGATGTAAATGGGCCTCTTGGGCCTTGTGGGTATGCAGAGGTTCATGTGTTGTGATCCCTGTTTGGGCATTCCTTTGTTTGGCCTGGCAAGGAACTTGGCCCCTTTTGCGAAAAAAAGTGAGGGAAAAAGCGAAAACATTCGGGGCGGCCGGGTCAACCCTCCGGCCCTGGCTGGGGGGGGGGTGTGCCCTTTGGGCTCTTTGTCTGTGCCTGCATAACAAGGAATCTCTAAGGCCCCGTTTATTTGCTGAAATAAAAGTAGGGTGGGAAAAAAGAGGTAGAAAAATCCATGAAATTTCAAAATATGGCTTGTTTGGTTCACTAAGGTGAAAAAATTGACAGATAATAGATTAAGGAAGCTTGATTATTGATGTGGCATGCTAACTTTCTCACCCATGCCTTTTCAAAACCCCACAAAGTAGGTAAAATTTTGTGAAATTCACATTTAATATTTTTCTACAAATTTCTACATTTTTTCCACCCTACCTTTGCAACACAAATGGTGGCTAAGGGATTGTATGATGACATTCATGTTTTGTTTCTTGTGTTCTTTTTACATTTTTTGAAACAAAAATAGGGCAATCTGTTCCTTGTATGTCTTTTTCCATTTTCACAATGAACTAATACTTTGACACACTTTTGGAGTTCAAATCCTCTCCATCTAACATAATCATCAGATCATCTTCCCACGCTTACATGAGATAGTGGGGCACACTCATAGAATCTGCCCATCACAAGTAGGACAATGTGGGAGGATTGTCTCATGAAGGCAAGCCAGGAAGAGAGGACCTACACTAACATTTTTGAGCCCACTTTGTAAAACACCAATTTGGGTATTTCTCACCAATATTCTTGTTTTTTTTACATCAAAACATACCCATCTATTTTAAAATACTAAAAACTCAGAATTTCTTTCAAAAAGGAAAAATCATATACATTGGCACAAGGTTTTACTTTTAGGTATCAGTATTGAATATTGTATCGGTCAGGTGAATTTAAGACACGTATCGTCTTATATTGAATATTGTCTCACTCAACTATGGATGTATTTCACCTAATAGGCTAATATCATATGGAAAGATGTATCGTGGATATACCTTAAACCTTGCATTAAATATGGATACATACCACCTAATATCACATTTTATTTGGAACATACCTCTTAAACTTAGCATTTATTTGCGGACAATCCCTAATTGTTAATTTTTTTTCTTTTTTTTTTTTTTTTTTTTGGTAAGACCCCAAGTGGTAGTTCCGTCATTTAATGGTAAACTGATTTCATTCTGGTCAACAAAAATATTTGTGCAGTAAACCATACAAGAAAGTAGACAACGCCGATCACATTTCAGAATTTAACTGCGCCCCTCGCGAATAGACGTGATATTTTACAGATTTGATCTGCATGCAAAGAACTGAGTGATTGATCACACTGAGAATGAGAAACATGAGATCAAAAATCATCTCTTTCCTCATTTATGTAATAGATAAAAAGAATTACATGCCGTCCACAGCATATTTGATGCTGGAATTTCATTACATCATATTAAGAGGGCGATGAGGTTCAAACTCTTGATGGTCTCCACTGGCTTGCCCCAACAAGGGATTGTAGCCATACACATCAAAATACTTGTCATCCGGGGTCATATTCGCAGCATCTGGTCCTTTCATGATCCCCATTGTTGAAGCCCAAGGAGCAGATGTTTGAGTGTTAGAGCTGCAAGTTTCTTGATTAGGACCAAGAGCAGCTGAATTTTGTGGTGAATTTCCAGTTGGTCTTTTATTCGTTGAATTGACTGTTGTCTGAGAAAGGGATGCTGACTGTTGCTGTTGATTCTTTTGCGGTGGTGATTTGGGTCGAAGGCTCTCAATATCAGGAGTTGTCACCACCAGATGTGGTGTATCAGGTGGGGGATTCCGTCCTCCCCCTCCTTGCCAAACTTTTCCATCCTTATCAGCAAAGTTCCTGACGTATCCCTGCAAAAATGCCCAGCATTTAGAATCCATGGGACCTGTAATAAAAAAACAAAATTAAAAGAAAAAAGGAGAGAGAGGGAGACCGAATTCAGTACCTCAGCATTAAAATTTGAGGATGATAAGTCTTTGCCCACAGTAAGCCAACCAGACCTAATGTTATGATCTTCGCCAAAGAGCTCGATCCTCCTACGTCCAAGGGCAAAGTGCTCAATTATTCGATACAGGTCTTCTGGCTTTGTTGTTGAACCTGTTTGCCCGTTTGACAGGGAGCAGTTGAAATTTGATCAGTATATTAAATCTAATAATGTAATGCCCACAATATCCAACCATTTTCACAAATATACACACAACACAACCATAGAAATGGCATATTGAACACAAGATTGCAAAATCTGAACATAAATCACGGATACAAACCATATGGAGGTTCTTCTGCAATAATTATATCTGTGTCGATATTAGCATGGATGATATGACCATCGGTGCTACGGCGAACAGTCCCCTTTATGCCCATCAAGCAGTGTTCCTTCATCATAGGAAGAGGGAAAAGAAGTAAGATAAAAATAGCACTAAGATCCAAAACAGGGGCACAGTGGAAAAGGAACTTTACCAACCTTTGAATGTTGAAACAAAGTATGAGAATCATGCCGCAAGCCTGGTGTAGCATTGGTCTTGTTTGTCTTCACCCAGCATATATCCTCACATCTTCGGAATCCCCACTGCACGAATGGAACAATTGAAACAAATAAGGTATATTCTGATAAGAACTACAACTTACTCATTGTAGCAAGTTTGAATATTCTGAAAAATCTTTCAGTTGGTACATTAGTAAAAGAGGGAAGTTTTCTTTCCTTTCTTTCTCTCTTTTTTTTTTTTTTTTTTGGGGGGGGGGGGGGGGGGGGGGGGTGTTGGTTCATAAAACATGATCATAAGATCCTAGAAATGCAATTAAGGAAAAGGCTGGGCAAGCCACTGGTGCACTGTAAAGTGAAAAAGCAGAAAGTTTTATCAGGCTTCTTGGCTTACTGCTATACAGTTAAAAGAGTGTTGTGCGTTTTTTGTGTGCATATACCCGAAACAACAAAAAGGTAGGTCCTTTTCCAGCTGAAAGCACCATGGTTATCACAGCGTATAGCTGATTCAGGGCAGTCAAGGGAGGGAAAAAGTGAGGCAACACCAACAAAGCAGAAGGCAATGCCTAGCCGACCTAGGCAACCAGGAGGACCAACAAAGTGCCTCAACATCCAGGCACTGCCTAGGTGACACCTTGACAACAAATGAAAACATACATAAAACACTTCTGAGGAATGATGCCAAAATATAGCAAAGGTGTTAGCTGCAGTATCAGACTTCAACTAGTATGAATACCTTCTTTAGACATTGACGCCCCTGCTCAAGACCAACACCATCACCAACCCAAAGGAAGATAAATGAAGGAGTATCTGCTATTGCCTGTAAATATGAAGAGACGAAGGTTTAGACTTTAAATCTGCATACACGATAAAAGGTGAAAAAACAGAACAGCAACCTAATTTTGACCAAAATCCTTGATCTTCATGCATTAACTGATGTTATGGATAAAATGAAGATGAAATCTAAGACAGACATCTGTAATAGTTTTTTACTGATATCCTTAACATAGCAACCTCAATGCAAGTGAAGGTATGTGCATAAAGTTTACCTCAATTTTAAGGTTTAGTATCTCCTCAAATGTCCAATACTCCAAATGGTCAGCAACGCCAGGTGCTCGATGAACATACTCCTCCCAAGGAGGATCGATTAGGATGACATCAAATTTGGTTCCAAAAAAGTCATGGGACAATGCAAAGTCACGCAGGTCACACTTGTAATACATAGGAGGGGAAGCTGACTTTGATACAATTTCATCCTTCTTCTGAATAAGTTCACGCAGCTTCGGGTAGTCTTCCACGACACTGGTGAGCTCCAGCTCCCTTATGAAATTCTGGGGTCGCATACCAGTATCAACAAAATTTTGGGAGTAATCATTTTGTTCTCCTCTAGAAGGTGCTTTGCCAGGAGGTCCACTACTTCTAGGAGGAACCCAGCTCCCAGGAGTTTTATCATGAGGCACTCCTCGTCCGATTGGTCCCACAGCATTAAAACCAGGGCCAGGTAGACTTGGGGGTGCCACTCCTCTTGCAGGACCAGGTTGATTAAAATACATGACGGGATTTGGACCGGGCCCCATACTGGGGGCAAATCTAGGTCCTGATGCACCCGAAGGGACTGGAGACAGACCAGCAGTAACAGCTAACATGTTCATATCAACACCTCGAGGTCCTGGCCAAACAATGGGTCCTGGAAATGGAGGAATAAAGACACCGGGGGCAATGGGTGTACCTGGACCTGGGGACATACTAGGGCCCATTGGCTGCAGGGGTGATTGCGGCAACCCCAGAGGTCCAAAGGGATTTCCCATCATGGGAAGTGGCATTCCAACCCGCTGCCCATCCCTCCCTGTCAGCCTTCCCCTCCCTCCTCTTCCAAATCTGTTCCCTTTTGCTCCTTGCACAACCACTCTATTAAAAGAACCGGAACCCTGGTTATTACCAAATGGAGGTTGTGAACCACTACCAGAACTCTGGACACTACCACTACGATTAATACCCATAGCACTCTTCTGTACTCTTCCTCTCCCTCCCTGCATGTCAAACCTCCCCAAACTTTGATCCAACATAGGGGATCCCTCATCTGGATATCTCTCTTGTTGATCATCTCCTGGGCCATAAATATCAGCAATTCTTCCTCTACCATCAGGCAGATACCCCCACTCTTCATCACTTGTGGCTGAAGTAAAATCAGGATGACGTCCAGAATCACTTCTTCTCCCATTATATGAAGATCCCGGTTCTTCTCTCCCATAATCAATGGACTTAGTTCGGATCTCTATCATTTCAGAATTCTCATTTGGAGTTCCAAAGCTTGATGAACTTTTTGCACCTTCAGTCCTACTTCTATCTTTCCTAAAACCAGGCCGACCAAGATGCATTTCATTATCAACCCTGTCACGCTCATGCCTCTGAGTTTCCCAGTCCTTGTCATGACTGAAATCGCCGTCTCCATCCCTGGTCCCTTTGTCATTGCCACTGTAATGCCTCTTTTTCCAATTATCTTTGGAACTTTCCCACTCCCTGTTCCTCTCACTCCAGTTACCATCTCGGGCTTTAACCCTGTCATCCTTGTACCCATCTTTTTCACGTTCTTTATCCTTTAGGTTAACACTTCTTTCATTATCTGAACCAGAGTCGTCGGATTCAATGAATCGCCTCCCATTCCTATCAGGACTACAGGACCTTTTAGAGTGCCTCACTTCCCTTCCACTTCTGTCTTTTGCCCGAGCATGTCCATCCTCATCTGCATTAACAGATCTCTCCCGACTTTCGACTATTTCACGGCTGCTATGAGGAGGATCACGCTGCTGTCTGTGCTTCTCATTTTTCTCCAAATGACCCCTAGAGCTAGATCTGTGGGTGCTAAATTCCATATCCTCTGTCAAACCAATCGACTTTTCCGCACCTCTCCGCTGTTTATCATCCCTTACATTGCCAGATCTTTCTTCACGAGCAGTAGAGCTTGGCCTGGTATCTTCATCTTGGGTCTCTGTGCGGCCTCTGCTCTTGCTCCTCTCCCCATCAACCCTTTTCTCCTCCCTGCCACTGGCTTTAGTGACCTTATCGATGCTGGAATCCAGAACCTTGCCTTTACGCTCACTGAGTTCATCCCTTGCATCTATTGATCTGTCTCTCGTACTCTCAAGCTTAAGATCAGAATTCCTTCCACTCTTTGAATCAGATTTATCCTTATAACTGCTTTCATCAGTTTTTCTGGTAGAGTCAGATTCATCCCATCTTCTCCTTGGATTCCTCTCCTGTTCACGAGAGCCATGGCTTCTCTCCCTGCTATTTTCTTTCCTGTCCGAATATCTGGAATCTCTATCCTGCATCTTTTCAACCTTGCTATCATGGGGACTTTCCACCTTGCTTTTACTTTTTCCCTGGGAACCCTCGTGAACTGAGGGTTTTGAACTTGCTTTCCTTGATGAGCTCCTGTCACTTTCATCTGCCAGAAGATGGCTTTTAGCCTCTGAAGCATCTCTACCCTTTCGACTGCTTTCTGATTCTCTATCTGGATATCCACTGCTTGATTTCTTCTCAGTCCTATCATCTTGAGTTTTCCTGATCTGCTTCGGGCGCTGTTCCTTTTTTATATCATAATCATCTTCATCCCCACTACCTTCCCTGCTGGAGCCACCGGACCTCTTTCGACTTTCATTTCTGTCCCCCAAGCTCTTTCTTTTACCACCACTATCCCATTCATCAGTTTCTTCTGGATTGCTATGCTTTCTGGACTTACTTGATCGGTGCTTCCTCCTATCACTGCCCTCCCAGTCTTCCTCGTCTCCAACTCTATCAACCTTCAATTCTGAATTATCCACAATATCCCATTTTGTGTAATTCCTACTGGGTTCAGGCATATCCATTGCACACACTGGCCCCACACAGATTTCTAAGCCCTATGCTTAGATACAATACAGACTAGATGAACACAGAAGGAATTATTCCTGAATCTTTGAATGAGAAGATGCAATGTAGGAAACATCAGTCATACAATCATCCTGAAAACGAAAAGAGTCAGAGTCAGAGAAGGGACTTCAACATCTCTTTATTAACAATCAACTGGATAAATACATTCACACCAGAATTTCATCGATTACATTTTTGGGGAAAGCACTTAAAGTCTATTTATTCATGGAGTGCTTACCAGTGAAGATATGCCATTAACTCAGAGAAGTTACTATGGACTCAATATGAGAGCACAGACACATCATTTACACTGTCACAGTAATTTCAGAGAACCTATTCCTTTTCTACTCATAAGACAAACAAAAAGTAACAGCCTCTGAAACTACTGGTTGTCTCGAAAGCACTCTGGGATTCCGTTTAAGTTAAGAGATTTTAAATAAAGTAAATAGTTTTACGGTATATACATTCTCCAGAGACTCGAAATTTAAACCATAAAGCTCAATCCAAGTACATAAGTAGATGCAAACACACAGCGCTCGCAGGGACCAAAACTGAAACTACCCAAATCCACCTTCTGCACATATAAACTCGGCAAATCGAAAGAAACAATACGAATCAAAATTAAAAAGTCCACGATCAAAACCTATTCCCGCACAAGGCCAAGAGTAATACTAGGCAAACCTATGAAAACCAGAGCATTCATAAAATACATGAACAGAAAACCCATAATTTCCGATTATCCAACAGACCTAAAAGGCAAAAGCAGAAGGAAACCGACATATCATGGAGAC
Source organism: Hakea prostrata (assembly GCF_041222555.1). Taxonomy (NCBI): domain Eukaryota; kingdom Viridiplantae; phylum Streptophyta; class Magnoliopsida; order Proteales; family Proteaceae; genus Hakea; species Hakea prostrata. Next base: position 73,529,276 of record NC_142600.1, on the reverse strand, counting down.
TCAATTAGAGAACATAAAACAAGTTAAACGAACATACCCACCGCGTCGTGTGGGAGATGAATGACAGAGACAAGGAGAGTTGAAGATGCCCTAGAAAACCCTAGAAACAGGGTTTCCGGGTTTGAGCCTTCAACGAAAACGAAGAGACGACCACTGGAGCCTCGGTACAGCAGAAAAGAGATGCCAGGAATGCTACTCTTCCAGTCTCTCTCTCACGTTTTTTATTTTATTAAAAAAATATGATTGAAAAACAAAAGAAACTCACAGATCCACGCATGAAGAGTGGCAGGACAAGGACCCTTACAATTTATGTGCCTTCACTGTCAATACAGGGTTGGTTGAGTGGCAAAGATCCAGACTTCTCAGTGGAAAGTTCTTTGGGTTCGACCCTTGCGTAAGACATTACATTTCCAGTATTAAAAAAGCACCACTACAAAAAAAATATAATAATAATAATAATGTACCTGCACCAATAACTAATTTTGATGGATTTAGACTTTTTTTTTTTTCTTTCTTTCTTTCTTTCTTTTGTGGTAAAATTCACACTAGGATTCGTATTGCAATTTTAAGTGGATGTGCTATTGGTAGCACCTACTACGAAGACTACGGTTCTTTTTGGTATTAATTCTCATTCTCTATTATGCCTATTTAAAAGAAATAAGTACAAGAATTCATTATTGGTTAAGAATGAAAAATGGTTTGGTGAATTTTATAGAAAATAAATTATGATATGAAAAATAAGTTTGGTGTCAAAATAAAAAATTGGTAGTAAATAATAGTGAACAAGTGATAAAAGAGGGAAAACTATGATTTTTATTTAAAAAAATATGTATTTACTATTTTACCCTCATCTTAATCATAAAATTTTAAGTAAACTTGTGCATAAATGAAAAGAATGAAATTCTCACCATAATTCATAATAGACAAAAAATTCATTATGAATTTTTGAAGTTTTTCTATTATTTTAAATAAAAATAAAACTGATAATAGATGCCAAACAACTTAAAATAATGAAAAAACCTCATAATAGAAAATGAGAATTGATACCAAAAAGAGCCTACGATGAAGCAACAAGACAAAAGAGGTCTTGGATTTATTAAATTCTAATTTTACAATAACCTTCAACATAAAACAATAAAGATGTAAATGATATGTATGTGGGCCCAATTCTACGTGACTGAGGGGAGTGGTAGTGGGCGACAACCCCCTCAGGGAATAATGCGAGTGAAGGCGAGTTTACAAGACATTCACTTGTTTTGTGCCGAAAATGATTTTTGTGTAGCTGATTTATATGAAAATTCTTCATTCGACAACCCAAATTCCCCTTTGATATGAATGGTATTGATGATATCTCGGTTTAGGTTTTTCTGATATAAATATGTAATTCTTATCATTTGTAATTGGTTCCTTAGTTTGTTGAAATTAGTGAATTGTTTTGGCAGCCGTGGGTTTCCTTTCCCTCGAGGGTTTCTAACTAAAAATTATGTGTTTTGTGTTTTTTTCTTTTGCTTGGGAGGGATTTTTCTTTAGTTTCGATCTTAACAGTAAAGGGTAGTTACTTTAGTCTTGGATTCATTAAATTCTAATTATCATGTTGACCTTCATTTTTTTTGGGTAATCAATCTATTTATTTAAAAAAAACCAGACTAGCCAAAGGAGCGAGAGAACATAACTCACACAACCAAGAAAAAGAAATAAGCCAATATTGACCATCAATAATTAGTCCGAATACAACTAGATGTGGATTTGGTAATGTTATTAAGGCATCGATTGTGAGAAGGGGAAAGGAATCCCCCTCGATCTGACATTAACAAGTTCAAGCAACTGGTTTAGGTTTAATTTTTATTTTAAATCATATGAGAGGAAAAAAGAGAGTAACAATTTGGTCCATCGAATTCCCAACTATTTTCAAAGTTTGAGTAAAATAAAGTTTCAAGAATTTCAAAAGTATACAACTACGACTTACTTGCAAGTACTTTTTTCCCTCTTTTCATAGAGGAGGAGATGCTATAGTAACGACTTTACGTCCTCGTCACGCAATGTTCGGATTTGAATTTGACCCATGCAAGCATTAGCCCAACGAACTACTAGCTCAAAAGATAAGAGATCGTGAACTTCGAAACTATACAAAAGCTATGAAAAACACCAGTTGATATTTTGATTGGGTAAGAATGTAAGATCACGAGCTGATTTGAAGGACAGTCTCTTTGCAATAGATTTTCTGAAGTCGTTAGTTATGGGCTTTGTAGAACCGAGAGGGATCGAATTTATAGTTTAAAATCTGAGGCAATCCAAGTCCGAGTAAGAAAAGAAATACGAGAATGAGAATAAATAGGAACGTCCATTCAAGAGAGGAAATACCTCTCCGGGCCTCTAAACCAAAATTTAACTGAATAATACTCGATTTACAGTTACAGTTAAAATATTTCTGTTTGATCCACTCTGGTGATATTTATATTATATTTTTTAGAGATCAATGTTAGATTTATTGTATTCTATAAGTCCATATAATTATAATTGAATTGTATTTATAATTAAAACAAGATTTGAGTCAATTATTAATATTGAGTTAAAATTATAATTATATTAAAATTAAAATTTTAAATATTCCTGTAAATAGTCTCTATGGATAATTTAGATGAAGCAATTCTTTTAAAAAATTTGATTCATCCTGAAAATATGAATTGGGAACAAACAAAAGATATTGGGTGTGAAAGTAATATTAAATTTTTTGAAAAAAATAGTAGAATCTTTTTTCTCTCTAGTAGACATAAGTAAAATTTTGCCGAACCACATTAAATTCTTCATGTGTTTTGCTAATGTTCTTTTTCGTTCTTGGTTGTATATCCGTATCCCAACAATCAAAGTAAAAGTGTGATTATATTTTCAGTCAACATAATATGAGATCACTATATCGAACCCTTGTGATGATTCTTCATATGCTGGTCCCAGCATCGAGCATCCATACAGAGATAGGAACAGCCCTACCATGGGGTGTGCTTCGATGGTCCCCCAATTTAGTTTCAACATCAAAGGACTGCAAGAAGAATTCACAAAACCTCATTAAACACTGGAATAAACAATCAAAGTCAACCAGGTTTTATCTTAGCGCCCCAAACTCAAAACATGCAAATAATAGACCATCTCTTCTGTGACATCAATAAAAATATACAGTCCCTTAGACTCACTCCTCCATACTCTACAATTTTTCGTCATCATCTTCTAATGCTTGGCACCATCTCTAATGGCAAAACCCCGGCGGTGGCTGCCAACAACCACGTCTTTGAGTCGAGTAATTTGACCAAGTATCCGGCTAATCTTCTGCAAATAAAAATAATTGAAGAGGAAGAGGTAGTTAGCTTCAGCAGGAAAACAAGAACCCTGACTATACATTGGTAAGAGATATATCATATACAGCACCAAAACTGTTGCCGCGGCTCAGATATAACATATATTCAGTAGACACTAACAATCATCCCAAATGTATAACTATCCCAATGCTAAATATGATCATCAGCAGTCAATGTCTGCTCTGAATAAGTTCTTCCTTATTGTCTGTTAAGTCCGTAAGACTTCCAACAGAGGTCTTAATTGTCGATTTAGACAAAACTTCGGCATGGAAAGCTCATTATTTCCCAGACTTACATAAGTATACATGATCTCCAGAATTGACTTGCTGGGGAAGAACCAGCCAATACAGGAAACATCATCCCTAAGTAATTAATAAATGAATAAAACCTATGAAACAAATAATATATACCAGAGAGGTAATTTCATTGGATCAAGAGTTCTGAAGTGAGAAAACACAGTATCTTTAATTAAGTTCATCTCTAATTCCTTTCGGTTTTTGTGGGAGGCTACTGGATTCATCTTTTTTCTTCCTTCTCCAGGCTTTTCTGTCTAATTAGTAAATTATTAATTCCAAAAGAAAACATCACAAAGTTTACAGTTTCTATGTTTCTTTCTTGTCAATAATTCTCATCGATTTTCAGTGTCGACAACACTACAAAATCAAAGTCAAGAAGGATATCCACCAAAGGCCACACTTCATAAAATATGGCAACCCCGATGCCATATGCTTCAGCACAAGCAGAGTCTGGGTGGCAGTTTTCCTATGCAGCCTTACCCCAACAATCATTGCTGAGGATATCTCGATGCCTTGACCTCAGCCTACAAGTGGTGGTCCACCGACCACTACACCAAGGACCGCCCCTCTTTAATTCCAGAATGCCAAACTCAAGATATACTCATGCCAAGTTACAGTCATAGAACTATCAATATGTGAAAACATCATGCTGCAAAGAATCAACTTTTGGACCTAGAATCATTCTGCTGGTCTCAACCATTAGTTTTCAAGCAAAGACCAAAATAAACAAAAAACCAAAAAGCCTCCTATTTCTGACTAGCTACTCCTAGCTATCAACATCAATGTTCTTTCTAATCTCATCAATCCAATTCTTGCCACTCAACCATCTAAGCATCCTTCTTAGATCAATTTCTCTCAATAGAGTGGGATTTGTCAAATAGCAGAGCTAGGCGCAGTCCAGATCGTCATGTGAGATGACCCAACTGATTTCATTATCACCATCCATCACCAATCACATTTCACATCCCACTTCCTCTAGTTGCCTTGGGTTGGCAATCATTCAAGCTTTGAGGCAGGTGAGCCAGGTCAGGAAGGAATAAGCAACAGTGTCAATGATACTATAAAAATTCAATTAGCTTTATTTTTCCATCAGCTCAATGATCTATACAAAAATTACAAAATCATGACCTAGAGTCACCATGTTCAGCCTTTTCCTAAATAGATCTTGAATCAGTTCTTGCATCAGGATGCAATAACCTCTTGACAAGTGCAAGCATCTATCTCTAGAGGAATGAATGGTATGGGAACTGAAGCTAAGGGTACATGTCTTGGGGATCAAGTGCACCATAGTTGAACAAGGCAGGCAATTTCACATCATTCTCAATGACACTGAGAAGATATTCTTCTCTCAGTTTACTTTCAATCAATTCAGTAATAACAAATTGAAAACAGGAAGATAGCAAATACATTTTGATGAGCACAATCTCCAATCATTGTACTCCAAAAAACTCTTAAAAGAAGATCTTGGAGACTATTTGTTTGACAAAATTCTTTAATTCATCCAATTAAGGTTACCTTCTTCTACTAAATTTCTCACTTTAACTCTGCCCACAGCATATCGCTGCAGCACTGATACATTAAATTGAACCCTGCATGACTTCCACAGCAGAAAAAGGTTATACACAACCAAGTGCTAAACCAGTTTCAAGGCATATGCAGGGTTCATTCCTTCAGCAGATGAACTTATCTGTGGGGTTTCAATCTACAGTGATAACATGGTGTTAATGCAATAACAGATACAAGGATCAATTTTCAAACTGGCTTATAACAAGTTCCATAAATCTTCAGGTACTACCCATAAGCTGGGTTGAACAAGAATTGGACAATTGTCTAGTCTCCTAACTCATGACAACCAAGAAGCAGGATTTCACAAGACAAAAATATAAAACCTAGATAGATCAATTGTTTAATGGAGGGTCATTATAACAATTAAGTCAAAGCTTTTAAATCACCTCATATAAACAATTACCACTGACACAAATCAAAGTTTCATAGCCTATTACAAGGCAAAGGAAGTGTTTCACTCAGATATTAATTCAATTTTCAAGTATTATGGCATCAATGCATACCTCGTCATTGATGCTGAATTGCAAATTCAGTTGCTGAACCTGCCACCTTTCTTGCTGCCAACGCTGCCCAATAATTACAAGGCCCATCAGTGTAGCAGCAACAAAGATAGACCAAAACGTATTTGCCTCCTTTGCATGAGCATAAAAAGAAGCAGTTGTTCTCTTCCACCAGGCTTCGCAGGGAGGGCCACACCCATTGTACTCGTCTCCTTTTTTTTGACCTCTTGACCTTGACAAGTCAGATGGAGAAGTTAAGCTTTCCTGAGGAGGATCAGTGGGTTCAACAAGCACCTTGTGGTCATCATAATCATTGGATCCACTAATATTTGCTTCAGCTTGAAAAGAACTGGATTTAGAAGCACTATGAATACTCTGCTCTTCATCCACCATATTTGGCCCTTGCAAACCTGTACCTTCAAACTCAGCACCATGAATAGATAATCTATTACCCTTTTCATCAAAGAACAGTATTCCAGGCAAATCCTCTGGCATTGTCACTCTTTCAATAAACAAATTTTCATTGTTTTTCTTGTCAGATCTGTCCCCTTCCTCCATATCCAATTCAGGAACCTTGTTTGAACCCAATGGAGTGTCCCTGGTTTGATTATCTCTCTCTCTGTTTTCCACATCCAGAGGTAAATTCTCATGCTGGCTTGGTGGAAACACAAAGTGATCAGACATGAACATTGCACGAGAGGTTTCCTCATCCTCAACAAACTCATGGTTCCTATCATCATATGGTTCATATCTTTCTTGACTAGGAGCAGCAGCATATGTTGAGGCCGTCAGTGGCACAAATTCCCACTCATTTCCACGGATAGAAATTCCCTCCCCCTCATTATTATCTGCCATTTTCCAAAATTCAGATCCCCTACATAATCAACAACAATGATCTAAATTGGCAGTCATACAAAAAAGACTACAAATGCATATTCACACATTGAAACAGGGAGGCATAAAAGAAAATTCAATCATCAGACATACTGTCAAATCAAAAACCTAAATCTCAATAAATAAGATTGAACCTTCTTCATAAAGTAAAAACCCAGAAGTGTCAATAATTTTTTTTTACCAACTATGGAACCACCAGACAAGTTGAATTGCAAAATTCTAATAATTAAACAGGAATTCTGAGTTCACATGAGTAGGAATGAAAATATTATAAAAACAAATAACAAGGAAAATGAAACATGGCAAATCATGCTTTCTGGGGAAGGGGTGTCAAAGAAGGAAGGATTTCATTCATCTCAAACAAAATAACATAAGTCAGCAATGGGGCTAGTTCAATACATTCATGCCATGAATCTACCTGGTCCTCCACTACAAAGCCTCCGAAGCATATTTAGCTCGGCTAAAACACCAATTCAGCACTAACTAAGACTTAGCTTTATCGATATTAAAGAAATAATTTATTGAAGTATCACAAACAACGACTTCACAGAAATTATGATTAAGATAAATTCAAACATACAAACAAATACTATCTGAAAGAATGTTACTCAAGAGGTTGAAAGGGCTGAACTACTCACCAACGTGGTAATGACTCTTATCACTATCAGGGAATTCGTAAGTTTGAAGAGAAAACAATTAGTTTTTTTTTTTTCTTCCGAAAAATGATATGAATGGACTTGGGATTCTCGAAACTCCTTCAATGTGAGAAAAATGAGCAATTCAAGGAGACCTAAACATGTCAAATCAAACTCTACTCAATCGACGACACACCGTATCCATTCATGGCAAAAGACCTAGCTTTTTTGCACCAACGGAGGAACAAACAGGTTCAAATATCTTCAAATGCCTTGAAAGAAAGAGAAATAAGGCCATTTCAATTGGAAGGGACAACCAATACATGCAAATGAACAACATCAACAACTATAATAGATCTGATCTGCTAAAAAAGAAAAAGAAGAGAGATAAAGACGACTTTTTCCAACTAAACTACCTAATTATGTGTGCGGCCGACAAAATTTCCGGCGAGATATAGATCAAAGCTCCAGCTCCGTGAGCAAAACTTCAGCCTCGAGGGCAATCGAAGTCCATGGAAAATGGCGTTTAGGCACAGACGTCGTTTTATTACAGTGATGTACAAGACAAGAGAGAGAGAGAAGAAACCGGCTTCGCCTGTGACTTCGCCGTCTGCACGATGGTTTTCACCTGCTGTAGTAAGTCAAAGGTTCTCTGACCCCCGTGGACAAATAATGGGACTTGAGGGGTGTCAGGTGTGACCGTGTTACGGGAGATAGGATCTGGTGCTGCGTGACCCATTATCTTTCAGTGGTCCGCGAGGTTTTCGTGAAGCTTAAGTCCATCACCAAATAAATAGACGATGTTTGATTGTTTGAATCTCACAAGTCACAAGGCTTGTTTCAGAATCAGAGACATTGGGCTTGGGCTTGGGCTTGGGAGAAATACTTTTTTGCACTGGCAGCAACTAGTGATCCAACCAACTCGAGAAAGGAATCGAATGGGCCCATTGGAACGCCAACTTTGAGTGGTTTGGTTACACTCAGAGAGAGTGATACTGGAAATTTATCCAGAGTCCATTTTTAAGTAGATGTGTGACATGTGTCCGAACATCACATCAAATGGTTGAAATCCATTTATAAGTCACATCAAAGAATTGTGATTAAATTAAAAAAAAATGATTTAACTTGTAAATGGACCTTAACCTTTTGATGTAATGTTAAGACATATGTCACACATCTACAAAGAAATGGATGGTCCATTTTTTATTGGTCTAGGACCGCTTGTTGATGAAACTATTTGAGCAATTGAATCACCAAGAAGATTTGATGGAACTTTAAATTGATATGGGATCTGCTAAGGATAAAAAAAAGTCAGAGCTGGTCAATTAGGGGAGGGGCTGCAACAAGGACAATTGGGCCTGGGTTTTTCAATCCCATTCCTAACCCTTTATGTTCCTTAGCTAAGCCATTTCTCCCCTTGATCCTAATTCAGGGCCTAAAATTATTGTCCCTAATTCTAAGCCCTAACGGGCAAGCCAAGCTCACTCCCGCCCTGATTGGCCATGATAGGGTTGGGATAGGTTGGCATCATCTTTGTCCCTATCCCTGATTGGCTCTATCATTGATTGGCTTTGGCCCTGTGCCGTCCCTATCCCTATCCCTGATGGTCCTATCTTTGTCCCTGATTAGCCATGTCCCTGCCCCTATCCCTTTTCTAGGTTGGCTTGACTTGACCTTGTCCCATGTTTGTATAGTTGATGGCCTTATCCATGTTCTTAATTGGCCCTATTCTTGTCCCTAATTAAATTGAATAATATATAATAAATATTTTATAATCGAAAATACATAATCTAACACAATTTGATTTTAATTTTAATTTATGCCTAATCATGTAAGACCATTCAAAAAACTTTATAAAGGGTAAAAAGGGTGTTTTCTATATAACTAATAGATTTCCACATGTAACCATGTATGAGGTTGTAGAAAATATCAGATAGAGAGAGGAGGGGAGTAATATATCTTATATATATGGTATGGTAATTAATTTTTACGAAAAAAATGATAATAATAGTTTTTAGGTTTGTGTACAAAACTACTATAAATCTCATAATAATTTATCTATAAAGTTCAAACATTTGGAAAAAAAAATTGTCAAAATTATGTTAGGCTAGCTCTCAACCAAATAAACCTATTCCAAGTCATACCTATAGGTAATTAGTTATAAGCATCCTAAAATATACTGCAAAATGCGCTATTTTGGAAGATAGCAACACGAAAAAGCTTTTTGAAACGGCTTTTGCATAATATCGTGGAAAGATCAGCAATAATCATCGAAAATAACTTGACCGAAAAATGAGATAATCCCCGGGGTTGAATTCTCTCTCTCACCTGCATCTTTATTGAGCTAGTCAAAAAAATCACTGAAAATATTGAGAAATGAGATAAGGGGGAATCACCGTGAGAGGTAGAAAAGCAACTGATCTTAAAATGAGATTGAAGATGAACCACCAACGCCAAGGATTTGAGGTGAGAAAATTTATCAGCTTGGATTCTCCAAATTTGTTCTTCATTGGAGATGATGAATGGGAAATTAAGTCTAGGTTTCTCTACTTATGTGAAAAGGGAAAAAAATTGAAAACCTTTGAAAGGGACGAACGCACAGTTCCCACGAAATTAATGAAGGAGAAACATAGTACGAAAGATTTCAAAAATCATCACAACAAAGATGGTCGAACCTCTAGCAATGATGACATACAAAATTTTGGCGGAGAGGGATGACCCTTGGTCCAACAAGAATTGTTGCCGGCATAAGATCTCGATAGATGAATAAGCTTGAAATCATCTCTATTCAATCCACACAAAATCGCCAAAAATTGTGCTTCTGGACACTTGAAGACATCAAAGAAGTTGAGGTAAGGAAAGAGAGAAGAAGCATGAGTTCAAGCCCAAAATCACGATCCTCTGTTTCATCCTCTTGCTGGTGCCTAGAAAAACCCCATCCTGCAAAACCTCGACACCAGGCGACTTGTGAACCTTGGTTATAAGGTTGTTCGAATTCAACAAAAAAATTATTATAATGTTGTTCAATAAAGGAAAATAATATTTTGAATTATATTATAAAGTAATGAATAAAAGTAAAATAAAATAAAATTTTAAAAGAATAAAGTGAACACACATAAATGTTTAAAATTGTGAGATTTATTAAAAATGCCAATCACGTGAGGCGCCAAGAGTATTTCATTTCTTTGTAATTTTTCTTTCTGATTTAGAACTACTTTGTTCATATATTATGTGTGATATTTTTCCCCCTCTTTTCTAGAAATGCCATGTGTGATTGAGAATAATAAATTATCATACAAAAATTCGCATGGATAATCGAAATGTTTGTGGCTATTGTCTTTAGTTATTCTATATATTTAGCTATAGTTTAACACAATGATTTTCAATTTATCATTTTTTGATGAATAAACTTGATATACTAGAGGCAATTGAAAAAATAAAGTGAAGCACTACAGAACCTAATCATATGTGATTGTCTGATGAAGGAAGTGAAGCAGTGGAATTCAAAGTGTCCAATTGCTCAATCAACCAGGTTAATTCTTCTCCTTTGGTTGGGGAAAATACACTGGCAAGCCCATGTGTTTGGTTACAAATTGGATATACATGGTTTTAAATCCAATAAAACCTATACCATGTAAGGAAATATAATCTTGTCTTACCCCAAATATTCCCAAATTAAAATTTTTTTTTATTAAAATTTTTTTGTATAAACACATTAATTAAATTTTAGTACTTGTGAAATTAGAACAAACATATCATTAAACTAACTTTGTTTTCATCTTAAATAATTTAACTGCCCATATGTCAGAATTACGGATGGATTACAAGATTGATGAACAACACTTAAGAGGATCAAAAAAACATGAACTGGCGAATGTCTTGGTGACTTTGGCAAAGCAAGTTTTGAAGACTAAATAATAATAACATAAACACATGCAATAAAATACATATGTATGTTCACCAAATGTGTGTGTAATAAATGTAGATCGGAAGCGATGAAGGTAACAATCTACATAAAAAAATATGAGAACTCGATACAAGTATGTCAAATCTTTGTGGTACAACCATGCACGTGAGGTTATGGTTTGTCAAATCTTTGTTAGTAAATCTAAAGTTGGTCAAGCCTAAGTGGCTGTTGGTAACGTGGTATGGTATACATAATCTGACTCTATCACTAGTATGTATGTATGCAGTTGTAATAGTCATTGAATTTTATAAATAATGAACAAAGAATTTTATAAATAATGAACCCAAATTGTGGCTGTTTATGTTTATTATAAGAATACATTTACATTTACATGTTGAATCTCTTTTTAAGAGACAAGTTTAGTAAAATTATTAATTTTACTTGAAAAAAGGTGGTATATGCTTCATATGCATTTGGGCATCATCTTGAATTAAAGATGATATATAGCATCTTGGTGGAAATTGATTTTTGAATTGTTCCACCAAATTTCACCAAGTAGATTATGCCTATTGTAATAAGGTTGAAAATCTCAAAGAGGAACATGCGAACATATATTAGGAAGTGATTATTATGAATTTTTGTATAAGTCCCTACTTAGCGTATGGCTTTATGAGCTTACCGAATCCAAGCCACAAAGCTAAGGTATATAAGATATATGGTGATGATCATGTTCAAATTAAATAAGTATTTATATAGATGGTAAATGGCATTGATTAATAGAAAAAGAAAGACGTGCGTTAAAAGCATATATCTTTATGGAAAGGGACATTATGTTTTATATAAATATGTCTGGTGAGACCAATAAAATAGCGCTATGTTGTAGTCAATGAAATAGTTTGATTAAAAATTGTGTAAAACTTCAAAATCATTAGTGTGATGTTGTTTGGAAGAATGAAGTATAAAAGTTTATCTAAGATCATGTGATGGACGCCCAACCTATGTGAAGAGGTTTCAATCTTGAATTATATTCAAGAAGTAAACAAAAGTCACTAGATGACCTAAAAATTACTATTAAGTTCATTCCAATATTATGTTAGAGTAGTACCACTACAATGAAATATCTTGAGCAATAGGTTCTTAATTAGCCGAAACCTATGAAAGGAAGAGGTGCGTTAATTGTGGTGTACACTGACTAACCTAAGTGGATGTAAGAAATAAGATCACCTTTCAATGAAAATTGTGCTGGTGAATTCCTTAAACATCCATGAGACTGATATCTAGAAAAAGAAAAAAGAAAAAGAAATCCAAATCCACATTTAAACCAGAGGAAAAAGAAAAAGAAAAAGAAATAAAAACCCTCAACCACAAACACAATTTATTTAATGTGAATAATACGCTCAGATATTAAGATGTTGAGACGAAATGACCACACAGAAAACCTAAAAAGTTGACACCCACCCTAATTGAGAACAGCATCACAAACAAACAAACAAACAACAAAAATCAATACGTTGCCGAGTTTACTCGCTGGCCGAGTCTACTTTTGCATGTGAAAGTCGACGTCTTTCTCTAGATTTTCCATGGCCTGAGTCTTCAAGCTGATTTCCGCATCGATACTCATTCCTCCATCCTTCTCCTGGTACTGGTAAAGATACACCATTCCATCAAACTTGTTGTTCCTTCCACTTCTCACCGTCTCCGGCTTTCCCCACCCGAAATCGATGTCATAAACTTTTAACCCAGGCGAGCTTCCCACCGCCACACAATTTGGTCCGGCGTCCTTATGCTGAAACAGCTCCGGATTCGCCTCCCACTTTTTGTTCTTACAGTCGATGGCTTTCGAATCGTGCTTCTCTATTGCCTTCTGCACATCCGACGCGGCGGAACTTGGAGGGTTGGTAAGCAACGTGCCGCCTTCCGTCTCCTCTAACACCACCGCCTGAATTAGGTTGCCGAAGTAATTATCCGGCATCGGAGGAACGACCCTCTTCCGACAATCGACGAAGGCGATGAAAACCGTCTTATCCTCCGGTTGGAAGTTGCGGGCTCGGGTTATGGCCCGCCATATGTGGACCTCAAGAGATTGGAATGTTGAGAAAGGCTTGGAGCCGTCCGATCGAGATGAGTTGACGTCAGAGTTGATCTTGTCGATGGCTGAGCCGGAGAATCGGAATATCCTCTCTCGCGTCTGTGGTGGTTCGCGCCGGGTGGTTCCGTCAACCAACGGCAATTCTAGCTTCACTCGGGTATTCCCGGCTTTTGTGCGGTCGTGGGATGGTTGGCCCGAGATTGAGATTGGGGTGGACCCACGGCAGATCTCCGCCCAAGAGCTCATGAAGTGCCACGTGGAAATATCGTCCAGAACGACGTGGTTAAATGCGCACCCAATTGCTAGTCCATCTTTCAGTTTGGTGAACTGCGCCACAAGTGAACCAGCTTTCAGCTATTTTAATTTATTAATAAGTCTTTGCAAGGTGGTGGCTGAAGTAGTGTAATAAATTGCTTGATGGAACGTGAATAATTAAAATGAATAAATACATACAAAAAAAATTGCAAAATGATGAGGAAATGAGAATATTGATAAAAATAATATAAAAAAACGCCTTATAAATTAACTCTTAAAATACTAAAACCGATTCAAAATTGTGATATAAAGAGTTTTAACTATCATATTACCTGAACGGCCAACAATGGGAGGTCAAGGCCCTTCCAGTTGAGAACGTCGGTGTAGGGAACGACCTCCTGCAACAACGATGAAGACTCATCCGCACCAAGCTCTGCAACTCCAACACTAGCAGCCACTGCCTCCACCACCTTCACCTCAAGATTATTAGCATTGCAATCAATCCTCCAGACATGTTCCTTATCCCTTCCTAGTTTTCCGGCCAAAGGGTAGAAATCTACAAGTATCTCATCCAGAGATTCCTTCATCTTCTTAACCATTTCCTCCCATTTTTTATCAATTCTATCCTGAATCTTGTACACCAACAACTTCTGGCTGTAAAAGGACGTCAAAAAGGGAAGATCGAATGTCACCAAAGGACATTCTCGTCCTTTCAACACCTTGGTTGGGACAAACAGACTGTCGTTCGTGACACTCACCATGTTCCCTTGCTCTCCTCCTTCCTCCTCCTGCCTCTTCCCAATCTCAGTTGCCATACTTATGAAGCAAAAGAATGGATTGGAAAAGAGATTCAGAGAAACCTAAGATTGTCTGCAGGGAATGAATGAAGAAGAAGTATGAATGATGAAGAAGGGGTGACACTTACTTATACAAGAGTAAGCCCAGCATAGGAAATGGTTAATGGTTGCATTAATGGTTTCACGAAGACAGTTGTGATAATAATCATAATATTAATGCTTCTCCACCTTTTTTTTTTTTTGTTTTGTTTGAAGAAGTAGTTGATAATCATACTATCATACATATCATACTCATATCATACTACTATTATAAAAGCATGAACTGAGTGAGGATGGCTACATTTCACTTCCCAAAACACCCCTATTTTCTAAAACTTATACTACTATTATAAAAGCACGAACTGAGTGAGGATGGCTACATTTCACTTCCCAAAACACCCCTATTTTCTAAAACTACTAAACATTTTAGTCATAAAAAAAATTCCAAAAATGTAATTTGTCAAATAACTAAAATCAAATTTGCCAAATAACTAATCGTGTGCCGACAATTTTCAATTAGTTAATTAAATTGTATGCCAAACTCATGGCTACATTTTTACTTCCCAAAATAGCCTTCTTCCCTAACTACATTGATATAATTAATTACGTCTAAAATTGTAAATTCATATTTTATACTTTCAATAATATTATATTAATTATAGTTTTACTTGAATCATTAACAACAACAAGCCTAAGGAATAGGAAGAGTTTCTCCTAAAAACTAGGAAATATTAATTGAAGAAGAATAAATTAATCAAAATCAATCATCTAAACGTTAGAATACCGCTCATTTAAAAAAATAATAATAATTAGCAACAACTAGCGTAAGGAATAGGAAGAACTTCTCCTAAAAACTAGAAAATATTAATTGAAGAAGAAGAAACTAATCAAAATCAACCAAGCATCGTTTGAATACCGCTTAATAAATGTAATAATGATAAAACACTAACAATTTATTCTTTATTAAATATTCAAAAAGCATATTTGCCAAATAACTAATAGTGTGCTGATAATTTTCAAACAGTTAATTAAATCGTGTGCTAAATATTCAAATATCAAATTTGCCAAATAACTAATCGTGTGCCGACAATTTTCAAACCATTAATTAAATGGTATGCAAATGGTATGCTAAATATTAAAAAATCAAATTTGCCAAATAACTAATCGTGTGTTGACAAAACCTTCTCCCTCACGCCCACTCCCCGTTGACATTCAAGGATAATTAAATATTGTGCCAAACTCATGGCTACATTTTTACTCCCAAAATAAGGATCCTTCCCTAACTACATTGATATAATTAATTATGTCTAAAATTGTAAATTCATAATTTTCTACTGTCAATAATATTAGATTAATTATAGTTTTACCGAATCATTAACAACAACAAGCCTAAGGAATAGGAAGAGTTTCTCCTAAAAACTAAGAAATATTAATTGAAGAAGAAGAAATTAATCAAAATCAAGCATCTAAACGTTAGAATACCGTTCATTTAAAAAATAATAATAATTAGCACCAACTAGATGAACTGGGGAAGTGTGGAAGAGTTTCTCCTAAAAACTCCGAAATCTTAATTGCCGAAGAAGAAACTAATCCACATCTACTTGAACCCTTCTCTCTTCAATGTTTAATGGTGGGTCTAACGATGCACCATTACAATTCTTTATTAAATATTCAAAAATCATATCTGCCTAAGAGATATTTAGAAGGATTGTGTGATAAATCGTGTGCTAGGAATATTCAAAAATGCAAATTTGCGCAGATAACTAATCGTGAGCGAACGATTTTCAAACCATTAATTAGATGGGATGCCAAAGATTAAAAAATCAAATTTGCCAAATAACTAATCAGCTGCTGTTGACAAAACCTGCTGATCTTTCCACTAGGATCCTGGCTAGGATTGTGTGATAATGACTTCAACTATTTTTGGTAAGATTTTCTCATGAGCACAAGGATGAGGATAACTACAAGAGATTACATAACAAACTAAAGGATAGGGATATTTTTAAGAGTTTCACTTTACAGCCGAATCTGAGTCTCGAAAAGGCAACTGATTTTAATTTTCTAGTATAGTCCGAAATTGGGTTAGTTTGGTTTATCTTCTGGGCTTCCTGTCTATGCATTTTATGAAGAAATGCCTCCACTGGTCTTGAGAGGACCGCATGATAAACAGGGAGCCGGAATTTCTTCCCCTTTATCGATGAGCAACTAATTAGACCAAAGATGAACTGGGGAAGTGTGGAAATTTCAAATCACACTCCACTGCTCTTGCCTTTTCCGTCTTCCCCTTCACTTAGAACCCTTACTCTTTTCAATGTTTGGTGGGTTTCTAACTGGGCAATGTCAGTTGACGTAGACAATAATGAATCTAATTAAGAGATATTTAGAAGGATTGTGTGATAATGGCTTTGACTTGTGTGATAATGGCTGCTGCACAAGAAAGAAAGTTCCGAGTTTAACAGAGATGTGGCAGCTATATTTAGAGACCCCAGAGATAGCCTTATGCTTATCTTAGAAGTCAATCAAGCTTTGCTGCTTAAGTTGCCCTTAAACAGTGATGATGATGATGATGATTATAATAGTGATAATGGCTAGGATTGTGTGATAATGACTTCAACTAATTTTGGTAACATTAAATCATAGTTTAAGATGATGAAACTAAAGAAAGAACATAACAAATAAAGAAGTGTGTGTTTCAAGTTTCACTCTTACAGTCCGAATACTTTAGTCCAATTCGGCAACTGATAATTTATCAAGTATATTCCAATTCGGCAAGCTTTGTTTTTAAGCTTAGATTCCCTTTTTAAGCATATTAAAAAAGTGAAATGCCCCTGTTATTTAATAGAAATAAACAGTATGGTGTAGCTTCAGTTCGATCTAATTCAAAGCTTTCTGCTATGATGTCTACATTTGGACTTATTTGCTTTTCTGTTTTTGCTTTATTTGTTGCATTACTGATTATCCTGATATTTCAGTTTACTTAGCATTAAGAAATTACATATTTTAATATTTAATGTCATATTTTCATCCCTCTTATGTGTAGGCAAATCAATTATTATGATTAGATATAATAATATTAATGACAGAAATTTAAACATAAAACTAATAAAACTTAAAATTGTTCTATCAGAGGAAATTCATGAAATATTAAATAGAAATGAAAATATGAGAAAAAAATATAGGGAGAAATTCATGGATTGTGAGTTAGTTTTTAATTAGAATTTAACCTTTTATTCATTAAAATTAAAACTAGGGGTTTAATGATAACCATTAGATTATGATTAAGAATGACATGTGTACCCATAATCTATATCTTAAATATTTATTTTTAATTTTTGGAGGGGGCCAAATAGTCGTATTTCACATGTAAAGTGAGAAAAATTAGGCAAATATTTAGGGATTTTTAAAATACCAAAAATCCAGGGGATAAACACTTAATTTATCATAAATTAATTAA
The DNA here is from genome assembly GCF_041222555.1 of Hakea prostrata. Classification (NCBI taxonomy): domain Eukaryota; kingdom Viridiplantae; phylum Streptophyta; class Magnoliopsida; order Proteales; family Proteaceae; genus Hakea; species Hakea prostrata. Next base: position 73,511,494 of record NC_142600.1, on the reverse strand, counting down.
AAAAATTTATTATGATTATAAATAATAATATTAATGGCAGAAATTTAAACATCTAACTAATATAAAAGATAAACACTTAATTTATCATAAATTAATATAAAAAAATCAATGATTATTCCTTAAAAGTAGGAGTTTAATGATAACCATTAAATTATGATTAATAATAACATTTATACCCATAATCTATCTATATCTTAAATTTTATTTTTAATTTTTGGAGGGGGCCAAATAGTGGTGTTTCACACATACAGTGAAAAAAAATTAGGCAAATATGTAGGAATTTTTAAAATTCAAAAAAATCTAGGGAATAAACGCTCAATTTATCATAAATTAATTAAAAAAATGATTATGATTAATAATAATAATAATGGCAGAAATTTAAACATCTAACTAATATAAAGGATAAACACTCAATTTATCATAAATTAATAAAAAAAAATCAATGATTATTCCTTAAAACTAAGGGTTTAATGATAACCATTAGATTATGATTAATAATAACATTTATACCCATAATCTATATCTTAAATATGTAGGGATTTTTAAAATTCCAAAAAATCCAGGGGATAAACACTCAATTTATCATAAATTAATTAAAAAAAATCTATGATTATGATTAGAAATAATAATATTAATGGCGAAATTTAAACAAGCTAACTAATAAAATTTAAAATTAAAATTGTTATTAATAGGAATCGAAACTTTATGAGAAAGTGTAAGGATTCAAAAATAAAATTAAATGAATATGATTAGATATAATAAAATTGATAGCTGAAATTCTAAACTATATTTAAATTTCCATTAATAGAGAATGAGAGAGGAATAATTTGAGAAAGAGAGTGAATACTGATAAGTGTGGAGAAGATTTCGAAAAATTCCAATGTTTACTAAGTACTCTAATATTTTGTGAAACGTGTGAGAAAAAAACAATATAGGAATAAAAAGAGGAGATTCATGAGAGAGAGTAAATTAGAATGAAAATATGAGAGATAATATAGGGAGAAATTTATGGATCGTGATTTAGTTTTTAATTAGAATTTAACATTTTATTCCTTAAAACTAGGGGTTTAATGATAACAATTAGATTATGATTAAGAATAACATTTGTATCCATAATCTATATCTTAAATTTTTATTTTTAATTTTTGGGAGGTGCCAAATAGTGGTATTTCACATTGTAAATTGAGAAAAATTAGGCAAATATGTAAGGATTTTTAAAATTCAAAAAATCCAAGGGATAAACACTCAATTTATCGTAAATTAATTAAAAAAATCTATAACTATGATTAGAAATAATAATATTAAGGGAAAAAAATTTAAACATCTAACTAATAAAACTTAAAATTAAAATTGCTATTAATAGAAATGGAAACTTTATGAGAAAGTGTAGGGATTCAGAAATAAAATTAAATGATTATGATTAGATATAATAAAATTGATAGCTGAAATTTTAAACGAGATTTAAATTTCTATTAATAGGAATGAAATTGTAAGAAAAAAGTTGAAGGACTAAAAAAAAAAAATCAATGACTATGAATAGATCTGATAAAATCAATGGCTAAATTCTAATGAGATTTAAATTGCTATTAGTAGAGTCAAATTTTCGGACAAAGAAAGAACAACAAAATAAAATTATGTTTTATGAAAATAATACTAGAAAAAATCGGGAGTGAGAGAGAAAGAGGAATAATTTGAGAAAGAGAGTGAATATTGATAAGTGTGGAGAAGATTTCGGAAAATTCTAATGTCTACTAAGTACTCCAATATTTTGTGAAACGTGTGAGAAAAAAACAATAGGAATAAAAGAGGAGATTAATGAGAGAGTAAATTAGATTGAAAATATGAGTGAGAATATACAGAGAAATTCATGATCGTGACTTAGTTCTTAATTAGAATTTAACATTTTATTCCTTAAAATTAGGGGTTTAATGATAGCCATCAGATTATGATTCAGAATGACATTTGTATCCATATTTATATCTTAAATTTTTATTTTTAATTTTTGGAGGGGGCCAAATAGTGGTATTTCACACTGCAAAGTGAGAAAAATTAGGCAAATATGTAAGGATTTTTAAAATTCCAAAAAATCTAGGGAATAAACACTCAATTTATCATAAATTAATTAGAAAAATTTATGATTATGATTATAAATAATAATATTAATGACAAAAATTTAAACATCTAACTAATAAAACTTAAAATTAAAATTACTATTAATATAAAAGGAAACTTGACGAGAAAGTGTAGGGATTCAAAAATAAAATAAAATGATTATGATTAAATATAATAAAATTGATAGCTGAAATTTTAAACGAGATTAAAACTTTCATTAATTGAAATGAAATTGTAGGAAAAAAATTGAAGGATTAAAAAAAATAAAAATAAATGACTATGAATAGATCTGATAAAATCAATGGTTAAATTCTAATGAGATTCAAATTGGTATTAGTAGAGTCAAATTTTAGGAGAAAGAAATAACAACTAAATAAAATAAAATATTGCTTTATGAAAATAATACTAGAAAAATCATGAGTGGGAGAGAGATGAATAATTTGAGAAAGAGAGTGAATACCGATAAGTGTGGAAAAGATTTCGGAAAATTCCAATGTCTGCTAAGTACTCAAATATTTTGTGAGACGTGTGAGAAAAAAACAATAGGAATAAAAGAGGAGATTCATGAGAAAATAAATTGGAATGAAAATATGAGAGAGAATATATGGAGAAATTCATGGATCCTAACTTAGTTTTTAATTAGAATTTAACATTTTATTCCTTAAAACTAGGGGTTTAATGATAACCATTAGATTATTATGATTAAAAATGACATTTGTATCCATTATATATTCGCTATTCGACTTCCCTCCCTTCCCTTCGCCATCATCTTCTGTGCGTGGCTATCAAATCCTGATGTGCCATTAGTTCAAAAATAGGATAGCACTTATTCCGACTAAACCTTCTATCCCCTTCGAGAGCTACTAGTACTAGACAGCTACCCTTGCGTTGACTCCTTTGGTATATATATATATTATTTATTTTGTAAGAAGAAGAATTTTATTAAGCAAAAGCATCAAATGTTACAAACCTAGAATCCACAAGATTAATAATAAACTGCAGCACATTAACTCACTAAATTTGTTGACAGATTTAGCTTAGAGCAACTTTTGTTAGAAAATTTACCTGAAATTAAAAACTTTACTAATCCATCTAAAACTGACAGAATTAATAGGTGGAAGCAAATTAGAGAGCCTTGAATAACTTTGTAAGAGAAACCCAACCAACAACTGCTGAGGATAATTACTTTTATATATTCTTATATTTAGAGTGTAATAAACAACCATATGGTTTTAATGTCAAGATTAGTCTTCCCGTATTAGTGATTATCCCCAAAGGATGAGCTCTGTGCAATAGTAAATGCTACTCCAGTGTAATGATTAACTTGATTAATGTTCTTAACCCCCCCTCCCCAAAAAAAAAAAAAAAACCTACGTTGATTAATGTCACTTGTTTTTAAGTCTTTGAAGATAAGCCCTCCCTTGAATGATTACATACATTTGGACTTCCAAAACCTTATAATAATGAGAATCTCGTAAGGTGGGGTATACACATTCAGCTAGAAAAATATCTCGTATGGTGGGTCATCTTTTATATGAAGATATTAAATTCGAATCAGCTACCGCCAAGGGAGGACCATGGAGAATCGATCCAAGTTGAGCATTGGATGGATGCGCCCATTTATGGGGAGTTCGGTCGCATCACACAGTAGGGAGTACAGCCCACATGGGATTTATTATGAACTTTATTTTTGAAATTCCTTTAATATTTACAGGTCGTCTTGACTCGCTATTGCAAAGTACAAAACTGTGAAAAAAACACATTATTTTTCTCATATAAAAAGATAATTCATATTCATTTTGAGATGTGAAGAGTCATACTTGTACCTCATAGATGATTTAACATTGCCGAACCACACCTCCCCCACCCTTTCACTTGTCTCGCCTCCAAGTGGGTAGCAGATCTGGACTCATTTATAAATTGATGGGTACATAAATTAATGGTATAGCTAAAGCAATTGAATTCTGGTCCACCCGTTTGGTCCAGGCTTCAACGGTAGTAACTGGTTTCACTATGAAGTATGTGAGTCTTTGGCCAAATTACAGATTAATATTTTTTTGGGTACAAAGGCACTTTATATATAGGAAAATTGGGGATGGGGATATTACTGAGAAGTGAGTTTTCAACCACTCCACTATCCTTCCATTGAGGATTTATGATATATTGCTCAATGCTCATCAGCATTCATAATAATACTCCAGGTGTCAAGTTGGAGATGAGTCACGGTGCCAAAATTCAGGAAGCATTTATGAAAATCTATTTATTGCAGCAGCAAACATTCAAGACTTATATGTGATTTTTGGTTTTCAAAATTGATTTCCACGAAGTTCCTCACTTTTCGGACTAGTTGTTACTTGTTATAGCATGGTACAAAGTTCCTCATTTTTAGTTCCTTATACTGTTTTTTAAGGTGGTGGCTGAAGAGTGTAAATTGTTTGATGGAACGTGAATAATTAAAATGAATAAATACATAAATAAATAAAAAATGCAAATGATGATAAAATGAGAATATTGATAAAAATAATATAAAAAAATGCCTTAATTAACTCTTAAAATACTAAAATCGATTGACAATTGTGATAGATATATAGAGTGTAAATATCATATAACCTGAACGGCCAACAATGGGAGGTCGCTGCTCTTCAGGTTGAGAACGTTGGTGTAGGGAACGACCTCCTGCAACAACGATGAAGACTCATCCTCACCAAGCTCTGCAACTCCAACGCCGGCAGCCACCGCCTCCTCCACCTCCACTCTAAGATTGTTAGCGTTGCAACCAATCCTCAAGACACCTTCCTCATCCAATTCTAGTCTTCCGGCCAAAGGGTAGAAATCTACAAGTATCTCCTCCAGAGATTCCTTCATCTTCTTAACCATCTCCTCCCATTTTTTTATCAGTTCCATCCTGAATCTTGTACACCCCCAACAGCTTCTGGCTGTAGAAGAGCGTCAAAAAGGGAAGATCGAATGTCACCAAAGGACATTCTCGTCCTTTCAACACCTTGGGTGCGATAAGGAGACTCTTGTCATTCGTCACACTCACCATGTTCCCTTGCTCTCCTCCTTCCTCCTGCCTCCTGCCTCCTCCCAGTCTCAGTTGCCATAGCTATGAAGCAAAATAATGGATTGGAAAAGAGATTCAGAGAAACCTGAGATTGTCTGTAGGGAATGAATGAAGAAGAAGTGGTGAGACTTACTTATACAGGAGTAACCCCATGTTATCAACTAAAATTGTATGAACTAGAAGTCGCCACTTGGACCAAGGCTAGAGGTCCACATCGGGTCTTAGGAAATTGCACTTCTTGAGGAGGTTGCCCTTTGGGAAAATTAACCCAGGGGGTATTAGTCAACATTTATATGTTTCAATGCAACAACAAGATCTTATTTGTAACAAGTAGTTTTGTTGTTTGGTTAATTAGTGACATTTTATTCATGAAATGGGTTGGATTGGTATTATTCTGAATATGCCATAGTACGGTACTTCTACTCATAGAAGACTTCTTGGCGAAGATAAAGGATCTCTCAAATGTCTTTTCCCGTGCTTAGCGTGTACGGAGGATACCTCATATCCCGCAACGGATATGGAAGCTTCTGATCGGTTCAAAGTTTTCCTCGAGCCTAACGCTGACTACTCCTCTGCCCAAGTTGCTGTGGGACGTAGTCATGACCAACACTGACAGCTCGTTCAGTGACAAGACAGCACGATGGCTAGGACAGTCAAATCATCAAGCTTGCCACTCCTGATTCATGAACGAATCCATCTCCACCCTCCACTGATCAAGATTACGATTCAAGGGTAGAAGACCACCTTCCGCTATGACGGGGGCAAGCTTGCTATTTATCTCCAAAGAACGTGTAGACAAGTAAGAGAATTCTGATCCTTCCCAGGGATGGGAGGAATTTCTCTTCTTCATTCTCCAGAAGATCCCTTCCTGAAGAGAAACCCTAGCTTCCATTATCTGGACTAACTTTATCTTTGGAGGTGGTTAACCATCCTTCGAGGAGGCCCACTCTCATGCATGGTTTGGTCTCAGGATAACAGGATGGATCGAAGGCGAACTAGGATCAACACTAGCTGACTGGGCTAAGATTGTTCATTCTACCCCAACTAATGCTTTTTAAATTATGAGAAAAATAACATAGCCAATGATCCTTCCATCCTTTTGACTATTAGCCGGTGATTGTTGTCTTTTTGTATTATGTATTTGTATTTGTATTATATTTGTAGTTGAATATCCTTTTGGTTTACATCTAAACACCTAAATGAAATCCACCACCGAAATGAACTTTCACTGTATCGTCGAAATATCGCCGGAAAATCGTCAATCTTCCGGCAATTAGGCAAAATATAGGCGATTCTTTTTTAAAAACATGGATTCCGTTCTTCTTCCTCTTCGATACTGAATCCTTAGCTTTCAACCACCAACTTTCTCTAACACTACTACCACTTCTAGATTTAAGCCCTTTTTTCTTCTTCTTCTTCTTAGCAAGTTTTCCGCAAAACTCCTCATGCCACCACTCTTGCGGCCTTCGGCTCTTATCCTTCTTTGTAATCTTCTCTTCGTCTAATGAACTCCACCACTTCAAACACCTCTGTTTCTTCCGTCCTGATTTCTTATTGAGCTTCACTGATTCCATCGGTTCATCACCAGAGGTTGAAGATGCAGACTCGAAACCACCATCGCCCATATGACTTCAGCCTTCATCCCTGCAAGTCTACAACCACCATGAAAAAGATGAAGTAATGTGATTGTTCACACCACACACAACCCAAAATTCGCAATTGGAAAGTGACTTTTAGTCTTTCAACTTTGTTATTTTTTTCTTTTCAAAATCTTCTACGCATTTAATGCAATTTTGTTGTATTCACGTGCCAGTGTTCCACTAACACTATTTGATTTTTAAATATTTAATTAATGAACAAAGAAGTGGGAATTTAGGTAATGAAGCCAAGGTTCTGTAGTTGGTTTTTTTTCTCATATATATATATACATGATATTACTAGTTATTATTATTTATATTTTGTAAGAAGAAGAATTTTATTAAGCAAAAGCATTTAATGTTACAAACCTAGAATCCACAAGATTAATAATAAAATGCACCACATTAACCCTCTAAATTGTTGCCAGATTTAGCTTGGAGCAACTTTTGTTAGAAATTTTTCCTGAAATTAGAAACTTTACTAATCCATCTAAAACCGACTGAATTAATAGGTGGAAGCAAATTAGAGAGCTTTGAATAACTTTGTAAGAGAAACCCAACCAACAACTGCTGAGGGATAATTACTTTTATATATTCTTATATTTAGAGTGCAATAAACAACCATATGGTTTTAATGTCAAGATTAATTAGTCTTCTCGTATTAGTGATTATCACCAAAGGGTGAGCTTTGTGCAATAGTAAATGCTACTCGATCCGGTGTAATGATCAACTTGATTAATGTTCCTACCCCCCATCCCCCCACCCAAAAAAAAAAAAAATAAATAAATAAAACCATGATTAATGTCACTGGTTTCTAAGTCTTTGAAGATAAGTCCTGAAATATATGCCTAATTAACATGTAAGACTATCCAAAAAACTTTTCTAAAGGGTACAATAGGGTGTTTTCTATATAACTAATAAATTTCCACGTGCAACCATGTATGAGGTTGTAGAAAATATCATATCGTGAGGAGGAGAGTAATATATTCCATATCTATGGCATGGTAATTAATTTCTACAAACAAATGATAATTAAATTAGTTTTTAGGTTTGTGTACAAAACTACTATACATCTTATAATAATTTATTTATAAAATTCAAACATTCGAAAAAAATTGTCAAAGTTATGTTAGGCCAACTCTCAACTAGGTAAACATATCCCAAGTCATACTTATAGGTAACTAGTGATAAGCATCATAAAATATATGGGCAAAAGGCACTATTTTGGAAGATGGCAACACGAAAAAAGACTTTTAAAATGGCTTTTGCTGCTTATAAGGTTGTTCGAATTCAACAAAAAAATAAAAAATAAATAAAAATAAATAAATAAATAAATATAAATAAATAAATAAATATATATATATAATATATATATATATATATATATATACACACTAAATAAACACGTAAATGCACGTGCCATATAAAAAAAATATCAGTTAAAAATTTTATATTAGAAAAATTGATAAATAAGTTTTAGGTGGGATATATGACTTTTGGGGGTGTTAGAATGTATTAACTTAAAATATTTTATTATTAATATATATTTTTTGTAATAGTCTTTTGTTTTTTTAATACGGTTTATATTTTAATGTTGTTGTGATGTTTTGTTTTTTTCTTTCTCTTTTTTTTTTTTGTTGGTTACTCTACTTTTTTTTCTTCTTCTGGTATGTTTTTATTTTTTTTGGTCTTTTGTGTGTTATTTTGTCCTTACGTTCTTTATGGTTTTTTTTTGGTTTCTCGTTGTGTTTTTTTTGTTTGTTTTTTTTTCTTTTTTTGGTTGTTTTTTTTGTTTTTGGTTTTTGTTTTTTGTTGTGTTTTTTCCTTTGTTTTTTTTGCTTTTTTTTTTTTCGTTTCTGTGGGGTTGTTTTTTTCTTTTGTTTTCTGTTTTTTTTTTACTTTTTTGTTTGTTTGGTATGTTCGATGTTGTCTCTGTGGTTGCTGTTTAGGTTGGCTTTTGGATTTTGTTCCTTATGTGTTTATTATTTATCGGACATCTTATCCATGTTGCACTGCTATCAGCTTGGATGGTCTTATTTTTAATATGTTTTCATTTCTATGTTAACTTAAACACAATGATTTAATGGTGGTTATCACTTTCTTGCGAGTTCATTTTCTCCACTTGTATTATTCCATATATTTATTTATATTGTCTGACTATGTCTCTGTGGATATGTGTTTTTTCGGTGTTGTTTTTTGGATTGTCTATCATGGACCATTATGGTAGCTATTATTGATTGAATGTCTTGATCTTTACTCTCGTCATATCAATTTTTGGTTTCGGGTTTGTGTTTAGAGGGGCATTGTATTCTTTTATGTTATGCATGTGGACCTCTGTTTAGCTCCTAGTTACATGAGAACACAGGTTTTGTGGACACGGGGGCGGTGCTCCTTGTCTTATGATTCCTTTTAATGTCATTTCGCCTTCTTTAATGGGCCGGAGTTGATGGGGTGGTTTTACTGGAGGTCATGTTGTCCTTACGTTTGTAATTTAATATTTGGAGTTCACTTTTGCCTAGTTGAGTGTGGTTGAGATCTCTGGGGATGCTTTTTGAACTTCTCGGCGGTCTTGGTGTGGGGCTGCTTGTCTCCCCCGATGCTCGTTGATGTTGGATTGCTGGTTGAGGTTCCTGGTCTTTGCTTACTTTTGCTATGCTAGCCTGGTTTATGTGTATTCAGGACATCGTGTTAGGTGGTGGGAGGTTCTTTATTATTTTCTTTTACTTTCAGCAATATCGGGTGTTCACTGTTTCTGGGTTTTATGACTTTCTTACCCGTGACTCTGCCCAGATACATCCTGGTTTTTGATGTTCATCATTTTTTTATTCTATTGAACCTCCGTAGTTTCACTATTTCCGATGGCTAATTTGTGTCTCCCAACTCTAACCCGAAAAATCGTAATAAATCTAACCAAGTAGAATCGTAGGCTTCACTAGCCTTGTATTGTCGGAATTCGTAGTATTTTCCACCTTCTCCATAGGACCGAAACCATCAAAACCAACACCGCTTCCCTCACAAACCAATAAATCAAGAACCCTATTGTACAAATAACATCAAAGTAGATGAATCGGCAAGCAGTGTACCTCGCTCGAGATATTCGAGCATAGCCCCAATACCCGGCGCACCACCGGTTCCAACACATTGGGTAATGACCTTTCTTCAAGTCGACCGTTCTTCCACGACGCAACCGCCTGACAGGCGAGAGATCAGAGCCGAGAGACTTTGAGAGAGTTGAGGGGATTGAGAGGTTCGAGAGAGAGTCGCGAGAGATTTAGGATCGGCTGATTAGTGGGGGGAGTTCCGTTACGTAAAACCAACCGGAAACCCTAAGAAATCGATCATTCCGTCTTCCGAGATCAATAACAACCATTGTCATCGTCATCAAACACGCGAAAGAGATCGCGAACACTTGACCCCGCTTTTTTTCTTGGTATATCCTTAGCAATGCATGACAAAGAACCATCACTATCGAAATCAAAAACCATTATCGATCCATCTTCCTTCTTCTCACCATCATTCGGCTTCCCGCAATGAGTGAACAAATACATAGATTCAGCGATCGGAGGGATTCGGGCGGTTCGAGGGGAGAGGGATATGAAGCAAGGCCGAGTTGAGAGGGTCTGAGAGATAGTGGTGATTTAGAGAGAGTTCGAGAGAGTTCGGAGGGAGAGGGATAGAGCACGACTTTGGAGAGTTGAGATGTTAGGAGAGATTTGGGATTAAAATTAGGATAAATTCATAATAATTCATGCTACATGTCCAAATTATCCTTGCAAATAACTACGAATAACAATAGTCACATTTTGGTATTGAAATTCTGGATAGAAGGCGCAAGTTTCCGTAGGCCTGCTTTTTTAGTGTTGATATATATATATATATATATATATATATATATATATATATATATATATATATATATATATATATATATATATTTTTTTTTTTATATTATAATGTTGTTCAATAAAGGAAAATAAAATTTCGAATTATAATGTAAAGTAATGAATAAAAGTGAAATAAAATAAATGTTTAGAAGAATAAAAGTGAAATAAAGTGAACACAAATAAATGTTTTAAATTGTAAGATTTATTAAAAGTGCTAATCACGCCAAGAGTACTTCATTTATATTTTATTTTTCTTTGTGATTTAGAACTACTTTTATTATGTATGATTTATTTTTGTAAGAAATGCATATGCGTGATTGAGGATAATAAATAGTCATACAAACATTTGCATGGATAATCGAAATGTTTGTGGCTATTGTCTTTTGGTATTCTATGTATTTAATTATAGTTTAATACAATGATTTTCAATTTATCATTTTTTTAATAATAAACTTGGTATACTGGAGGCAATTGAAAAACTATCACATACTTAAAGCATAAATAGGAAGTATAGTTCCGCCCATCCTTTCATTTGGAATTCAGAGCATTCCATTGCTCAATCAACCAGGTTTACCTTTCTCCTAACTTTGGTTGGGGAAATACAATGACAAGCCCATATTTTTCATTACAAATTGAATATACATGGTAGTAATCCAATAAAACCAGCACCATGGAAGGAAATATAATCTTGTCTTACCCCAAATTTCACCAAATTAAAATTTTATTTATTGTTATTTTTTTTTTAGAAACACATTAATTAAATTCCAGTACTTGGGAATTAGAACAAGCATACCAATATGCTAACTTTGTTTTCCTCTTAAATAACTTTTACTACTCATATGTCAGAATTACGGATGGATCACAAGATTGATGAACAACACTTAAGAGGATCAAGAAAAACATGAACCGGCAAATGTCTTGCTAACTGGCAAAGCAAGTTTTGAATAATAAAATGACAATAAAACAAACACATGCAATAAAATGCATATGTATGTTTCGCCAAGTGTATAATAAATATAGATCGGAAGCGATGAAGGTAGCAATCTACATAAAGAATTATGAGAACAAGACACGAGTACGTCAAATCCTTGTGGTACAACAATGCACATGAGGTTATGGTTTGTTAACTTTCCAAGTAAACCTGAAGTTGGTCAGGCCTAAGTGGCTATTGGTAACATGGTATGATATACATATTCTGACTCTATCACTAGTATGTATGTGTGTGATTGTAATGACCATTGAATTTTATAAATAATGAACCCAAATTATGGGTGTTTATGTTTATTATAAGAATACATTTACATTTACATGTTGAGTTTCTTTTTAAGAGACAAGTTTAGTAAAATAATTGATTTTACTTGAAAAAAAAATAGTATATGCTTCATATGCATTTGGTCACCATCTTGAATTAAATATGACATATAGTGTCTTGGTGGAAATTGAATTTTGAATTGTTCCACCAAATTTCAACAAGTAGATTATGCCTATTGCAAGAAAGTTCAAAATCTCAAAGAGGTAACATGTAAACATATGTTGGGAGGTGATTATTATGAATTTTTTTATAAGTCCCTACTTAGCGTATGGTTTTATGAGCTTGCCAAATCTAAAAGCCACAAGGCTAAGGTAATAATATTTGATATATGATGATAATCATGTTCATGTTCAAATTAAAATAAGTATTTACATAGATGGTAAATTGTATGATTGATAGAAAAAGAAAACATGTCTTAAAAGCATATATCTTTATGGAAATGGACATTATGTCTAATGAGGCCAATAAAATCGCTAGTGTGAGTGGAGGAATGAACTATGAAAGTTTATCCTAAGGTCATGTGATGGACACTCAACGTATGTGAAAATGTTTCAATATTGAAATAAATTCAAAGGGTAAACAACGAAATCACCAAATGACCTGAGAAGTACTTTTAAATTCATTCAAATGTTATATTAGAATAGTACCAACACAATGAAAAAGGTTGAGCAATAGACTCTTAATTAGTTGAAACCTATGAAATGAGGGGGGGGTGTTAATTGTGATGCACACTAACTGATCTAAGTGAATGTAAGAAATAAGGTCACCTTCTAATAAGAATTGTATAGAACATGTTATCTTTTAGAAGAAAAAAATCCAAAAGAAAAATTTTATTAAGGGTTTATCACGTAAAGTTAATTGATATGATATGGCTAATGATCTTGTTAGCTACACACTGAGGAAAGATTCAAGAAGTTTGACTTTCACTTAAATACATTCGAATGATAATAAAATCCAAAGCGACATTTAAAAAAAAGAAAAAAAACCCCATCAAATATAATGTATTTAATCTGAATACCTCAAATATTAAGATCTTCAGACGAAATAACCACACAAAACCTTAAAAGTTGACACCCTAATTAAGAACAGCATCACAACACAAACAATAAAAGTCAATATACGTTGCCGAGTTTAGTCTCGCTGGCCTACTTTTCCATGAGAAAGTCGTCGTCTTTCTCTAGATTTTCCATCGCGTGAGCCCCCAAACTGATTTCCACATCGATACTCATTCCTCCATCCTTCCCCTGGTAAAGATACACCATTCCATCAAACTTGTTGTTCCTTCCACTTCTCACCGTCTCCGCCTTTCCCCACCCGAAATCGATTTCAAAAACTTTAAACCTAGGCGAGCTCCCCACCGCCACACAATTTGGTCCGGCGTCCTTATACTGAAACAGCACCGGCGCCGCCTCCCACTCTTTGTTCTTACCCTCGATGGCTTTCGAATCGTGCATCTCTATTGCCTTCTGCACAACTGACGCGCCGAAACTTGGAGGGTTGTTAAGCAACGCGCCGCCTGCCGTCACCGTAAACACCGCCTGAATTAGGTTGCCGAAGTAATTGTCCGGCATTGGAGGATCTACCCTCTTGCGACAATCGGCGAAGACGGTGAAAACCGTGTACTCCTCCGGTTTGACGTTGCGGGCCCGGGTTATGGCCCGCCATATGTGGACCCCAAGAGATTGGAATGTTGAGAAAGGCTTGGAGCCGTCCGATCGAGATGAGTTGACGCTAGATTTGATCTTGTCGATGGCTGAGCCGGAGAATCGGAATATCCTCTCTCGCGTCTGTGGTGGTTCGGGCCGGATGGTTTTGTCGGTTGACGGGAATTCTAGCTTCACTCGGGTATTCCTGGCTTTTGTACGGTCGTGGAAAGGTGGGACCGAGATTGAGCTGGACCCACGGCAGATCTCCGCCCAAGAGCTCATGAAGTGCCACGTGGAATTACCGTCCAGGATGACATGGTTAAATGCGCACCCAATTGCTAGTCCGTCTCTCAGTTTGGTGAACTGCGCCACAAGTAATTGAACCAGTTTTCAGCTCTTTTAATTTATTAATAAGTTTTGAAAGGTGGTGGCTGAAGCAGTGCAAATTGTTTGCCTTAACGATAAAATTATATCTGGATCGTCCATTATAAGCGGTGTAGATGTAATCAATAAATTCAATGGTTAGATTTAATTGTGATATATAGAGTGTAAATATCATATTACCTGAACGGCCAACAATGGGAGGTGGAAGCCCTCCAAGTTGAGAACGCCGGTGTAGGGAACGACCTCCTGCAACAACGATGAAGACTCATCTTCACCAAGCTCTGCAACTCCAACGCCGGCAGCCACCGCCTCCACCACCTCCACCCCAAGATTTTCAGCGTTGCAATCAATCCTCAAGACACCTTCCTCATCGAATCCTAGTCTTCCGGCCAAAGGGTAGAAATCTACAAGTATCTCCTGCAGAGATTCCTTCATCTTCTCAACCATCTCCTCCCATTTTTCATCAATTCCATGCTGATTCTTGTACACCAACAGCTTCTGGTTGTAGAAGAACGTCAAAAAGGGAAGATCGAATGTCACCAAAGGACATTCTCGTCCTTTCAACTCCTTGGGTGGGATAAGCATACTCTTGTTCGTCACCTTCACCACCTTCCCTTTCTCTCCTCCTTCCTGCTCCTGCTTCTTCCCATTCTCAGTTGCCATAGCTATGAAGCTAAAGAAATGGATTGGAAAAGAAATTCAGAGAAACCTGAGATTGTCTGCAGGGAATGAATGAAGAAGAAGTGGTGATCGAGATTTACTTATACAGGAGTAACCCCAGCATATGAAATGGTTAATGGCTGCATTAATGGTTTCACGAAGGCAGTTGTGATCCATTAATGCTTCTCCACCCTTTCTTACTTTCTGTAGAAATTTCGAAAAGGAATCAATTCTGGAGAAATCCAACCTCAAATCCGGAAGACAGAAAGTTTTCGGTAAATTGTGTGTTGTGCTGTCCAAATTGATTTCTACACTAATATCAATATCCGAAAGCCATTTGACTTTCAGAGACTGAACAGCAATGGCAGAGCTTTTCCAGGAATAAAATGGTTGTTGCTTAAAGTCCATATCATTTCACTTCGGTCGCTTATTGGTAGGTTTTCACAAATATTATTATCTAGTGTTGCCTGTGTCACAGATTGGTTTCAATTCTTATAATAGTACCATTCACGTGACACTTTTTATGAGCTAATTTAAGGAAAATCTTGAGTTTAATCAAATTTTAAATTGATCCCACCCTGTACGAGAATGTAATTAATAGGTATAATAATTGAATGGAATGATAAGCACCACATATCTCAACCTTTCGTCTCTAGTTAATCCATGCGTTGTCTTTTGTCGTCAACATGTTAGTCTTTATCGCTTGAATTTTCTATCGTCTCCTTCGGATGTTATTTACAATATAAAATTCTAATCCTAACCACACTTACAATCGTAATATTAGTAAGACTCTTGACTTAAAAATTCTAAGTAAATATGGATCTAAGTAATAAAATGATGTTAAAAATTATACGGAATCATCATATTGGGTTCATGCATGCTTCATGTCCTGGTTGGACCATGATCGGACCCGTCTTAACCTAATTCCCATGTTCGTATAAGAGGGCGCTGCATTATGGGTATAAACCACTAACGACATCCCAAATCTTGTGGGATAGGCAGTTGGATTATAGGAAGTAACTATCATCGAGGCGGAGAGGAATCGTGCCAAGGCTAGAGAGTAATCACGCCCCCGAATATATAAGGAAGAACCCTACGATCGGACGGACACCTGAGAAGATCATGAACCCATCTCACGATCGAGAATTGAAGGTAAAATCTATATAAACGAGTGAATTACTCACTTCAGAGGTAACTGAATCGTATTCTCAATATTAGTATTCAAATTTGTGCTCTGCAACCTGTCAGAGCTTTATAATCAGTTCCTTAACTGACTTAGTCTTTGGTGGTGGCCTTCTGACCCTCATAATCGGGTTACGTTTGACTTTGTTTTGCAGGTTATTCATCAGTGACCTAAGGGCTGAACAGATTTTGGACTCATCAAAACCCATAATCTATCATGAGTTTAGATCCTCTTCACCCAGCTTATCCTCCTATCCAAACAACACTTATAGGGTTTGTTTGTGTCAAACTGAAACAATGTCGATCTCACACTCATGTGAGTGTGCCTATTTCGATGAAAATGTAGACTAGGTGGAGAGGATCTGTATTTGTAAAAGATTCATGGTAATCATATACATGGAAAAGAGAGACGTGTAAATGTGAGTTCACATTCCTTAAAGTGAGGACACCATGTACCCTAACAAAAAGGTTATTATACTGCTAGAGAGTCAGCAAGAGTTGAGAGTTGTAAAAGAAAAGAGAGTTTGTATTGCATGTTAAACATTTAAAGAAAGGCATCATAGGTGGGCCCTTCTAACATGAAATATACACACCTATAATTTATGAAAGGAAAATGTTGGCACGACAAAACTTGTACGGTATTGTTGGGCAGGTGATATATGAATGGTTATGTGTTGTGAATATATATATAATTTAAAAAAAAATTTGTAAGAAGAAAAATTTTATTAAGCAAAAGCATCTAATGCTACAAACCTAGAGTCCACAAGATTAATAATAAACTGAAGTACATTAACCCACTACATTTTTGACAAATTTTCTACTTTTATATATTCTTATATAAGAGTGCAAGAACAATCATATGGTTTTAATGTCAAGATTAATTTTCTCATATTAGTGATTATCACCAAAGGGTGAGCTTTCAGCAATAAATGCTACTCCAGTGTCATGATCAACTTGATTAATGTCACTGGTTTTAAGTCTTTGAAGATAAGCCCTCCTTTGAAAGTAGTGAGCATGTTACATTCATTTGGACCTCCCAAACCTTATAATAATGGGAATCCCGTATGGTGGATATACATACAGCTAGAAAAATATAATGACCCCTTATTCGTGGGTCATCTTTTATCCGTAAATATTAAATTCAAATCAGCTACCCCCAAGGGAGAAGCATGAGGATCGATCCAAGTTGAGCATTGGATGGATGCCCCCATTTATGGGGAGTTCGACTGTATTACACAGTAGGGAGTGCGGCCCACATGAAATTCATTAAAGAAATTTATTTTTAATATTTACGGGTGGACGTCACTCTTTATTGTATGGTTCAAAACCGTTAAGAGAACATTTGGAAAGTAGAACTAATTCGTCGTACCTCATGGATGAATTAACATTGTCGGCCTACACGTCCCCACCTTTCCACCCGTCTCGCCTCCAAGTGGATAGCAGATCTGGACTCATTTATAAATTGATGAGTACATAAATTAATGGCACAGCTAAAGAAATTGAATTCTGATCCACCCCTTTGGTCCAGGCTTCAACGGTAATAACAGGTTTCACTATGAAGTAGGTGAGTCTCTGCCTCTCTGGTCCCTCACATTTCCCTCAGTTTCCAAACACGGAAAAGATTTCAATTGTTCCTATCATTACAGACCACTATTGCTCATCAGCATTCATAGTTCTCCACGTGTCAGGTTGGAGATGAGTCAGACGGTGTCAAGCATTTATAAAAATCTATTTATTGCAGCACCAAACATTAAAGACTTAGACGTAGTCTTTAGTTTTCAAAATTGATTTTCACCAAGTTCTTCACTTTCCTGATTACTTGTTACTGGTTAGTACTTGTCTATTTTTACTTACTGACATTCAATAGAAGGACGTGTCCAGATGTATCATATCAATTTGGTTAAATATGGACACGAATCGACTAGTATCATATAATATCGTGGAATACTTTAAACCTTGTTTGTGAGTCCAATGGAGTTAAGAGTTGAACTTCTCCATAACCTTGTTGATTACAAGGCCTCTAGCCCTATTGATGGTCATGAAACACAAGTACAAGTGTTCTTCTAACTCATCCAACTGTTGGCTAAAGCTTGAGTTGTTCTTCTTAAGCGCACGTGCCACTTCTCCAACCGGATGGAACCGGTCCTCCTTCCGCTCTATCCAGAACCGAACCATGGTTCGGAGATGTTCCAACTCGTTGTGTAATCGAGTCAGGATCCTGCTTATGGTATCCAAATCCCTATTCAAAATGTACGTTCCCTTAGCAGCTGCATCCAATAGAGCCGACACCGCAACTAATCTCTTCGTTGAAACGAGATTGATTGGAGCAGTTATCAAACCAGGAACTGCAACCAACATTGCCAAAGCATGAGTCGTCACAATTACAACCACCGAAGCGGTTAGTGCAACAAAAAAGACGGCTGAACCGTGTTTGAACCGGTTGACAAGACGGAGCCTTGAACGGGCCTGCTCACGGCTTGATTCAAGGCGTTTGAGTAGACCAGTGCAACCCATTTGAACCGCTCGTAAGTGAGAGAGCGAGAGAGCCGATGAACCAAATGGGTTGATAGACTCAGAGAACTCGGTAAGGTGGTCTAAGACAACCGGTAAGAACTGGTTGGTTTCGAGGGAGTTGATGGTGGTTTTGAGAGGATGATATTGCGCACGTGTTTTATTGATCTCTTTCAAGAGGAGACCACAGAGGAACGAGGCATCGGCAGTTTTGGCAAAGTAGTCGACAAGGAGAGTGTGGTTTTTCGTGTGGTTTTGGGGTTGAGCCAAGGCTAGAACCCGGGTGATGGTGGACTGGTCTGGTTCTAGTAGGTGCTCGGCGAAGAGCCTATAGGATGGGAGGCGCGTGGCCGTAGTGGAGGATTCCACAGGGTAACCAGTGGCAGCATCTCCGTTTAGAAGGCTGAGAACACGTGTCCAAAATTCAACGTAAGATTCGGTACGGAAGGCATTGGTATATTCCTCACAAACATCAATATCAAAGTTAGGAGTGGTGCAAGGAACGCCAGACACTGTTATGAAGAGAGTCGTTATGTTTGGAAGCAAGAACAAGAAAAGAGTAAGAAATTGAATTAAAAAAAAATGAAAAATAGATGTATAAAATGAAAAGATTTTTATGTTTGGAGTTTCTTAGTAGATCATAAACTAATATTTGGTTCTTTTAGTACAATATATTATGTGTGGATGTTAACAAGACTACCACCATTAGTCGCTATTAAATATATCTAAATTTCAAACATAGAGGGACCTAAATGCCCTTCATGTTATTTAATACATTTGGGTTATTATATTTTTTTCTCATATTTTCTGGATATATATATATATATATATATATATATATATATATATAAGCACAATGTATTAAATAACTTAAGAAACACTTTGGTATCTTCACGTTTGAAATTTGAATATACTTAACAATGGTTAACAATATCAGTCTCTGTAATATATTGCATTAAGAGGATCCAACATTAGTTTATAGTCCACTAAAGGGACCCACGCGTAAAAACTCTAATACGAATGATAATATTATTATATTTTTATTTTTGAAAGTCAAGAAAAAGAAGAAATAAATTGAAATAAATAACTTTTTCTTTGGTAGGAGAAATAAGTAATTTTGAGTCAAGAGATAGATACTGAGATACAAAATCAATAATTTTTGTCATCATATTTTGTATCATATTTAAATTTTATGTATCTGGTAATCAAAAGTAATGTTTTGAAGTTCTGTCATCATGTTATGTATCATATTTAAATTTTATGTATTTGCTGATAAAAGTAACGTTTTGAAGGCTTCAAGGCTAGAAAAAAGAGAGAATATATATTTTCTATCATGGTGCAGAAAGTAATTTTGTTGGATAAAATCAAGAAGAATTTCTTATCTAAGTAAAAAAAATTTCATTTCAATGAACATACAAATAGTAAAACTATTTTGTAGAATAGAAGAAAAACGTATTGAATAACTGTTTAATTTTCTTTTCTTTTCATGCCTTCCAAACATAACAAATATTTCATTATTCAATATGAGAAAATAGGATCCTTTTCAAGAATGCTCGTTCTTTTTCCTCTCTCATTTGAAGCTTTATCGAAAGAGAAACTAATAGTTGCACATGAGTTGTTACTTACCTCTTCGAGAGAGAAACTTTCCCACACGATGGAAATTAAACTTCATTCTCATGGTTTTGCCTACGGAGATCAAATGTCCCTAAGAGAGAAAAAGAAAGAGAGAAATTATAGGCTATAAAAAAGAACACCCTTAGTTTTGCTTTGGTTTATATAGATATACATACATGTAGAAAAGAATATAAACGTGAAAGTAAACTGATTTGATGCCTTCCTCAAGTGTAGAGCTTTGAGTGGAAGAAAAGTTGTCAGCAATATTGATTGTTCTTCAACAAAATCCTTTCACCTTTTACAATATGAAATGTTCCCTTTTCAATTTAGGAGTGAGTGGTTGTAACTTGAAGCATAGAAGTACTATACTCTAGTGTTAGCTTTTCCTTGAAAATTTTGTAAGCTTAGAAGAAAAGACACAACTTTCACACATTAGTAAGTAAAGTTTTTTTGTTTGTTTGTTTTGTGTGTGTGGATACCTCTTGCTTATAACATAACAAATACATCTTGAGAAAAGGTTTTTTGATTCTTTGGGTTTTTGCTGGGATAAGATACACTAGCTCTTAGTTGTTGGGGGGGGGGGGGGGGGGGGGGGTGGGGGGGGGGGGGGGGGGGGGTTTTTGGGGGGGGGGGGGGGGGGGGGGGGGGGGGGTGGGGGGGGGGGGGGGGGGGGGTTTTTTTTTTGGTGGCCCCTCTGGGGGGGAATGACCTGGCTCCATTAAGACTGGTTACTTCATGACTCAAATAGCTTCGAGTAATATGAATTTCTTTCTTTCAATTTGGAGTACTTTGAGCTTATTAATTTGGAAGAACAGGAATGACTTCCTGCTGGAATGAATCACTCCTTCCTTACATGGCACCCTTTCGGCTCTCTATAAACTGTTAGATGAAATTCAAGCTTTTGCCGAGAGTGAGTGAATCAGTTAATTCAGAAGTTTCTGTCACAACAAGGTATCACACATCTACATCCACTCATAATGATCATTACCTTATTTGTGCATACAGATGCTGCACTAGAGAAGGACTCTCTTCAAGGAGCTCGAGCTTGCTTGTTTTGGGACCCGAATAATGGAGGTTTTTTAGCTACTAGATCTGTTGTCTCGGCAACTGCTTTGGTGTTGGACGCTATTAGTGACTCCATTCATATGGTTATAGGTTAGCCTTAACTGGGCAATCCCAATGTTTAGATTGGATTAATTGCAGTTGAGCCGATGACATTTAGGCTTGCTTGAGTTCTCATTTTGAGTCCATTTGGTTTTGTTATGTGAACAAGTCTGGTAATAGGTGTGCAGATTACCTTGGTAAAGGTGCTGAGTTGAAGCAAGATCCATAATGTCAAGGGTGTGTCTAAGGAAACATAGCAGTCGTTAGTATTATGGCCCTTGAATCTGCTTATGCCTGCAGCATGATCCTCGCATCTCAAATGCAGCTTCGTTGGATTTTTCAAGTCCTATTCCCTTGATTTGCATAAGAAAGGCAGACAGGGGAATGAAGTCCCTGTCATCATCTTCATGGGCTTCTGTTTCTAGTCAAATCTGTGCAACTAAGGTCTAACGGGCACTTGATGGTGGACATTTTTATCGCAACTTATAGTCCACTGATAGAGGGAAGGGGGTAACAATTAATGAAATAAAATTGCAAAACGAAAATAACATGATAATGAACATGACAAATCCTAAAATAATAATAATAATAATAATAATAATTTTTAACCAAAGAGATGCATGGCATTTTTTATTTATCAAAGATTAAAAGAAAAAAGAAATTAAACAATAATAAAATACCGAAAGTAAAGTCTTAAATTAAGAATAAAAAATATAGACAGAAACAGAGGATTTTTTGGCAAATGCTCAATAGCATGCCTAGTCTATGGTCCCATCAACCATCGATATCAAAAAATAACCCGAGCTTTTCATCCATGCTTTAACACTTAATAAAAGTTGAATTGTTTAAACCTTCAAGCTGTTTATCTGGCGATTACTGCACGACGGTCTACCAATCAGATCAAAACTAGCCCAGTGGTCTAACTATTCATCTGAATGCGCTCTCTGCGAAGAAGCAAGCGAAACAAGTTGGCATGTTTTTATATCATGTGAATGGGCTAAAAGAATACATGCTGCTGGACCACTGGGCTTACGAACTGAAAATTGGACAGACTTGTCAATTCTAAGTTGGTGTCAAAACCTTGAAACCCATTTAGATATATCCAAATCCAAATGGTTTCTTTCAGTCTTTATTATCTCTTGTTATTTTATTTGGCAGGAAAGAAACCTTAAAGTTTTTCAACAAAAAAATCCTAACCCTTTGAAGGTGTTAAATAGCCTGAATCACTGGATTGCAAATCTTAAACTACAGAAAAATGAAATTATAATTCATATTTCTCCAATCCCAAATGGAAACCTAACATATGAGCACTTAAATTGGTGCAACATCATCCCAAAACTAATAATATTGTATTAATATGTGCAGGAGTACTTAACCAGCCCTAGGGATGGCGGGATGGAGCATTGGGATGCACGGTGGACATATAGAGTCCATCAATTTTGGAACCGGGGGCAGATCCTGGACAACCTAGAAGCGGCTCTTTTGGGAATACAATATGGGATGGATCGGCAGCAACACAGGGATTGGGATACGGGAAATTTGGTGCAATATAGAAGAGTTGCCAAATCTGTTACCAAAACTAAATTTTGGAACATGGTCTCTACAACATATAGATATGTTAATCAAGGTTGCTAAGACAACAAAATATGTAATATTTAACAAATTCCCATCCCAAATGCTCCAAGGTTTGTTTGAAAAGTTAGCACTATCGATTCGAACTAATAGGATACGGTAATGCAACTAAAAATTGTGGGTGTAAGTGTTTTTAATTTAATAAAATTTTCTTCTTATCGATCGGATGTATTCAGTCAAAAAATAATCCGAGCTTTTCATCCATGCTTTAACACTTAATATATTTTGAATTGTTTTCATTCAACCTTACTATGACTTCGTTCATACAGTTCTTCAAGATTGATCTAATGGTGTGGATTTTTTTCCCTTTTTTTTTCTCTACCTACCCCTCCTTTTTTTTCTTCTTTACTTTTGGAGTTTGATTGATCCCTATATATGAAATAAATAAAATAAAAGAGCAAATTACACTGCACCCGCCATATTTGGGGCAAAACTCTTGATCACTAACTATTACCTCATAAATTACATGGCACTCACATCTAAATTACAAGGTACCTACAGTTAACCTTACTGTTAAGATATATTATGGAATTACCTAAATGCCCTTATCACATATAACTTATTTAAAATTTAAAGTGTAAAATTATCTAAATGCCCTTTGATGGTAAAAAGGTTTTGGAATTTACAAAAAGGAATCCAGTAGCAACCACATTTACAATATGAAATCCAAAAACTTGACCAAGTTTTTTGTGAATTAGAAAATCGTAGCCGAATGTCCTCAACTTCAGCGACCCACTTCCGTGATCCTGCCGGCAACCACATTTTCCACTACAAACACCATATCATAATCACCCATCACTAGCCACCTCACACCCATCACCGTATCATTATAACTAGTGATTTGTGTACACTTACGAGTGTGACCCCTTGTTCAGTTGAAAGAGAAAACAAAACAAGATTTGAGACGAAGATGAGTTGAGAAGATTTGGAGCATTTATGTAAATCACAATAGTTTGCATCAGTAAAAAGGAAGGGAAAAAGGCAAAAAAAATGGAAAAGTGACAAGTCCATGACTAAAACTAGAATTTGAGCAGATCCAACGACCACAATAGTGATGGTGGCTCTCTCTTGCAGCCTTTCTGTGGGACAATTTGATACATAATATGTCACTTCCTCTCCCCAAATTTCACAACAACTGTGATATTCACCGGCAAGGTTTCTTGATGTATATGTGTCATCTCCAACAAGATTCCCTCTTCTCTGTCGCCACTAGATTTCCTGCTAGAGCTCCCCGCCTCTGTGTCTACCATCTCAACTTTTGTTGATGGAAAAGGTCTAGTACTTCCTATTACCCTTGAAAAATTCTATCACAGATGATCCAAAGAAAACTGAACATTTGTTATTTTTTCGGTTCAAAGACGGGGCTAAACAACCCAAAGGAACAAACAGAAAACTTAACTTAAACAAGATTCTCTATCCACCATGAGAATTCCTTTTAATCCAGCTGAAGGATCTAAGAAGAAAGCCCATGGGTCCAAGGGATAAAGTTGCCCCTAGACATCCAGTCAATGGCTTTGTTTGCTTCTCTACCAAGATGAACAAATCAGCTTTCCATTAACGCCTAAATGTTTCCTTGCTCTGATGATGCATGGGAAAGATTTCATTTATTCAAAGTAGACTTATTGGAAGTAGGATCATTTGATTCTTCGTGGATGGATGTGAATGTGCTTTTCATATAGCATTTCCATTTTATCATGCACTCAAGGATCCTCAAGTTCACTTGTAAAGGGAAGCCACCACCCATTTCGACATGAAGGCTCACCACCACTTTGTGGGAGATGAGAGAGAGAGAGAGAGAGAGAGAGAGAGAGAGAGAGAGAGGAATTTTTCGGTAGGGATGGTTAAGATAGTGGTTGCCGACAGGTGAAGTGTAGGTAGAAGGTGTGTGAAGGGATTAAAATCCTTTCACCCACCTAATGGTTGGCTGTGAGAGAATTAAATTATGGGTAGATTGGTCATTATACCATAATGACAATTTTTAAAAACTTTAAATAAAAGTAAGGGCATCTGAATAATTTCATAATCTATTTTAACCGCAAGATTAATTGTGAGTAACTTGTAATCTATATATGAGTACCATATAATTTATGAAGCAGATGGTTAAAAATTTTGCTCCAAATAAAAATAAAACTGTATAATTTGCTCTAAAATAAAATCTCGACCCGGAACAAAAAAAAAATTAAAATAAAATCAGTCCAACCGTTTGACATCCTCAAGATTCAAAAGTGTGATGGGTAGCAGCCTATAACAGCCGGCCTCAGCTTATTGGAGTGAGGTGTTTTATGTGAATCCTGCCATCAAGAACTACGACCACCCCTCATGGTCCATGATGGAAAATAATCGCAAGCGTCTCTGCTGACCAGCTTTAAGAACTACGAAATCCATTTCTATTGAAAGGATTCTAGTTTCCAAGACCAAAGATTATATCATTCAAGACTGGCAAAGGTGGAAAATGGGGGATCTGTATGCCCTTGATTTTGATGGAGTTATCTGTGATAGTTGTGGCGAGAGCTCTGTCTCTGCTTTTAAGGTGAATTTCCTTGTTAGGGTTTCTTAAATGGCGTTTTCACTCTTCAAATCTTTGTGATGATTTTGATTTATAAATCCATGTCTTGCTCTATGGAAGGCTGCCAAACTACGATGGCCTCAACTCTTCGATTCTGTGGATTCTGCTACCGAAAGCTGGATAATCGATCAAATGCACTTTGTAAGTTTTCATTTGTTTTTAAATTTGTCTTTCCCCGTTTAATTTGGTTTCGACTGGATTTCGATTGCTCACCTACTAATGTTGTATGATCGAATTCTCCCATGGACAAGGTCTCTTCTGCTCTCTTTTTGGTTATCACTACTTCACCCCCAACCCGTTGACTATGTTGAAAAGAAATAGAAAAACTGGGAGAGATTCAAATCCACTGCAATTCAGAACTTTGTAGTTTTTGTGTGCTTGCTTGAAACATAATCTGCCTCTTGAAACCATTACAATCAAGCTAATGTACCTTTAACTTCTCTCAGTGAGACATTTTCATCCTTCCCTTTCCTCCCCTCTTTTTCCTATTTATAATATAATTGCTCCTCTTATGAACGGATAATGAGAAAAGGAACCATATACATTCTCAGTCGCCAAGTTGACTCAATAAGTAACTTCTGTGGCAAATGAGGTTATGTAGATATCTATTTTAACTCAGCCTGTCTTTTGGTCAGACCAAGTGTAAGGTTTTTCCTCTTGTTTTTTGTCTATTTTCATTGCAAAGGACGTAGGTTCCCCAGTCTTCTATTTTGATTTTGAGTGTTTCATAATTTTAAAGATTTTGAATTCTTACGACCCAATATAACCAATCCAGCCTACTTTGGTAGGTTCGTCCAGTTGTGGAAACAGGATATGAGAATTTGTTACTTGTGAGGTTGTTATTGGAGATCCGGATGCCTTCAATTCAAAAGTCCTCGGTGAGCATATTCACATATTTTCTTTTGTTTATTCACTAACAAATGATGATTAGCACCACATTGATGGAATTGATTCTCATTATTGGAAATTAAGAGCCAAAGATCGTGTTGCAATTTTAAATTCTTCACAGCTAAAGCAACACTGTGCTTTGAATTCTTGGGTTTTTGTAAAGATGGTCTATAATTGACAACAAGGTTTAATGTATTAGGTTGCAACTGGACTCACTAGCAATGGGATACTTGAAAACTGGTCAAAGTTGAAGCCTGTCATTTTGGAGGAGTGGAATGAAAACAGGGATTCTTTAATAGAACTCTTTGGAAAAGTCAGGGATGAATGGATAGAAAATGACCTCTCAAGCTGGATTGGTGCCAATAGGTAATTATTTTTGTAAAAGCTCACCTTTGTAAGCCTGCTGATATGGATAACCTGACAAACTTACTTGGTACTATGGTAATACAAAAGTTCTAGAGGTATCTGACTCAATTTGAATTTTCTACTGGCATGATGATTATGGTTCCTATGCTTGATACTAAAGAAAGTTACCAAACAGTGAGTTCAATCCTACCTACCTCTAATTGATCAATTTATTGTAAAACACATTTTGGTTGTACAAGTTGAATCAAGTCAAAGGTCTCTAATTATATAGTGATATGTGAATATCTCCACTTCTCATTGACCAATACTGGCCCATGTTGAAGTTTTACTCGCAAACATTTTTAGTTTGTTCTACAGCTTCTTGAAGATAAGAAGAAATTGTCTTCCTTATCAATAAGGGTTGGAACCTAGCATGAGTTATAACACTTGTTTGTTGATGAATAAACTTCAAAGTTCAAACTATGAACTATTATGTGAATTTAAGTTAGATATCTTTCTCATCGTCCATAAAGGATTTAAGGCATTGAACTAGCTAAGAATGAAAGGCAGCTAAGGGGGTAGCAACATTTGTTATCTAAAGAGCAGAAGATGCCATAAACAGCAGTGGTGTGAAAGAGTGTCTCTGAAAGCCTAAATTGAATGGGGATTGAGATAGTTACTATTAGCAGAACCCAGCCTAAAAAAAGAATCACACAGTGAAACGGCCCAGTGGATGCTTGTCTCATACTGATTTTGTTGTATTTATAGTTTATTTGTTATCTGTGGGGCCAGTAGGCAGGTTCATGGATGAGTTTGACACTATGTTGATGTAGAGACCTTTAATCCCAGGTATGTCATACACAGTACACACCTGCTTAAGATTTACTATTGCAACAAGGTGGCATCTTCAAAGGTATTAAATATCCTTCTAATGAAGAACAGTACGACTGTTAATCTAGCTGAAGTGATTTATGAAACCTTTCGCCTCCACCTTTGGTCTGTTAATCATTGACAGATTTTTCCCCCCCTTTTTCCCAGTATCAAAAGCTACTGAATCTTAATGATGGGCTCTAGATAGACACCTTATCAGTGTTCTATTAATAGTTTGTTTCTCAACAGAACAAAAAGGGTAGTGATAGCATTCTATGATGAAGGTTGATACTAATATTTTTGTTCTACATTCTGGTCTATCAATCAAAAGAAAAACTCCAAGCTTGTAATCAGAGAGCCTATATGAATAACACATTTTTACATTCGATGTATACAATTTGTTATTTGAAGATTTGTGGGATACTTTTCTCTATTTGGAAGGTTTTACATGTGAAATATGGCCTTTGACAACTGAAAATGATCTGAAAAAACTTCTCTATGCAGATTGTATCCAGGTGTATCTGATGCTTTGAAATTTGCAAGCTCAAGAGTATACATTGTAACCACAAAGCAGGTGAATGTTGTGATGTTTATCATTATTTTTTAAGTTTCTCATTTATTCTTTTCCATAGAAGTATAAGAAAAGGGATTGCCTTACCCTGTATAGTAATTCAATTTCAGGGCCGCTTTGCTGATGCATTACTTCAGAAGCTGGCAGGAGTTACAATGCCATCTGATAGAATCTATGGTCTGGGAACTGGGTAAGTAAATTGTTACCTAGTTAGGAATTACTAAAGCTGGCCTATGTTTCCTTGATGACTTCATCAATATAAATGTTTTGTACCCTTGATGTGTTATGTTTGAAATTTTTTTCAGTCCCAAAGTAGAAGTGTTGAAACAACTTCAAGCTAAACCGGAACACCAGGGTCTCACATTCCAGTAAGATTCATTATTCCTCAACAATAAAACAAATTAAAATTTATACTTTTTCACTTAGTCTTTTATTTCCTGTTGGCCATTCCCAGGCATCATAGGAAGCAAAAGTATTGGCTTTCTGCAGTTTATGTACACCTAAATCTTGAAAGTTAAATTGAAAGGAAAATAACTGTGAGATTGTCATGCAGTTTTGTCGAGGATCGACTTGCAACTCTAAAGAACGTCATCAAAGAGCCTGAGTTAGATGGTTGGAATTTGTACCTGGGTAATGTTTCTATGTTTCTTCCCCATCACAGCTTTTTCTTCATAGTGTTCTTCTTTACTTCATTTCAGCGCAGGGAGTTGCCAGCTAATTTAGATTTTCTTGGAGCAGGGAACTGGGGCTACAACACTGAAAAGGAGAGGGAGGAAGCAGCAGCCATTCCCAGGATTAGCCTTCTTGGGCTCTCTGACTTCAGCAAGAAACTGAAGTAAATTAATCTTGTGTACAATCTTCTTCTATTTGTTTTTGAATACATCAGTATCAGCATAGGAATGGATTGGTCTTCACGATACTGAGCTGTATTGTTACCGAAGGGTTTACCATGTTCATTTTCTTTCAACAGATCTTTTACTTCAATCTAGCCTCTAGGTCATCTGTTGAGGCTGATCTCCTTTCATTTTATTATTCTCAATAAAGATGATCTATGTAATGTAAGCACAAGCCTAACTGGATCTAAATGTTCTGTTGAAAATTCTGAATAAAATCTTACAGATTCAGTCTGTCTTTTGGATCAAGAGGTGTCAAACAGCTGGTTCACTTCATTCAGTTCAAATCAGTTTTCGTATGCACTGGCCCAAGAAAAAGCTTAATCATAAGTGAGTAATTACCCTTTTCTGATCCTTGAAAAATAAAAGGATGAGTTTTTAGAGCTTTTGAATGTTCTGAAGTTCATGTTATATAAACTACTAAACAGAATCAACCTGACAAAGAAATCCAGATTAATAATCCATAATCTGGAAATTTTATATTTACATTATAGGAAAATCATTAAAGCTCGTCGTTGTGCTCTAGTTGCTGTGATGAATATGTAGAACTACGATCATGATGGTCATGGTGAGCCTCATTCTTCTCAATGCGGAGCTTGTCAATAACTTCTTCTAGAGGAGGATCTCCTGGTCTTCGAAAGAGGTGATCGCCTATTTTCATCTCATATGCTTCCGGCTGATTCAGTACAAAGTCTTTCAACTAGCAAAGAGATAAGAAGCAAGCGATTTGAGTTTTCAAATATCCAAAATCTTGAAAGGAAAAACAAATTGCTTGGGACGAAAATGAAATCCTAGATTCAGGATCTTTTAAATCCTGTAATTAACCAACTGCATACCTCAGCTGTGTCCTCTCCTCTTTGCATGGTGAACATGATGGTGTTAGTATCCACAGCCATGAAATGAGCATCAATGGATCCAGTCTTGAGAATCTTACTCCATTTCATAGCGATCTCCGTGACCATATCCTGTGCAGAAATCCCAATATTACAAGGAAATGGAAAGGATAAGGAGGTGAAGAATTTTGAAAGGATGAGTTGCAGTGTCTGTGTTACCGGTGAGCGTCGAAAACCTAATCGGAGCTTGACGAAGCCAAAGGAGAGGCCAGAATGGCGATTCAGCATTTCGGCTTGAATCTGCGATGGATCCGTGTTGGTGAAATCAATGGACGAAGGTGGATCGAATACGAAATCTTTCGCAGGTGCTGATTTCTCGCCCCATCGCTTCCAGTCCTCGTCTTCTTCCTCATCGATCACGTCGTCCAGCTCATCTGGTATATGAATCCTTCTCTTCCCTCCTGAAACTCTAATAATGCCACCATTCTTTATTATAAGAACCAGAGTGAAAAGCAGGAATAACCGGATCAGATGTGAAGCGTACGAGCTCATAATCCTTGATTCTTGTGTTTAGTTTTCTTCTCAGAAATGAAGAAATTCTCATGGTGGATATCAACGACGACGGAACTGAAAACTGAGATGAACTCGTAACTAGTACGGGAAAAGGCAACGGTCATGGGAATGCTTTTGGCATGGATCAACTACGTAGGAAAGAAAAGCTTCCTTTGTTTGCTGGAATATTGGTGGGGGTGGGAAAAAATTTTAAAAAATAATATTTTTCATTAAATTTAAAAGATATGGTTTTTTTAGTTGACGAGGGTAAAAAAGTTGGGAGACAAATATTTAATATTTTTTCACAAAATTTTTTTTTTTCTTTTTATTCTTTCACACTTCATTATACATAGTGCTCGGAAATAGGACGGTCAACTTGTTTTTTTATTTTCCTTTTTAATCTACAACTTCTTCTCCCCATCACAAATACTTATAAAGTTTATAAGATATGGTTAATGAATGGTATTTTTACTAAAAGGATAATATTAAAAATAGATAAACCAAAGCCAACAAGGAACTAATGGTGTTTGGAATAAAGAGTGAAAGAATTCTACCGAAAAAATAAAAATAAAAATAATGATAATAATGGTGGCAAGGAATGACATGTCAATAGGTGGGATTGAAAATTTCCCAGAAAACAAACGTGGGAAAATTGTGTGATTACTCACTTTTGGGTTTTCTTTTATAAAACTCACCACTAAATTTTAGGCTTATAAAAATTTAACAAACTTGTACAGAACTTTGAGAAGTTAGGTGCGTTGTCGCTTGAAAACCTTTTGGTGTTCTTCTGTTCTTTGGGACGGAGACATTTTGCGGGGGGCGCTTGACCCTGTTTTTCCGCGCGGGAAATGGCTGAGCCTGGTTTCAAACACTTTTTTCAACCAAAAAAGAAAAACACCACATTTCTTTGTGTTTTTATCATGCCCATTTTCGCTTGGTCTTTTGCACCTGCGTTTTGCATGCTGGTTTCTCCGGCGTCGCTCTTAAGGAACGAGAGTTTCCCATTTAAGATTTTATGGTTCATTTCATCAATGAGCCTTCCAGATGTGAGATGAAAAATGAGGACTGCACATCCTCACTAGAGGATCCAACTCTGTGTCATGATGCTAAAAATCACAATGCCCAAATTTTGGCCGTTTCATTGAAGAGTATCTGTGGTTTTTGCTGCTCTTTAATTTGCTGCTTCCGTTTTAACAGTCTCAAAAAGACAAAAAAATACAGGTAATTCCATTGGACGGGTGAGATCTGAAGTGGGGAGGTAATAATGTTCTTTGACATTGCTGGAATCTCAAGCCCCGGCCAAGAGCTGAGCCATGATTTTCTGATCTCGCAGCTTATAATTTATCCCTACTACACCTAAACCAATTCTTATAAAATCATTCCCTACTTTCACCTTTGAATGCTAAGCTGTTCTCATCTTGTAGCTTATAATTTATCATAGCTACCCCTGACTTTATTCTCATTAGTTTTACCACTCAATTCTTTAAAATTTTCCGATTTAAGTTAAGACACGGAGGAAATCATGTACATCATCCTCACACCCAGGGTACGAAAAAGATAGAAACTTGAAAACCCAAATTTGTGAAAGATTAACTCAATCCCTGTTGACCCATGAAATCCAAATTTTCAAACCCTGCTTGTAACCCAACGCAACGCAACACACGGCATATCAAGGGGGAGATTTGAGCAACAACAAGAAGTGAACTACCAATGCCAAATCATCCAACAATATGACATGAGCCCAACCAGAAACCCACTCCCTCCTATGACTCGCAATGTGTTAGACAACCCTTTCACTCTGAATGACACCATCTCAGACTCAGACAATGAAAGGGGCTACAATATGAAGCTTGAGTAAGTTTATTTACAGTGACAATGAAAGGAATAAAGAGAAGAACCTTAGCCCCCCATTCTTCCAGATCCCCCCACCCCCAACCCAACTAAATAAAACCAGCAGCCTTTGGCTTTATTTACCTGGAGCTATAATGTCAATGTACAGGCACAGACAGCTAACAGTGACAAGTCAGTCTTATGCACCTATGTCCTAAGGATCAGCATGCCCAGCCACTGCCTCATCACTGGAATCGAACTCATCTTCACTCAGCTCTTCATCACTGGATTTTTCCTCCTTTGCTCCAACATCTTCGGGTTTTGCATACTTCTCACAGTATTCTGAACCAAAAAAGAGCATGAGCAACAGCTGATATGACAAAAATTATGACATCATGGCACCAAAGGCAAAACGGCCCAGAGATCAACAACACAGGATGTACAGCAAATTCTGTGGGAACTGGTTCTGGCAGAGACCCAAGTCTCACTACAGAAAAAAGACTAGCTCTGGCTTAGAAGTTTGATGGAACCACATACTGTATTGCATAAACAATGAAGGAGCTTTAATCACAAGTCCTAATTCTGCTACATAAAACGATGGTTTGGCAACTCCAACCATTGGATAGACAAGGAATTGTCTAGCATACCATGTATCAAACTTGAGATTTATATCAAACATGTAGCTCCTACAAACTGACACGCATCCCCATATATATCCACGCATATGTACCAAGTCGAGGCAATACCACTGTGACCTCTCCTATTCCTGAACCTTTTTGGAACCCCATTAAGCAAACTCTATTTAAGCTGAAATTTTGACATGTAAGTGTGTCCTATGGGTCCACAATCTGAACCCCATCTAATCATATGCCACAGGGAAGAAAGTGGCCATGAGGAGAAGGTCCTCTCCATGTTGTTAAGAACCTTTTGCCCAAAAAAAAAAGTGGCTTAAGCATTTTCTATTCAAAATGAAGGAACTTGTGGAGGGGTTCCAAGTCAACCTCCAGGGCTAAAGTGGACATACTTGGTAGAAGGAAGTCAGGAGCAAAATCAAATTCAAAGGCACCGTAAATAGTCCCAGAACCCGCAACCACTGCCTGATAAAGAGTGGAGAAAGAGTGGAGAAAGAGGGACGGGACTGAGGAAGGTGGAGAGAAAAGAATGGGAGGAAAGGGCTCGGCGATAGACTCTATACTCTACTGTACCAGCCAACACATCTACCTATACAAAATCAAGACTTGTCCAGTCTTACTTCATATATATTGATATTTTTTCATTGAACTTTTATCTTGTAATGGTCACAAAGGAAAATAACAATGCACCTTATACCATATTACCACAAAACTAGAAACTAGACTTAATCAATATTTGACAGTAAACAAGACTCGTCCACTCTTACATCATATATAAATAAGGAAAAAGTAGAAGTCACACTCATATGAAGCAAAACATTTACTTTCCACAGCTGTACAAACCAATCAACATTATGGAAACCTATAGCGTCCACAGGTCTTGAACTAACAGAGAAGTTCAACTTGTCGTAAAGCAACCAATCAAGCATACATTTAACTTTGGTCTAAACCCCCCCCCCCCCCCCCCCCAAAAAAAAAAAAAAAAAAAAACACTTTAGTCCATAAGAAAGCATGCATATAGAACTTATCAATGGTTATCAACAAACACATAATAATTATTAACCTTCTATATTTTCAGGGGGGAAAAAAAGCACTTATATCACTAGCTTTCACATCTAAGAAGAAAAGATTCATACATTGGAGACCACTTCTAAGAGTTGCATACAATAACCTTTCTATAATTGAGATGACGTGGAACCACAAGACAGCTGACTGATTTAGAGGAAAGCACGGAGACAGGACAAAACTAGACTTCAGAACACAAAATTATTGTTCATACAAACAGTATCTGACCATGTGAACACTGTAGTTGATCCCAACTCCCAACTTAGATCATGTGCTCCTACTATTGAAGCCTTGCATAGCAAGATACTCCAGGATTGATGACAGCTTCTAGAAGGTTGAAGGCCAAGTTAGCTTCCTTCCTTTTTGAAATGGATCTAGTTTCTATTTTAGAGATTCCATTTTTGAAACCTTGTCAAAGTCGGACTTTCTACTTTAGTTGCATAGCTTTTATTTAGAAGTTTATATTTTTTGGGTTCTATGAATTAATGGTTTCCTTTTCTAGATTTATTTAATTTTTCAATTAGATTGAGGTTTGTTGCTCTGTGAATTGGGTTATTACAAGACAAAGCAGAGGAGGACTGAGATTGAAGAGAAAAGGGTTATGGTTGAAGCAGTGAGATGCAGCAACAGAGAGACTCCGCAGGTGGGAGACCCCTGGGTGAGAGGATGATGGGCTGAAAGAGCACTGCTGAGAGAACTGATCCTATCCCTCTTTCCATATCCCTTAATTCTCTTTTTCCTCATCCTTAATGTTCTCCTTCATGTGTAACAGGAAAACAACAATAGAGCAATAATTATTTAATTTTGTCCCTCTATTGAATTGACCCCTGATGCAATCAATCTCCCGCTGGTTTCCCCAGTTCGTCACCTTGGCATTACTCACTTATTTCCCCAAGGGATATGGAGGTGGTGTAACAAATTTGATGGCAGGTCTGGTTTTGCCAGGTCAGCACCAAATTTCATAAAATCCCTGTCCCAGCGGATTCTGAAAGACTGAAAGTAACCTAATACAATAGTCTAACCATAAGCGTAAATACTAAAAATGTCCCACGAGTGGGAAATGAAATGGAACTTGCCATTTTCCTCAGATGTTAGCACAGCTATAAATATTTCATTGTCTTTGATCTTTCTACATGAACTGTCACACAAGAGATTCCAATTCTGCCGTAATTTCATGCAAGCATGCATCAAATTGATTACGTAAACTTCTTTATCTTTAGAAAATCCCTTACCTAAGGTACTAATAAGATTCTTTTAGGGTAAAGACAAGGCAAATTCAAGAGGGGTGAAATGTTGCATGCACTGGAGAATACTAATTAAATTCTTGAGTTTATCTTGAGAGAGGACTGACAGCCTCTCAATTGTTCAAGACATCCCATGGCTTCGTTGGTAGAAACCCAAAACTTAGATTTTCAGTAAATCAATCAAGCTTTATACTACGATTTTGCTCAGTAACTATATAGCAAGTAGAGAAAATGAGATGGAAATGCAATCTCAAATTTAAATCATATATTTTTAAGCAAACAGGAGCTGATGAACAAATTCGTGATCAGAACTTTTGAGGGAAGAAATCCACTTGATGGAGGGGGAGAAATTCTGTAAGGAGAAGTAGAGAGGAAAACCGAACAGAAGAAAAAAAAATGATTCTATTTAGGAGGAAGAAGAAAAGAAAACAGATAACAAGAAAAATAAATCAAGGTTGAGATCCCATATGCACTGCTCAATAGCACCAAAACTCTTAAAAGAAAATCAGATTTTTTTTACTCAATAATGACTAGTTTCGTGGGGAAGTGCATGTGCACAGCCACACAGATATGGGATTGAGTCAGTCTAGGGTAATGTACTTGCATCATTCTGCTCGCTAAAAACATATTTAATTTAAGGCTGGATCATGAAGTACATAGCCCCAGGCAGGAAGGATCTTTCTATACAAAGTTTAGTGCCAGTTTTGTCTTCAAAATTGCGCAATGATTGATGAACTTGTAGCAAATCACATAATGAATATATTAAAAGGTAAAATAGAAGAAGGATAAATTGGGTTGAGCCTCTAACCCTATCCTGGTCTGCTCAACCAAGGTCTCTCACCATACCTGTTTCTCAAAACAAATTAAATATGACTCCTATTCCTAATTTAGAAAATAACTATAAAGATCATCCTCCAAACCCCCATGATTCTTCTAATTTGAAGTATTCCACCCGAGCTGTCAAATGGGTCCACCAAATCTGAGAAAAAATTAAATTTGATGCACTCCAGCCAAGCTGTCATTTGGGCCTACCATATCTGAGAAAATACCTCCACATTCCTCTTACCACATTAAAGGAAATAATCCTAAATTGTCTCCAACTCTTAACTACGTTAAATTACCGATTAATAACCTAATCGGAAATATATCTAAAACATTTGTAGATGTCTTCCATCCATTGGCAGTCAAGTCTTCAAACTGATCTCATCCATCTGGCTAGGGCCCACCAGATCTACTTAGAAGTAGGTATTCCCAAACTGCACAAATACAGGCATGTGAATATTGATATTGTTTATGTGAACATTTGGTCTTATCTTCTTCATTTTTCTCTGTACAATTTGTGCTTGGGCTACCTTATGAGATGCTCCACCAAACCAACAAAAACCCTATGAAATGCCTCTCACAGTTGTTGAATCCCACTACTATGCTAAGCTGGTTTTGGGGCTTGTTCCTGCAGCTACACATGGACCCATGATCTACATCAATGATTCTCACAGAAGTCAAATTACCTGTGTGTGTGTCCACTAAAAACCCCACTGGCTTAAATCTATCATGCTCTTCTAGTTAATATGCCCAAAATGCATATGCCACAGAGTGTTCTCTGAATCTGACCATATGATGAAAACACTAATGCAAAAACCCATTAGAATAATGCCCTAAAGAAATACAAGTGATTCTTCTGTTTCCCTCTCATCACTACAAAAGCAAGAGCACCCTTCAAGACTCTTAGGGGCTTCATTAACATATCAATAACCCTTGGAGTCAAGATGTCTAAAGTCTGGATATGCCAAACAGCAGTGAGAATCATGATAATACCATCATCCATCTTGATTCAAACAGTTCCAATACCATCAATTATTGTTTTCCTTCAAGACAATATCACCATTAACTGGTTGCTATATAGCAAAACAAGTCACTGCTTATGCAAAATGTGTGCAAACAAGACGGATTCAAAATCCATTCTTCATCCACAGATCCTTTTTGCAGAGATGCAAGGATATTATCAGCATCTGACAATTTCTTCTCGACAATATCAGCCACTCTAGAAGCATTTTTCTTCACCTTGTCCTTATTTTTATTTTACTCTTCAATCAAACCCAAACATGGTACTTAACTGTAATCTAGTATACTAACTTTATCCCCACTTGCTCAACCAACACCCCCCCCCCCCCCCAAAAAAAAAAAAAAAAACTTTATCCCCACTATACAGGGTTATAAATTAAACCAATTACAAGTAACCATCAACAGGGGAAAAAAGGGGCCAACCTATAATATAATTACCCATTACGCAAAGGTCAATTTTCAACCCACTGGATGTCCACCAACACCTTATGGGCCTCCAAGTTTGCAAATAGATCTTAATATAAAATTAATGCCCAGCAAGTGCATCAGACAGGTAAACGAACAGCACAGTTATCTTGGAGGCAAAGCAACCATGGCGACAAAGCAACCATGGCAGTGGAGAAGGTCCAAAAAGCAAGGCAAACACAGACCAAAACGTCCAAGCTGCTTAAGGCAACCAAGGAGCTAGAACGCCTAATCATCACCTTGATAACCATGCATACATGTGCACTAAATGAGATTAGTTAAGAGTCAAAATAGTTTACATTGCAGTCAGGCAAGCTTTTAGGCAAGTTGACAGCATACACCAACCACATGGATGGACACAAATGAGCAAGGGAGTCTTTTCCAAAGGAGGGGAGACAGACACATGGTGGGCATCATGATGGCATGCCAGCGTTTTTCCTTGTAAGATGAGAAAGACTACTTGTGGTTTGAGAATACTCTCAGGTTATTAGTCCTTGCTTCAACCTAGCTGTTGTGCAAACAAGAAGAGAAATGAGATTAACCAAAGACTACATGATATTTTTCCGTACATACATACTTTTTGGTTCAACCTATGTCTCAACCAAAGACTACTTGTGGTTTGAGAATACTCTCAGGTTATTAGTCCTTGCTTCAACCTAGCTGTTGTTCAAACAAGAAGAGAAATGAGATTAACCAAAGACTACAATACATGACATTTTCTCCATACATACATACTTTTGGTCCAACCTATGTCTCAAATAGGGATTGCACCTGAGCCTGCAACTTTCCATCATTCAATAATACACGAAACTCCAATGCCCAAACTCTTTATGTTGCCTTGAATTGGTTTCATGATAGTGAAGCTTTCTCCCCATAAGTAGTTTTATTTTATTTTATTACAAATTATTTTTTTTGGGTAACCCATAAGGTACAGCATGGGTTAGTGACATGAAGGGCAACTTTACCGGACAACCACATTCTAGAAGAACTACCTCTGTCTTATCAGTAATCTAGTTCTTTAACATTTCGGTCTTACCAGTAGTTTAGTTCTCTAACATTTTGGTCAAACCATAGTCTAGTCGTGTAACATTTATCAATGCTACCTCCTTTATGATTGATTTTTATTATTTCTATTCCTGCCAAACGAAATCTCATAGAAATTGACAGATGAGGCAAGTTTGCTAGAAGCTTTTAGCACTAAGAACCACATCTCTTCTGACTAGGTGAGAGTGCAAGACAGGGCCAGAGATGACTTCCACCAATATTGCCAAAAGGGAGATTCATGTACCAGATATGGTCTCTCATTCCTCAAAATCCATGCCAAAAAGCTATAAGAGGAAATTTTAGATTTTAATGTTAGAAAAATGATTGAAATGAAAATCTAGTAAATTGTTTACAAAGAATTATCCACCCACAGAACAGTCAATGACTGCTAGATTATGCAAGTTCTTCCACAACACCTAAAAAACCTATAGAGGATCTAGTATGTGGTTTCTCATCTCCGATCTCGACAGGAAAAAGAGGAGTCACTTAAATATTTTAGTAGATAACAGCGTCCTAGCCAATGGTGCCATTGTCCAGTTAATTAAAGAAGATCAATACACGAAAAAAGAGTAAGGATAAGTAGATAACTATCCAGAGACATGTTTACAATCCATCCATAAACAGCAGAATGACACAATGGCAATATAGATCAGCCTTCCATGTTCAAGACATCCCATGACTCTATTGGTCTTATGCATTGCTGATCATAATGATATAAAAAGAGTAAGGATAAGTAGATAACTATCCAGAGACATGTTAACAATCCATCCATAAACAGCAGAATGACACAATGGCAATATAGATCAGCCTTCCATGTTCAAGACATCCCATGACCCTATTGGTCTTATGCATTGCAGATCATAATGATATTAAATGACCAGGCGTTCTCCATTTATACAAAAAACACGGAATTGAATCAAGCTCATATAACTAAACATTATTCAGATTTTGCTCTTGTAGGGAAACACTGACAATCAATGCAAACATTTATGTCCACTAGAACTTATTACAACAAATATTTATAAACAAACTGCCTTAAAGACAACTAATTAATTTTTGTCATACAAATTTGTAAAGATGCCAGTAGTTTAACCATTTCAAATGGTTCACAGGAAGTCAGCAGGAAACATAAGCAAAAGAATGAACTTTGAAAAGGATGTAGTACCTTTTACTCTTTTTTCATAAGCCGGTCGATCACGCATCATCAAAGCAGCAGCCTCTCCATTCAATGGGTCTGATGGGTTAGGGTACAATAGAAGTTGCGGAAGGAACACTTCAAACACATTCACCAAATCTGTAAAAGATGGATGTCAACATCTGGAAACAATTTCAGAAAACACTGAAACTCAAAAGCAGCATAATCCAAACTAAAGATTGAAGCTTCATAAAAACTGGCAGTACTTCAATGGGTTTTCAAACTTAAGATAGTGGAAAGAGGCTATATTACCAAACATCGGGCTCCATGTCTGATTGATTACATCCAAGCAAACTGACCCAGACCTGAAAATTGTACCTCACAAATATGATTAATTGTACAAGAACCGGTTAACATTAAATTAGCATATCTCTTAAGCTATAAGTATTTGATGAACATATGAGAGCACCATTCATAGTGAGTGAAACAAAACTTGGTGTATGGATACCCAGCAACTCACATTTCATCAACATTTGGGTGGTATATCTTATTAACAAAACCAATTGATGGTGATTTATAAGGATAAGCATCTGGTAACTCCACCCTAATCCTCCAGAGACCTCCATGGTAAGGGCCTATCATAAAACACTTCAAAATGTTGAACAATGACAAGACAAAATATTGCCTTTGTATGAAGCTACAATATCCATTTTGCATCTAACAACGAAATATTGGAAGCAGTTTGCCATATACAAATGAAGTAATAAAAAAAGCGACACGATTTAAAGGTAGTAAGGAGAAATGAAGCAGAAAAAAAATTATCAATTAAAATGAAGGGGTTATAAACAAATAGGTCTGGAGAACAAAGGGAAGGTTTCCTCTTTATAGAACTAGAGAAACAATAGAGAGTTTTCCGCATTTTGATAGACATAAAGATCTAGTCAACCAAAAGGAAATTAAATTCCCACAAGAAAAAAGTACTGGAAGGAATATCGAAATAGAGCAATTTATGGTAAAGAAAAGAAAAAGAAAACATCCGAAAACAGTAATGTGGTAGTGAAATATTGCCTTCTGAACGGAATCAAGACTTTAATATCTACTGCTACTACAAGTAGGCAACATCATTGAAACAAAAAAAAAAAAGCAAACTCGAAATATAAATATAAAGAAAACGCCCCCAATTTAAGCCCAAAAAAGAACATAACGGTATTTGTGTAATTTTAAGGAGAAAATGAAAAACCCAAACAAGAAGAAAAAGTATATGGGCATCGAAGATATACTGTCACTCGGTCCATGAAAATCCACATAAAACTCCTGCATGCCATCGTTGATCATCTCCACCTTGTAATCGCTCATCATCCTAAGTTGAAGAAGATAAAGCAAAACCCAAGTCAAATTCGTCTAGAAGTAAACTTTTTTCACAGAAAAATTGAAAGAAGACATCAATCAAAAAAAGAAGAACAGGATAATTGAAGAATTTACAGCTTCATCAGGTCCATCTCACGGCGCTTGCTTGGGGAAGACATATTTTTCTTGGTCTATTGAGGACTGGTTCAGTTTTTTTTCACAACTCGTTAAGAAAAATGAATTCTCTCTGTGCTAGGAGAACGGTTCTTCAGACAATAAAAGCTGTAAGAACTGTAGAGAGATAATGGAGACGGAGGAAGACTGAAGAAGTGTGTTTTATAACAGTGGTGAGGAATGAGGAATAGTATTAATTAATTTAAAAATGGGATTAAAATGAAAATTATTGCTAATTACGGTTATTAAATAAACAAATAAAAATAAAATAATAGGCAATTTGTTGGTCAGGTTGGGATCATCTAGCATTCAAGGGAGACTGTCTTGACGATTGCTTAGCTCAGAGCCTCATACATATCAACGGACGACGTTTGAATAGTTGTAATCCAGAGCAAGTTGGTTAGGATTCACTGAATCACTCCACCCCTTAAATGTCGACATTATGTCCTACTAGAAAGGAATCCATGATCAAATTCAAGACATTTTTTATTGTCTTGCTTTTATGTAAGAGGTTGTCACCACTGTGCTAGAAACACGTCTGCCATAAATGATAATTTCAATATCTTGAGACAGTTTCAACTCATCTTGGTTGTGGTGCAAACAAAACATGATGGTAATTGTGCTTCTAATACGGTAATGATATACCAATGAAATCTTGAGTTTAAGTTTTTGTCTTTATACATTTTCTCCCTTCCTCAAAATGCAAGTCCCGATTGTTATGACTGGGCAAGATGAAAATTGAAATAAATAAATCAGAATGTTAAGCTTTGATATCG
Source organism: Hakea prostrata (assembly GCF_041222555.1). NCBI lineage: Eukaryota > Viridiplantae > Streptophyta > Magnoliopsida > Proteales > Proteaceae > Hakea > Hakea prostrata. Next base: position 73,469,680 of record NC_142600.1, on the reverse strand, counting down.
GGGTGTTGCATAATAGCACTTCCATAATTTACACTTGTGGGCTTGTGGCTGTAGTCTTAGAGCCTTCAAAGATTACTATTATATTTTTTTTTTCTTTCGGAATTGAGGTTCATTTGGGCTAGTGTACGTGTACCTCAATTACATTTTCAGGGGGTACGAATCCTCTTAGGGTCAGGGGTAAAATCTCATATTATATTAAATTATATGTAATAGTTACCTCCCTGAGAACATAATCAAGTTGCGGGTTAGGCATAAACTAACCCAAACGAACCTCAGTTTCACAAAAAATAATAATAATAATAAATAAAGAGAATGAATGTTGACCTCATATCATGAGGCATTGGTCTTACCAACTGAGCAACACCTTGAAGTTAGATCACTACTATACTTCGAAGAAAAGCCTTCACAATGAGGAGAAATGTTACAATTAATTGCCAAGGAATTTATGAGTAGAAATGTCCGATCCAAACGTTAGCGGCTTAAGCCACGCACATGCGCCTTCTGATAGTCATTCTGTTGGAAGACGCACGCACTTCATATTGCCTCTGCAACAGAGAAAGTACCTCTGCAATAATCAACAAGAGAGTCCCAATAGGGGTCAAAGTTTAAGGCTATTCCACCAATCATAAGTCAGGTCGGGTAGACTACCTCATGGACCAGGCTACCTACAACGAGGCCGAATTCATACAATTGAGGGGTGAGCTTATTGATCAAGGAATGGCTAGAAAGAGAGAGGAAAGTGCTAGATAAATGATATGCATAGCTTAGACTTTGTATCTAGCATGGCTTCAAATAGAATTGATTGGAAGGCAAGAATCCATGTTGCCAACCCCATTTAGTTGGGACAAGACTTATTCTTGTTGTTATTGTTGTATAAGTTATGAGGTGTACGTTGTTGCTAGCCAATTATGTACTCTCAATTTTCATCTCTTAAGTTTATCTTAGGTCTACCCCTAGCTCTTCTAATTCCTTCAATCTGAATTATCTCACTCATCCATACAGAGGCATTTATAAGTCCGTTGAATGTGACTGTGCCACCTCAAACGACTTTCTCGAAGAGTGATATATAACCCGCTTATTATATACACCTCATAACTTATATAACCCCCTCATTCTTTCAACTTACATTCTCAAAGAGATCATTGACTTAGGTGATTCCCCGGCATAAAAAGCCCTATCTTGTCATATCAACTTTTAGTAAATGCTCAGGAGCTTTAATTAATTTAGTGTCACTTGCCAATCTTACATTTGTGAAAACCCTTCTTATTATTCATTATCTTACGTTAGTATCAAAATGACTCTTTTTAAGTGTATTTATAACTTTGAGAACTTCTTCTAATTCTTTGGTTGTTGAAATTTGATTTAAAAATAATATAAATTATGTCATCTTTTAAATTATTAAAAGATGTCATTTGTCATACACAAATTTTAAAAAAAAACATGTGAATTGATAATATTAATAAATAATTATATATTACATTAAAAAAATAAAAATAAATTGTTCTACTCCTTAGGTTTCAATAAAAATAAGAAAGAACTATTCCTTTGAAGGTATAGAATCAGTGTGCCTTATAGATAGCATTAAATGAAATCTTTATGCTTAACCAATGGGATTCGATTGGCATTATCATATAAAACACATTACCATGAGAAGAGAGAGAGAGACTTTAGAAAGAAAGTGATCAAAGGGACATATGCATTAAGGGGAGGGCCATCAATGAGTCATAAATACATGATGGTCTTGGTATTTCGATTAGGCTATCATTTTTGCTTAAAAAATAACGAACAGGGGAGGTTTGTCATAAATGATTTTGCATGTACATGATTGTAATCAACCATTGGAGGGATATAACCTACAGAATTGAATATTCTCATAAGGGTTGTCGGTTAGCAAAAGACCAATGTCTCTCATAGTATGAGACAAGAGTTTTATTCCATTTTGGATTAGGGAAAAAAAATTTATCATATATTTAAATTATATGTAATAATTATCCCTGATGATGTAGTTAAAGTGCACCTAAACTGTTAGGCAAACCTCAATTTTAATAAAATATTTTCATCCGCACCCAATAATTGAAAACATGGTCATGCATCCATACCTTGTTAAGGGTGTGGGGTCCCAACCACACAGACACACAAACAAATAAAAGGTCATTAATTAACAAACTTACTGAGTTTTACAAATTAGAACAATATTTGGTGGCATGCCTTGCGTGGCAATCATATCCATACAAAAAAGAATACAGAGTGGTGTTGATGCCAACACTCTCATGTGTCTATCCATCTCCCCCTTAAAAGAAGATGACAAAAATTTCAATGTGTATGTGTGAAGAAGAGATATAGACTCATGTGAATCACTGCATGACCAAAGTGGAAGAGTGATTGCTCTATTCCACAATGAGCAAAGCAAAAGGAAAGAATCTCCTTTGCCTGCCATTTTCATAGATAATTCTGAATATCTGTTCTGAAGCCAGGTTGTTTGAATTCACTGAATTAAAAGCTAACCATTACTATTACTTGCTGATGATGATTGTTGACATGTCAAGCCAATCTCCCAAATATATGCTTCTTCTGGTTCATATGATTGATCTTTCCTTAGTAATCATGGTAACATAACAAGAGAAAGAAAGAAATAGTGCTTGCATCATGGTCCCCATTGAAGGAGAGATCCAAAAAGACAGGCGTAAAACCCTCAAGTATATAGTGGGTTGGCTGATTGATGATGGTTGAAAAGAAAGGAAAGCAAAAGGAAAACTGGAAACCTAACAAAGCTGCTCTAATTTGACAAGGAGAGCTCATCCAGCAACCCAAAGAGGATTTTATGGTTGCAAAAGCTCCCAAGCCATCCATTCAATGTATCTTGGTTTAAGCCCACCTAACATTAACATGAACAACAAAGACAAAAGCAAGAAAAAGAAGAAACCAAAGCTGTCACCAGACCCCATCAGGCCATCACCTCTTAAAAATGGAACTTTGGTCCTTTCTTTTGAAGTGTCATTATCACATTTAACATGAGCTGGATCTGAGTTCTCACTTTGATCGACTTCTTCTTTGAAACGAGGAAAAAGAACCTTTCACTCTTTCAGTGCCCATGGTACATCAGTGGTTATTGAAATTTCCATGAGCATAGCTACTGACTTACTACTGGGTTTCTCTTTTGCTCCTCATGAGGTTTGCTAACCGTGTAGAAGTTTACTGGACCCTTGTGGGACTGGGCAGTGTGTATCTTAGCTTCAAAACGTGTGTTGTCAAAGAAGGTATTTTGGTCAAGTGGCTACGAAAAATATAGTATCTGAAGTTTGGCAGGAAAATAATAAAGAGAACTTATAAAAAATAAAAAAAGACAAAGATTTAACATGATTCACAGGCTAACATGGTTTATTACGTCCAAAGACAGAAAGAAAAACCTTCACTATGTAGAAAGAATATTATCATGAAGATCTCTCAATCAATAACCAAAACATCACAAAAGTCTCACCCAATATCTCAAGTAAAAAACCCAAATCCCATAGTAATTTGATAAGAGATCGTAAGGTATATACATTTATAAAATTTAATCGGATAAACAGATCGACCCATCCGATTGAATTGTACACGCCCAAACCTGAAACTCAAACTCACTAATCTCACATATCAGCGCATTAGCTCATTCGAGTCACCCACTAAAATATATTAATGCAAATCAAAGAGTTTTTGGCAGCCGAAGATTGAGGCAGGTATGACCTTCACTTGGTAACCAACGGTTCATTCATCAAAGTGATCGAAGCATATCTATACAAAAATCAATAGTAGATGTTCTGCCAAGGAAAGAAAGAAAAAAAGGACCGATAGATGCAGAATAAGAATTAACTGGTCAGCATCTCATGTTCAGAGTTCTGAAAAATCCCTCAAAATTCAGCTTCATGCACCACAAAGCACCAATCTCTTGCTCAGTAACAGATCCAGTTTTGGGACGTTATGAAGAACGATGGGAAGACAAGAACTCAACTCTCGATTAAAGTCTTTGGAAATCAATGAATGGTAGAATCACAGAAACACCCTACCTGTATGACTGAGTGGAATCTAGATTCCTAATCCATCTAGGCTTATTATTCCGAATCAATAAACTGCACATTTTGAACATTAACAGCTTCATGCCCAAAAATATTACTTACGGATCCAAACTCTGACTCATCATCATCACTATCAATTTTGTTGGGAGTAACACGGTTTTGGTAGCCACGGCACCGGAGAAGAAATGCATTGAAGTAATAGGCTACCAACTCTTTCCTCTTCTTGTTTGGTAAATATTTGTAAATTTCGTCCCAGAAATTCTTGTTCTCAGATGCAGGATTTAATTGTACTACAGCCTTGAATCTATTTTCTTCTTCCACCATCCATGAAAGTGAAACCTCTTCACCCATGCAATTGAATTTCCAGTGATAGAAAGCTGACCCCAATTCAACCTTCAATTTCATCCTTTTCTCGGCAATGTGAAATCTTACACATTCAACAGAACCTGGAATTTGGCAATTGCATGAATCTTGTCTACCTTTTCCAATAGGACCTCTTTCAGTGAGCATATAACATTCACTTGCTTCCGGTGGCCAAACTTGTTTGCCTAACCATTTGGAGTCACTTTCTGAAGGAATACCAGTCCAATCTGGCACTTCTGCTTGAAAAAATTGACCTACGCCAACATATTTTCGGATGCGACCTTCACCAGGAAAACCAATTTCATTGGCTTGATTTTCCGACACTGCAGAGCGAGGAGTGAAGTTCATTTTCGATTTGGTTAGAGTGTCTGGGCTTAAAATGGAATGGGAGCATAAGAGAGAATTTTTCCCAGGAAGGATTCTCTGGCTGCATCTCAATCTTTCTATTGTTGACTGATGACTACTACTACCCATAGGATCCTCGTACATGGACGGATGCATCGTTTGCTTTTTCTGCAGGTTTAGAATGCAAATATTTACATAATGATCAAGAGAAATACAAACTAGACATATAATATATACACCTTAAAACGGAGATACATGTCACAAGAGAAATCAAGCATTCTTGACCACACAAAGAACATGTATTCCACAAATTACTAAAGGAAATATTGGTAAGACCATCTAGGGGAGTATTGTAAATTTTGCCATAGGAAGATTGAATGATGTTGCTGCACATATGGCATCACCCTGGTCAACGACAACATGAAGAAACCAATCACCACCACTTTAGCTTCCTCTAAGACCCACGATCAACTTGGCTTTCCCATTTTACCCTCACCTAAGTGTTCCACTTTGGCTCTATCCACTTCATTAAGGCCCATCGTTCTCTACCTAATTTAAGTCCAAATCCCTGCCACCGCCCTAACCCTTCCCCTACCGGATTAATGAAGCCCACTTTAGGCCCATTCCTGTATCCTTTAGAAAAATTCTTAAGCCTAATTCTACCCATCTCTCTTGTCCTCTAAACCACACGCCCCACCACCCCTCCACTAATGATCCTTACCCTCTCTCTCCCCCTCTAAACCATCCCTGCTCCCCTGAACTAGTGACTCCCAACTCTGGCTCTTCTATTGACCCGGAGTTATTTGAAACTCCCTCCCCTCCACCCCCTCCCTGTGAGAGCCCTCTCCCCCTATCTCCAACAATATGGCTGCTACCCCCCCCCCTTCTACTGGCTATCAACATTGTCGCAAGAAAGATGCCCCCCTCCACTGTTTTAATGTCGAATTTTTTTCATTTGGAATGTCAGGGGGCTAAACACCCTTGCTAAACAAGCTGAAGTCAAAAACACTATCAAAGAGTCCAAAATTTCTCTTTGTGCCCTTATGGAGACCCATGTCTAGTTTGATAATGCCCATTGGATTGCCCGCTCTATTGCTCCTTGGTCTTTCCTCTCTAATTCTTCTCTTACCCCTAATGGCTGCATTTGGATTCTTTGGGATCCTTCCAGATTTCAAATTTCTCTCTTAAACTCCTCCCCTAGCTCATGCACCTTAAAATCACCTCTTCTCTCTTCCCTCTTTTCTTTCTCACCATCGTTTATGGTTTCAGTCGCACCGCTGACTGCTCTCTTCTTTGGGATGACATCCGCTCCAACTCTCTCTCCACTGAGGGTCTCCCTTGGGGTATTGGAGGGGACTTCAACATTGTCCGATACTTTCATGAGCTTGTTGGAGGCTCTTCCCCTAACCCCATTGCAATTGATGACTCAATTCTTGTCTCGAAGACTCCTGTCTTGCTGATCTTCGTTGTTCAAGTCACCCCCTCACTTAATAAGCGTTGAGTTGGCAATGCTAGAATTGCTTCTAAACTCAATCAATTCCTCTCTAATGATTCTTGGCTTTCCTACCTCCCATGCCTCTTTCTCCCATTCCAGTCTCTGGGACCATTCCCCTTGTCTTGTCCAACTTCTTCCCCCCTCGCCCCACTTCCTTTGGCCCCAAGCCTTTCAAATTCTTTGATATCTGGTCTTCTAGCTCTTCTTTCCTTCCCACGATTAAAGAGGCTTGGGTTAAGCCTGTTCACTGCCACTCTCTCCCCCTCATTGCCTTCGCTCACAAGCTTTGCAATACCAAGGAGGCCATCCGCTCTTGGAACTCTCATTCTTTCAACAATATCTCCTCCAGGGTCTCCTCTTGTAGCTCTGATCTACTAAGAGTCTAGTCTCTTCTCCTTGATGACCCTCTCAACCCCTCTCTGGTGGAATCTGAAAGCCCTCTCCTTGCATCTCTCTACTCTTGTCTCTAATGAAGAAAGTTTTCATCGTCAGAAGGCTTGAATCAAGTGGCTTGAGCTTGGAGACTCCAACTCTGCCTATTTTCATCGATCTCTTAAAGCCTGCCAGAATCTCAAATCTATCTCACTCCTCCTTGCAAGCAATGGCTCTTGGATCTCTGACCCTCCTAGTATCAAAGTGGAAGTCATCTCTTACTTCTCTAGTCTCCTCTCCCTTCCCGCTCCCCTCTGGCCTCCTCAATAAATTCATGGACCCTCTCTCTTCCTCTTCTCTCTGTTCTATCCCTTCCCCTGAGGAAATTCTCCTTACTACTCATTCCCATAAAACCAATCAGGCTCCTGGTATCGATGGATTTAGTATGGGTTTCTTCTTCGCTACTTGGAACTTCATTGAAGACTATCTTGTGCATGCTATCCGCAGTTTTTTCTTAAACCGCTCTCAGCTTTCTTCCATTAACCAAACCTTCCTTTGCCTCATTCTCAAAAAGCATGGAGCTTCTTCCCTTTCTAATTTCTGCCCTATTTCCTCTCTGTAACCTCCTTTACAATTCATCTCTAAAGTCCTCGCGAATAGAATAAAAAAGGTTATCTCTTCCCTAGTCAGCTCTAAACAATATGTTTTCATCTCTGGTCATATCATCTCCAATCATATCCTCTTGTGTGCGGAGATTGTCGATGGCTTTGACAGATCCTCTCATTCCCTTGTCGCCCTTCTTAAGGTCGACCTCCACAAAGCCTTTGATTCTATTCGTTGGGAATTCATCAGTGAAGTCCTCTCCTCTATGGGATTCCCTCCCCCCTTCATCCATTGGATTGAGATTTGTATCTCCACCCCTCATTTCTCCATTATTACTAATGGCTCCCCTGCGGGTTTCTTCCCCTCTCGGTTTGGCATCCATTAGGGCTGCCCTCTCTCCCCCTACCTCTTCAACCTGGCCCTGGAAGTCCTCTCCCACATTCTCCAATCCAAAACCGACCATCTTCTCATTTTCCCAATTCCCAAGTGCAAATCCCTTAACCTCACCCATCTTGCCTTTGCGGATGATCTTATGATATTCTCCAAAGCTGATCATTCGTCCATCCCCTTGTCCCTCTCCCTCTTCGAATCTCTCTCTGGTCTTACGGTCAACCTTGACAAATCTACTCTCTTCCTCTCTGGAGTCTTGGACTACTTGAGAGATTCTCTCCTCCTCTAGTTTCAAGCCTAGTTCTTTCCCGGTGGTTTATCTTAGCCTTCCACTCATCCCTAGTAGGCTTACCCATCACCACTGCTCCCCCCATGTTCTACCACATCCGCAAGAAGCTCCTACTCTGGAAAGGTAAGCTTCTCTCGTTTGTTGGTTGTGTGGTGCTTATTCACTCTGTTCTCCAATCATCCTATCTCTACTGGTGTGGAATCTCATTCCCAAATCTATCATCCACACCATGGAGTCCCTTTTCACTGCTTTCTTCTAAAAGGATAGGGAAGCCTCGTGTTTTATCCATCATGTTAGTCGGTTGACCATTTGTTGCCCAAACTTTGAAGGAGGCTTGGGTATCTGTTGGATCCGTGATGTGAACATGGCATGTCTCCTAAAACTTATATGGAAAATTGTCACCAAGCAAGATTCCATTTGGGTTAACTGGGTTTACTCATAACTTCTCCGCTTTGACTCCTTTTGGACTGTCCGCATGCCCTCCAACCCTTCTTGGGTTTGGCATAAGCTCCTTCTGAGACTGAAGACCCTAGCTGCCATCTCCTCTATTTCCTCGAGCTCCTCCACCTCCTTTTGGCTCGACTTGTGGCATCGGATGGGTGTTCTTTTCACCTTGCTAGGTCCCGGCACAATTTATGATACCCACATTCCCAAATCTACCCCGATGTCTGCCTTCATCACTAACAGCTCTTGGGATCCCCTCCCCCACCCCAGTCTCACACAAGTTTGGGTCACCCTCCCCCCTCTGTCAACCACCCTTCTGATACCACTGTTTGGCTCCCTTCCCCTTCTAAAACCTTCTCCACTTCATCTACTTAGAACCTGCTTCGCGCCCCCGCCCCCAAGCCCCCCTTAGTCTGGTTCAAAGGTCATATCCCCCGTCACTCCCTGACAGTTTGGAGAGCCCTCCACCTTGCCCACCCTACCCAATCTTTTCTCATTGGCCATCACATCCTAGTTAGCCCCAACTGCATCCTTTGTTGGAATGGTTCAGAGGACATTAAGCACCTTTTCTTCTTTTTCCCTTTCTTTAGTTCCCTCTGGAGAAAAGCCCTTGCTATCATTTGGCCTTGGTCGAGGCATTCTTTTGGTTTTGCTCGAGATTGGTCATGGGTTCTAAGAAATTACTCTAGCTCCTCTATATGTGACCAAATAAGTAGGCTAGTCTTCAGTGCTACTGCCCATCACCTTTGGTGGGAGCACAATCTTAGGAGATAGACTTCCAAATCCCACTTCTTAGACACAATTTGGAAGGCCATCCATTTTGATGTTTCAACTAGGCTCTTTTCTCTCCCCCATCCCCCCAGATGTTGATTCCCCAAGGGACAGGCTCATTGTTGTATCCTGGGATCTTAGTTCTTCTTTTCTTCCTTCCCCCTGAAGGTTGTTCTCCTTTGTTCTTTCCTTTGTTTTAATATAATTTTTTATTCATCCAAAAAAAAACCTTCAACAGGCTGATTATGTCACCAATGATGTGGCAAATGTTTCACGAAAAAGGCAAAACCAAGATTAAAAAATCATTTGGTTGAAGTGATGTGAAACAATACAAACTAGAACAAATACATGAACAGGTCCAGACTTTTAAAAAAGGAATAAGGTATATAATATCCAAAGGGCACCAAAACAGCAGTTTTATTTTCACTTGGCAGGCTGATATGGATATGGAAATCCACCTTTACCGAAAAAGGATATGGAGATTCACCAGTTATCTAATGGGGGAGGCCTTAGATTAAGCATAGAAAACAATAGACATGAATCTTCCTTAAACCTAAAGTCAAGTCAGAGTGGTGTCAAGCTGAAGAAAAAAAGGAGCAAACATGTGATCGCCTTATACTGAACCACCTAAGCTTCCATAGAAAACGATCAAACATAAAAACTCAAAAAAGGCACCTGAGTAGTAGGGGTTCATCTAAATTTTGCACTGCATCCCACAATTTTTGTCACGAATTTCCCTAATTTGTGTTTTCTTCATTACAAATCAAAATAAAGTTAACAATTAAAATGAAAGTGAAAGTTCCTAATAAGAAATCCTTTCATGGAAATATACCATTAAAAATCTGTCTTCTCAACTCCCTAGATTACGATACGTCCCATCACATATGCACCATTAAAACCCTCATAACATAACAAGATCAGTCGGGAAACTTCATAGAGCATGGTTATCAAAGCGTCCGCCTAGGCAGCAAAGCGGTTTTTGAACCGCTTAAATTGTTGCCGCTTAACTAACGGGCTGATTTCTTGCCGCTTTTTTGCTTAGTCACTACCGCTTTGCCGCCTTTTGGCCATATTGCTGCCTAGATGCTAAAATAACTGCTTTTTTTACATTTTGTAATTTGTGCATATTATTTTTTTTATCATAATTTATTCTACAATGCCGTATATAAATTTAAATATGTGAGCCATTTCGGAATCGAGGCTCAATTTGCAAATGAACTCCGAGGCCCAAAGTGCCTGTCGGCAACAAAATGTGAAGAATAAGCCATATTCAACATTGATAATCAATGAATTATTAAATAAACAATGACTTGGAAATCGGAATAATAAGATCTATTAATTTATCATGTCGGCACTGTTTGGTTAAAAAAAGGGAAAACTGGATACATCAATTTTGATTATTGATCTATTAAGTTTTAGTTAGTTTTAAATTCCTAAGAGTCCTAGTAGGATCAGTCTTTTGTTAGTTTTAAATTACCAAGAGTCCTATTATAGTTGTTTTTGTATCAAGTATGTTTGTTTTGTTATTTAAACACTTGTAATCAGCTTATTGAGCATGGAATAGAAAAAAATGAATTGAAGCTTGAGCTTTGTGCGTTTGCAGCCCCCCCTTCTTCTCCTCTTCTCTTCTTCTTCTTATGAGTTTTCTTCTCCCTCTTCCCCTTCTTCAAGACTAATTCTTCTAAGAGCCCTTCTTCCCCCTATCTTCTTTATCCTTCTTTCTTCTGTATTCTGTCCCACATTACCCTCCCCCCCCCCCCCCAAAAAAAAAAAAAAAAAAAAAAAAGAAGAAGACGACGACAAATTTTTACCTCTGATGGTGATGTATGAGATCCTATGCTAGCCTCCGATATAAATCACACCAAAAACGATTTTGTATAGCGGCTTGCAGAAGCCAAAAGCATGGGAGAATCAGAGTACCCATCCGTGGAAACCCTAGGAAACCTTGGATGCAAGACCCAAAACCTAACAGTGGCTGAAGCAGATTTCCGGCAGAAGAAACCATTTTAACAATGACCGTGAGAAAAAACCCCAGTATATTGCTGACAAATCCGTTAATTGGTTAGAAATCTATAGGGTTAAAAGTCAATACAGTTTAGATCATCAAGTTTTCAGCAGTTTCCCCAGTCCGTTGCAGATTTTTATTTGCAAAGCTTCAAAAATGCCTTCTTGTCCATAGACCTGAACTCAGCGTCAAAACGATAAAAACCAAAACAGAAACAAATAGAAGCTCCTGAACCCTCAAACAGCTTTTTCACAAAGATAAAAACCAAAAACACAAGCAAATAAAAGCTTCTGAACCCTCAAACAGCTTTGTTGAGAACTCATCGCTTCCTCTAGGTAACTTTTGTGGAAGAAAGTCACAACAAAGAGGTTAGAAGTAAAACCCAAGTTTGAAGGGTAAGAAATCAATCTAGGGTTTTTCTCACGGAAGGGTGGAAGTGGAACCCAATCCAGGACCTATATTGTAAATTTGAAAAAATAATTCTACAAGAGTAAAATAAAAAGAATTCAATTTACACTTAAGTCCCCGTGTTTTGACCTACAACTGTTGGATCCATTATTGTACATGTGGCGATATCACAACTGTTTGCTGCAGCCTCCAGCCGCTGCAGCAAATAAAAACCCATTTTGGACACCCCAAAGAACAGGCTCACTATTGTTACTTGGAGTCTAGCTTCCACTTTTCAGCCTATCAATTAAAGGCTGTTTCTAACCCCCCCCCCCCTTTTCTCTCTCTCTATGTACATCCTCCTCTCTTCCCTTTGGGGTTTTGTTAATGTTAGTTCAGTATTCCCTCAAAAAAATATCAAATTGATTGTGGGAGAGCTTCTTGGCTGGTTCCAATCATCCCTTTTCTATTTGCTGCAGTAATTGACGTAACCCTAGATTTTGGGTCAGATATTCAGGATCTTCTAGAATGAAACCAGCACTCAATTTCTAGATGTTCTGATTAGTTGGGGCAAATTTTAGGGTTCGGTTGGGGTGGGAAAGGGATGCTGGTTTTACAATTCAGCACTGTTTCCTATCTTATTCCTTCAGGTTTTAGCAGCGAGAACTCAACAAAATTACGTTTTCTGCAATTCTGGAATTTCTGCAACTTCAAGGAAGAAGATGAAGTGCAAGGGTTTTATAATTTAGAGTGATTGGGCTGTATTTTCAGAATTAAGAGTAGGGATGGGTTCTTTAGGCTTATGCGGTCCCAAAGGGACTGAAAAGGGAATGAATGGGGCTGGGGTTGAGGATTTCCTAAATGGGGTAGGATAGGGTATTGCCGGGAAGAGGAAGAGAGAATGATAGGCTACGGTGGTGCCGGAAGGGGGGGTGGAGGGCTGCAACTGTAGGGGATAGGGTGAGGCTTCTTAACTTACTTGAGATTGAGGGAGTTTGCTAGAATTCACAGAAGGAAGCTTGAAGATGAAGTTGAGGTTCTCGAACTTGAAGTATGAAAGCACACAAACCAGCCGCAGGGTACCCAAGAGGGATCCCACGACTTCAAGCCAATTCTTAACTCAATTCAATTCAATAATCAATAACTGCCGAATTAAATGAAAGACTAGGCTATTTATAGCTTCCACAAACCATCCTAGACTCAACGAATGAATCCCTACCAAACTGGGATCCAATTACTTACTAAAATAGAACTTTTTTAAGATAAGGTTCCTAAAATAAAGGAACCCTATCCTCACCTACTAACAACTCCAACTAACAATCAAATACTAATATTAACTCAACAACTAGGAGGTCCACAATTACAAGAACCAACTTGGTTTATGCCGGGAAGATCTACAACGGAAGCTATTCACCTTATTAGAAGCCTTAAGGAAAGGTATAGAGAGTATAGGAAAGATCTTCATATGGTTTATATTGACATAGAAAAAGCTTATGATGGAGTCCCTAGAGCATTAATTAGGTAAGTACTAGAGAAAAGAAATGTTGCAAGTAAGTATTTAGACATAGTTAAGGATATGTTGATAGTTCAGTGACAAGTGTAAGAACGGTGGGAGAACGAGGTGGTGAATTCCCAATTACAGTCAGACTACATCAAGGATCAACTTTAAGCCCATACTTACTTGCACTTATAATGGATGAATTAACCAAAGACATTCAAGATGAGGTTCCTTGGTGTATGCTTTTTACTGATGACATTGTGTTGATAGATGAAACACAGGTAGGGATTAATACCAAGTTAGAATTATGGAAAGCAACATTGGAATCAAAGGTTTTAAACTAAGTAGAACGAAAACGGAATATCTAGTTTGTAACTTTAGTCCTAATGTTCAAGTGGAGGATGAGGTGGTGAAACTTTATGAGAAGGAGATTCTTCAAAGCGATTGTTTTAGGTATCTTGGCTCAATCATAAATAAAATAGGTGATATAGAGGACAATGTTTCACAAAGAATTAAATAGGGTGGATGAAGTGGAGAGGTGCATCCAAGGTCTTATGCGATCGACGTATTCCTTTAAAGCTCAAAGGAAAATTTTATAAGACAGTGGTCTAACCAACTATGATTTATAGTGCAGTGTGTTAGGTTGTTAAGAAACACCATATAGATGAACTCAATGTAGCTGAAATGAGGATGCTAAGATGGATGAGTGGCAAAACTAGGGAGGAAAAGATAAGGAATGATCATAATCGAGCTGGTCTAAGAGTAGCTCTAATAGGTGATAAGCTTCGAGAAAGTCGTTTGAGGTGGCATGGTCATGTTCAATGGAGGCTTGTAAATGCCCATATACGGAGAAGTGACTTAATCAAAATTGAAAAAATAAAAAGAGCTAGGGGCAGATCTACGATGACCTTATGAGAAGTGGTGAGAAGAACATGCATAGCTTAGGCCTTATATGAGCCATATCTAGTATGGCCTTAAGGCAATAATCCATGTAGCTCACCCCATTTAGTTGGGACAATGCTTCTTCTTCTTCTTGTAGCTGTTGTAGCCATTTTAATGGGTGTAGAATGTATGTATAAGCTGGACAGCAAGATTAGTTTGGTCCCAATTTGTGAATTTAATTCAGCCCTTTTTATGTCAAAAGTTAGATGTCACAGCCTAGAACCTTTAGAAACTGAATCCCATTTTAATCCAAGCCTGTGATTGTTTTTCAAGTCCAAGATTAGCAGAGGATCAAACACTCTTCTGATTTGGCTAATTACAAATAGTAGGTCAATGTCCAAACAAGTTTAGGATTGTTGAAGGGTCAAATTACAATAACTCAGCCTTGTTCCAACAAAATAGGGTAGTCATTGAAGGAGCAAATTATGAAATTTATATATAGATGTGGTGGACTATGGCCTCACACCCCAGTTTTATAGAATTTCATGAATAATATTTGGCAAAAGACTTTGCACAGTTGTGCAGGTGCACAACCAGCACTAAATGCAGCAGATTTGCATAAATGCACATCCAACATTTTCACAAAACACAAATTTGATGGAGTAATTCAGAGAATCCCCTGTTTACAAGTACCTTCCCATAATAAGTTTCATTTTTCTCCTTTTTACCGTGGATTGAGTACTCCGACTGGATTCTCAAGTTCAACTTGGTTGATTCTAAGGAGGCTGTAAGTGATCCCATCCTGTTTATTTTGTTCTATTCTTCTATATTCATTGCCCATCTAAACAGAACTAGGATTAACGTGCACAGCTCAATATATAGCTCTATTTTCAGATACATTTTGCAGACCAACTATGCTGGTTCATATTGGCACTCGACCACAAAATCAGTTTGTCTCAAGTTACTAATTTTCCTTAGGTGTTCTATTCTCTATATGTTGGCAAACCTGCTTTCACTAGTTTCCTAGTCAGAAATTATGGTACACTAGCTTCTCCATTTTTCATTTGTTATTCTGTTACCTTGATCAGATTCTTCAATCTTATTAAGAGACCAGCCACTCAAAAGCCCTCTCTAACCCCCAACATAATTATGGAAGAAAGAATGCTATTTGGCTGCGTGTGGTGCACAGCCCTTGTACCCATGCATGGGGCTCTGCAATATGATCGCCAAATCCTCATGAAAAGAGAATTCCTGTTGGTGCAGTAGTAATTTTGCATGATCATGTGCCCAAAAGCAGGGACCATGCAGCGAACACAACCAGCCAATGATTCTCTTTCCCAAAAATTACATTTTCTCTCGTTGTTCATATAGTTTTCCCTAGAATCTTATTGTTCGAGCTTCTACAAGAAAATTTTCCCCCAAATATCCTATTCATCTTCACCCCCAATCTTCATTTCATTCTGCCTACTGTTTTATGCTCTCCCAAAAAGGGAGCAGTTCTACGTAAAATAGATAGTGCGTACGCTATATCCCAAGTCCATTGACTCTCAAAATAGGAAAAATTGATGGGGAAAAATTCGAACAATGTACAATAATATAAAATGATATCAATTTTCAGAGTCAACCAAGGGAGACTTTGGGTAGAAACCCAGTGTCAAAACCTCAAAACAAGATCTTGAATGTCTCAGCTTTGGGCCTGGCCTACCAGGTCTGAAACGAGATCTCAATCCTTCACTGACAGGCTTCAGGTAAGAGAAGAAGAAATGGAACCAAGGAGGGAAATCAGAGTTGCAGCATGGTAACTATGCGTGCCCATGAAAATGCACCCCTGATGCACCATTAAGGAATCCTGCCTAATCCTTTCCATGATCTTAAGTTCCAACATATGAATATGATACTTGAAAATTGCAGAATATCAACTAAATAAACTAATTAATCTTAAGTTCCAACATATGAATATGATACTTGAAAATTGCTTTTGGCTGCAAGTAAAGAAAGCTCAGTTAGCCCTCCGATGAGCAGAAAACCTTTTGGGCAAAGGAGTTGACACTTAGGCCAAGTCTATTTCAAGAATTTAGCAATGATCATCTTCTTCTGTCACCTATTTGTCGTATCCTATCTTTTACTAAACCAATGATCCTATCTTTTGCTGTCATGGAGCTAATTGGCCACAAGCCACAAAGCCCACTCAATGACCTACACTAAAGCTTTGGTCAAGTGAAACACTCTACTAAATGGAAAAAAGGCCATGGTTCAAGAACTCACGAGATCTCAGCCTTGGTTTCTTGAAAACCCAACCCAAGACCTCGAACCAACCACTATTATAAATATCCCCCAATTCAACCGAGTCTGGATATCTCAACTCGATCTCTGACAAAATCTTGGCCCCACTCGACAACTTCCCTGCTGCCTTGCTGGGAAATATGATTTTACCAGATTTTTTGCCCAAGTATTGGGCAGAACACCAACTAGACTTCATCAAGAACACTCCTACAACATCTACAGCAAGGATTGCAGAGGTTTTCAACCAAAACTTCAAGAAAGGCGAGTTCATCCCTTTTTTTCTTCCAAAATCTGTGTTCTTGAACTAGTATTTTAGTACAGTACTCTTCTGATGTAACTTACAACTAAGCTGATTTTGTCATGTGATTGCAAACTTACTAATTTAAACATCGATGATGAAGATGAACATGTATGATGTATGATATATCATTATTGTTCAAGTTCAAAACTTAATGTATTATTATATTATGTAAATCATGTGTACTTTATGTTTTATAACTCTGCATCTTCACTTCTTCAGCACAACTTCAAACTTTGTATAAAAATGGAACTTACATAAAAACTGTTTTTTCATCAATCTTAGGCCACCAATGTGTTTAGAAGGCCTAAAATAGGCTAAACAAATTCCAACACCAAAAGACCCTTAAAACTCACTGACATTGGCCACCAAGTTGGGTCAAGATTAGAGGAATTTTTTCTTCCGACTCGACGAGATATCATAGGATCTTAGTTTCTTGGCCCACCAAGATTGAGTTCTCGAACCATAAAGAAGGTCAATGATCATAGGTACAGAAGAGAAAATAGTTGAAGACACATTCAAAATGAAAGAATTTCCTAAAAAGTAATGAAACTACAGGAGACCGATGCACAACCATGAAGAAGAACACAAGCAAAACACACTCAACAAGAAGGATTTACTGTGGTTTGGCAAGATTGCCCACATCCACCAAAGAGAAAAAGAGAGATCCCACTATTTCCTAAAAACCTCACACTCACACACCTTACAAAGTGTTAACCTTACTTGGCTTGTTTCCTAGGCTATCCCACATACTCTTTATAGAGAAACCCAAAACCCTACTCCATATATAATTACAATTCTACCCCTATACTAGTAATTGACCCAAAATCCATTGCAATTACAACCAAACTCAAATTATATGGACCCGCAGAATAAAAGACATACCCAAGCTCAACAATCTCCACCTTAACTTAAATTCTCCAAACCACCTTAAAGAAGACTGTTGTTGATGTCTACAATCACCTTTGTCTTTATGTATCCGCCACACCTTATTGCGTGACCCACATCCCCTCCAAGGATACCCTTCTTGACCGCCATCATCTAAACCAACATAGTGCACACCCCAACTTAAGGTGTCCAGTATAACTCATTGTCGTTGTATGATGTGACATGACTCCACCTCTCTTATTGTTGTCACCTGCAGCCTACTCCGAGAGATCACTGCCACTCACCAAATTTAAAGCAAAATCACACGCTTCATTTTAGATTTGCCCTTGTTTAGCGCCTGAACAACTTGCAACTTTCGTCCACCTGACCCTTGCCCAAGTTCCAACCGGAGCTCCACCTATTTTGCACTCTCTGCAAACCCATACAGTTTACCAATCATCTATCCCTGCATCACAACCATGGCCCCTCTTGAAACCTTGAGAACCCCATTTTCAGACGAACATCTAAAAACCTTTAGAATCTAAAGTTCCCAATGAAATCAAATTCTTGCTTAGATCTGGCATATGCCTAAACCCAATTAAAGTTCACATAACCCATCATTCCCACAAATCTATACAGTCCTGATTCCAACAATCTCACTTTCTACATTATTTTCCACTTTGACAGTACCACACTCATAATGTTTGATATGTAGCAAATTGATCCCTAACTAAACACATACCAAAGGAACAACCAATATCTAAAATCCAATCTGAAGTATCCATAACTAATGTAGTCAGAAGGAGATCCCCTCCATCATCACTCCAAGACTCATCTAAGACAACAACAGATGAAATTTCATCATCCTCCTTTTTTCTTATTTTCCTAATTTGTGTCCTCCGTACCTATCATCAACCTAAATAATGTATTTGTTGATCTCTGTACGAACCCACAAGATCAATATCAACAAAACAAAATCTCCTCAATTTGTCACTTCCATTGAGTCCAAAACGCCCAAGAACCTTGGAGACACCTAACCTTGTACAAAAAACCTTCACACAAAATCCTGTGGAAAACAACCTGTACGAAATAAATCTAATAAAAAAAAAATATATTTCTTCCATTTTTTTTCCTTTTTGCTTTTCTCCCACCAAACCTTTTTTTTTCTTCTTTTTGGTTCATGTCACACCTCCACTCAGATTCCCTTTTTTCTCCAAACGATAAAAACAACACCATCATCTCTCTCTCTCTTCAACAATCCTTTTTCTTTTTCTACCCACGACCTCAACTAGATCATTTTTTTTCCTTCAAACACCTTCATCAAGAACAAGGGGTTAGCACCTAATGTTCTACCATTTCTCTCAATCTACATTGGAGCATATTCAGCATGGGAAGCACCTATGATAGTCTTTGGCTTTCTAGAAAGACATGTTAAGCAAGAACAAAACCCTCCTTTGTTTTTCTTGTTCAAGCTCACCAGATTGTCTCTCTTGAACAATCCAAACAATTGTAGAAAGAGAATAAAAACAATGTCCATGATCTTTAATACTAGAGATTTGTACCTTCAATTTATACCTCAAAGCCTTCTTCGTTCTCTTTGTACTATTCTTCTCCTTCCTGGATCCTCACACGCATCCGGCGACAATCCAACAAACCAGGCTCTGATACCACTTGTTGGAGACGGATGCACAACCACAAAGAAGAATACAGTGAGAATCTCACCACTCTCCCACCATACAAAGTGTTACCCTTAGCTTGCCTTCTTTTTCCTAAGTTATATCACAAAGACTATTTATAGGAAAATCTTAAACCCTACTCCCCACATAATTACAATTTTACCCCCAAATTAGTAATTGACCCAAACCCCATTCCAATTACAATTACAATTACAATTACAATTACAGCCAAACTCTAATTATATGGACCCGCAGATAAAAGACATACCGAAACCTAACAGAAACTGTAAGAAAATAACTTGTGGAAAGTCAAAATCCCTATAAGTGCCACATACGATCCTAAGCAGATATCCATGAACAAACAGACAGTATGCCAATTTTTGGTAACATGCTTTGATATAAAAAGGACTCCTGCATGATGCAGCAGCATGATAAGCAAATTAAAACAGAGTACATACCATCTAAATTCTTTTTAGTATTAACTTGAGAAATAGAAGAGAAATCAAATAGCGTGCAGATACAGAAAACTCAATACTAGATTAATACAACACCAAGAACGACCAACAACAAATATATAGATATATATAGGATATTTTATTAGGATATATACCTGGAAGATGGAATGTGCGGCACTAGAGCAAATCTGTTTCTTCAACAGCGCTTCTCTGGCCAATAAAGCTTGAAACCAGAATTCATTTCGATCCGGAGAGTTCAACACAGGCAGTTCAGGTATTGTTCCCACTGCAGGATCAGAAGGACTTTTGGCAGCCTCAAGAACCCAATTTAGCATTTTCGAAAGTAAGTGATATTGCTTTCTCTTTCTCTTACGCGAGGAAGCAGAATCACTGTCAACATCAGTCCTGCTACCATCAGTTTGAACCTCATGCATGCAACCTGAACCTGGAGTAGCTGGAGAGAGAGGCTCATTCTTCACCGAGTTCACACATCCGCTGTCTATCTTCATTTGATATGGCGTTTCCGTGGGCAACACACACACGCTACAAAACTTTCCTGTTCAGAGAGCGGCCATCTCCGATCATTGCAAGTAGGGACCGAAGCTCTTCTCCAATAGAGATCTCTTTTAAGAAAAACAACAAGAATATGATGAACACGTAACGCAGCCTTATTTTTGCAACCAGAAAGACTTTCTTTCAGAGAAGCAGCATCGAGATCCAAGCAGAAGATGTTGGTTTGAAAATTGCCAAGGATTTCGATGAACTTTGGAGCTGACACATCAGCAAGAATCGACCATCCTGCCATGGATTTCGAATTCAAACCCTCAATGAGATTCGTTCTCTCGCTTGTGGTTTTTTATTTTCGTTTTGAACATTTGAAATCAACGAACAACAAAAAGATAGAACACTATCCAGAAGAGAAGAAGAAATGCAAATGAAAGATACCGAATTAAATCAATCTAGTTGGCTTGAAGAGATGAAAATTTGGCGGGAGCCTGATGATCTAGGGCACAGGAGCTCCTCTGGACGACTGGACCCCTCAATACCCTCTATGTCTTATGTCCCGCGCTACACGCTCTCTCTCTCTCTCTCTCTGAACTGACACCTCTCCACCCCTTTGAAAACGTCAAAATTAATTGAAAGGGGCTTTTAGGGTTTTGGTTGTACAGAGAGACCCAACCCAAACTCTCTCCTCAGATACCAATTTCCTTGTTGTTCAAGAACTTGATTCCTTTTCTACCAAAGTCAGTGAAAAAGAGCTTTGTTCTTCAATTCTTACAGAAATAGATAAAGATAGACAAACATACCAGCAATGTCTGTGCTTGCACTATCCTTTTTTTCCTTTGATGCCCCTCTTCAAGCGGAGAGCCAAGTACTATAAACAATGATATGACTGCATGTGTGTTGGGAAATGGAGGTGTAAATGGCTTGTGTTGAGTTGGGCTCTCCTAAACACTAACCTACACTAGGTACCTAAATTTTTACCTAATTTTACAGGGGCTTAGAATCCCCAACCCTAACTTTATCTACCTGTCTTGATTTATTCCGATAATGTTTGGTAGAGCTTGATCAATTTTAATTTACCCTAATCTTAGTCTTGATTTTTTATCTCTTCCTTGTTGATAAACTTGCATGATGTGTCTACTAAAAACAAAGCAACAACTTTAATTATTTTTATCAAAAAACTAACTACTAATGACAAATCAATTCAAGAGAAGAAAAAATTTTTAAAAAAATCTCTTTTTTTTTTTTCTTTTTTGATAAAACAACATAATTATTAGAAATTACCATGTTGAACACCTAGCGGGCAAAATATCCATAATGTAGGGATTGAAAACAAGCCAAACTATCTCACACAGTAGAGATAGAGCCTTCCTTGCCAAGGAATCTACAGCAACATTTATAGTAAAAACAAATGGAGGAAATAATTTTTTTTTAATAAAAAAATTAATCCTCCAAAATCCCCTTGATTTCCATCACCAGGTCACCACTTTGAAACTCCAGATAAAACATCACAAAGATCCTGGTTGAAATAAACTCTATACTTTCCATCTTACACAATCCAATGGATTGTTCAACGCTGAAATTTAACCTTCCAATCTATTTTCCCCTTAAAATCTCCTAACCTTCAATAAAAATTATTACAAGGTCACCAAAAGAAATTTTGGCTAAGATCTCCTTTACTTACTTGAATTGCATCACGTAATTACAATCTTGCATGGTTGACTAAGAAAATGAAGATCTAAGATCTCCCAATCATCTTCCATGGAAGTCGAAGTCCTTCGAGAGACTTGAGGAGAGACTTGGATTCTCTTTGATGATAGTTGGAATCATGGATCAATGGAGTCAAAGATGATACGGGTAGCAAAGTGGGAATACTTTTAGGATGTTAGGGTTAGTGGGATACTTGGTTACTTAGTCATCCATAATCGACTTATATAGTAATCTAATCTTAACTAAAACAACACATAGGGTCGAATAGTACCAGACCAGTTTGGCTCGACAGCTAGACCCGTCCTTGCTAGGACTAGTTAATTTGTAATCTAGACCCATCCTTCAAATTGGAAAGTCAAATTTGGGCCAGTTTGGGCCGATAGGGTTTTAATGACCATCTTACCCAAGTAAAAGTGGATTGTTTTTCCAAGACATCTATGTGAGGTGCTAGGTTTATGGAAATACATGTCGCTCAACTAAAGAAAGATGATGGAGAACTACCCAAAATGGCACTAAATACTTTTCGAGAGATCTCCTTCAAATCATTGATATACCTATCTAAATCTTTAGCATCAGCATGTAGGTTCCAGATACAAATGGTTAGGGCCATTCGATATTGTTTTTGAGAAAGGACCCAATCTAACCCATTCCTTGAAGAAGTTTTTATGGCCTGCTTCATCCATGCCACATTGCTTTGTCAGGCTTTCACCCATTGCAGAAAATTCCCCATTGTTGATTTGTTGTCTCTTGTGGGAGTTTGGATCTTGTCTCAATCCCACTATGGTTGATCATCCTCTCGAACCCGCTATGATCATCACCTTGGTAAGTTATTGCCTCACCAACTAGCTAATTAGATGTGAGCCACTCCTTGGGCAAATTTCCTCATTTTGCTTCTCGATCAGCCTATGTTCTCAATTGTGTAATAAGTCCACAAGTGTGTTTAGAAGAACAATATGTAGGTCAATTTTGAATTTACAAACAACCTCTATGTGGTTTTTGTTTAAACACACGACACTATTTAAGAAATGAGCGACAAAGGATCTCATAACTGAGTACTATTCCTTTTTCCATTCACAAGAGTAAACACCACCTAATTGTCTGCTTTGACATTCATTTTAATGTGCATCTGTACCAATATTGTAAATCATAAAATGATTGGTACATCTATGAATCATTTTGTGCCTCATTTTATATGCGCAAAAACAAAACACCGAGAGAAAAGCGCAAGTAGAAAATGTTTGAAACTAGGTCCTCTATAATTCGGGGGTCCTTTGCACCTCATCTATTGCTATAGCAAATGGTGACACTTGAATTAATTAGGACAAAAGTGGAAATAAATATTTTATGATGAAGAAATCCCTCTTGTAGTAAAAGTATGATATCATGGGCAATCATATAAGATAAATAAAACATAATAATAAGGGATAATTACTGTTGTCCCCTTGTACTTTGATTTTATTACTACTTTATCCTTGTACTTTTTAAATTGTTAATCCAACATTTAACTTTGTCTACAATTACTAATGCCCCCTACCGTTAAGCTCCGTTAGTTTACTAATGATGTGGTATCTATATATATTTTCAAAATCCCAAAAATAACCCTGCAATTATCTTTTTACTTATTTACTCTTATGTCAAGTGATAATACTACCATTAATTAACTATGGAAAAAAATTAATTTTATATTCACTTTTCTTTTGTAAAAAAGTAAAAATAAACTACTGAATAAAGGAAAGATGTGATTTTTCTTCTCTAAAAATAAATCACCAAATAAATGAAAGATGTAATTAAATTAAATTAAAATATAAACTAAAATATTAAGAAATATCAAATTTAATTCAAAGTTATAAATTGAAAATCACCTAATATATGTTGTTCATTATGCATGTTACTAAATTTCCTATCAATTAGCATCTTATATGCTAATTTGTTTGTAAAACTTCCATCATTGTGATTATAAAATTTTAAGTAGAATGTGAGAGTTTCAACAATCATAAGTATGTAGTCCCACCATATCCAAAACTAATTCTAAAATATAAGATTTTAAGGATATAATTGACTTTCAATATAGTTTTTATATGAGGCTAATGCCATATTTTTTTACTTCTTAATTTTAATAAATGGAAAAATAGACATTTCATATTTGATGTTAACAACCACTTAACACCGTTAGAAGTGAGGGGGGCAATAATAATTTCATAAAGAATGATGTTTGATTAGTAATAAAACCGAAGTATAAGGGAGCAATAGTAATTATCCCAAATAAAAAATACCAAGTACAAAAACTTATCTGTTACAAATAGCATAAACAAAGTCCTTCTCAAAAAGCATAGTTATGCACATCCATCTAGTGATACATGAACAATAATTAAGGGCATGTTTGGTTACATGAGTCTGGAGATTTTAAATATGTAGATATTTCAAATCTATGGAGTCATAATTCATAAAATTAACTATTTGGTTAACTTGAATATGTGGAATGAAATATGTGAATTCATCCTGAAAAATTATTTGGTCAGTGTGATTTTTGTGAATACACAAATGTTTAGCATTTTTATAGTAGAATTGAAATCCAAAATTTCATCCCATACCCATAAATCTACAAATTTACATTTTCCATGTAAAAAGATGAATATCTAGATTTCATGGATCCATGGATTTTCACAACCAAACGGGTATAAATCTCGCATTCATGAATCCAGAGATTTGAAATCTTTGAATTCATGTAACCAAACAAGCCCTAAAAAAATTAAGGTGTGTCATGGGAGCTTTCTTTAAGGTATTTGAATGTCTTGAATTGTGCACATGGGTTAACAATGCATTTTCACCCCTAAAATCAATCAACCCTTCTATCACAACGTGCACTCCAAAATTAAAATAGCATTTAGGGATCCAAAAACTATATTCACCAATCCGTTTTTTAAAACATGGGTTAAAGAAAAACAATGTTTTTAAAATAATGCTCCATCGAAAACAATCAACCCCTACCCACATATATATTAGAGAGTAATAGATAATTAGACACCACTTAGAGTTGTCTCCAAAAAACATATCTCTTCTATTGAGGCTTGTTTGTTAGCCATTCAAACTAGCTTTTCAAAAACACTTTTTGTCTATTTAGGCGTCTATTAGAAAAAGACCCCAACATCTTAACAAAATAAGAATTTTGAATTTTCAAATAAATCTATAAAACAACACTTCTCTTCATTGGTGTCGATTTGAAGCCAATAGTATAGTAGAAGCAAATTGAAAAACATCGCTTTGGAAGTCAAATCAACATAAGACAATCCAATTTTACTGGGAAATGTTTAAACATACCTTAATGTCGTAGGTGTTGCATTTCTTCTTAACTAATAGCTTGTCTATATTCGAGCAAGAAGTATTGTAATCTCCGTAACTTCTTGAAGTTTTGGATGAATACAAACTTCCAGAAATAATTCTCCAAACATCAAACAATTGAGGTCTTGAAAAACTCAAACCAAAAGATCCTTAACCAATAAGTGAGATAGAAGGATAGGAAGAAAAATCAGAAAGAGGAAGAGGAAAAGCCAAAAATTTTTGATACATCAACTTCTCATTTTTCCTTGTTTTTATAATCCCAGTAGGATGTCCTTCTCAAAAGCAACTTTCCAATTATGTGAAATATTTTACCCAAAAAAAAAAGTATATGAAATATTTTTTCTTTTATGGATGTGTTTATGATAATTTTCCAAACTATATTAAGGTAATTCTAGTGTGGATGTCTACTTTCCAAAAAGAAATAATCTAAATGAGATTACTATTCTCATGTATTGTGTTTTTCTTTTTTGGTAACCTATTCTTAAATATAGTAATGACCATAAGTTAGGGATATGAATCTTTCTTATCATATAAGACAGGATGATTAATCAATTAATATATATAATTATTCTCATATAAATTAAATTCTTCAATTTCCATAGATTTCTTACACTTTTAATACCTCATGATGATTTTTTGGCATGTATTTAAATACTAGAGTTTTTAACACGTGAATCCTCTTTAATAAAACATAAACTAATGTTGGGTCCTCATAGTATAATAAATTACACCAGAACCTTACCGTACAGAATTTACACGGTACAGTATGGTTTCGGTATTTGCAAAAACGGTTCGATACGGTTTCGGTATTAAATTGGTATGGGAAAACGGTTTAAACACGATATCTAATGCGGTACACTTTTGATCCGAATAAACTCATGCCATTTCTGTTATTGGTTCATTATGATCATAATGAAATTGCGACCAAACAATCGATAGAATTTGATATTAACAAAGACAAAGTAAATAAATCTAATTAATAGTGAAAAAAACAAGTAAATCTAAGAAGAGGAGTGAAGGACGAAACGAAAAACTAAAATAGGGAATTATGGATAGGAAAAGATAAAATGTTTTCATTGTAAAATTATATTTATATCTCTTAATTTGGTACGGTACCAATTCGGTATGGTTTCGGTACATACCGACGGTATGAGTACCTAAAATCAGAACTGTATCGAAGGAATTCAATTTCAGTACGTACTATACCGAATTTTGAACGATGTGGTGCGGTACCGTTTTAGATTCGGCACGGTTCGGTTAAACAGTTTTGATACGCAATTGACACCCTTTCCCCACACCTAGCCACCCTGCCGGAAATCACCCACCACACAATTTTATTATTTTTTTTTTGTAAAAAAAATTAATAATAAAAATACCATTGCTGCCCAACGTTCAACCAGGCAGAAAGAAAGTGTGAGCCATTACTAAGATTGGTCCACTTCTTCTTTTTGTTTAAACTTCTATAAGTTGCATCAACCAAAATTTTTATAGTGATAATTACTATTGCTCCCCTATACTATAGCTTAATTACTACTTTATACGCTATACTTTTTGAAATTATTAAACTTTGTTGTAAATACTGTTGTTCCCTACCGTTAAACTTCGTTAGTTAAATGATGACATAGCATATTTTATTTATTTATAAATCCTAGATTATCTATACGATTTTATATTACTTATTGATACTTTATATTAAATTACATTACTATCCTAAGTAATTAGGAAAATTTTAAACCTAATTAAACATTTTTTAAGTCAAAATAAATAAAGAAAATGAAAGGAAACTCATTTTCAATTTTATATATGTACTTTTCAATTTGGTAATAAAAAAAAGTAGTTATTCCTAATTTTTTGTCTTATTATTTAATTTTTGTTATTTACTTTCTAGTTTAATGTTATCAATTTTAAGAATTTTTTATTTTTAATATATTTTTATTTATTTACTGTTTAATTTGATGTTAACAATTTTAGGAAGTTCCTCCTACCAATAGAGTTTTTTTTTTTTTTTTTTTTTTGTTAATCCAAAATGATAAAAATATGTAAAATTATTTCATATGATTCTTTTTTTCTAAATAAGAATAATCCTAAGTAATGTTCGCTTAATATTGTTAGACCTAGGATGTAGATTCTTTTAATAATTAAATCAATACAAAAGGACAATAATAGTTATCCTATTTTCATATAGAACTTCTTAGTCAATAGTTTTTTGTTTTGGCAAAAAAAAAAAAAAAAGTCAATAGTTAATAACTCTATATGGACATGTTCTATTTGGATTCATTACAGAATGGTTTTTTGTGGAATTCAAGTGAAAAAATTCGCCCTTTTTCTGACAAAATGAAACCTGTTACAAGGCCTAATTTCTTAAGAATAGACAGTTCAATCAAAACATTTGTTTTTTTTTTTTTTCTCTTTCTCATAATTACTATTGTCCTCTTCTACATTAGTTTTATTACTAATCAAACCTTATTCTTTATGAAATTACTATTGCCCCCTTATTTCTAATGGCTTGTTTGGTTATATGAATCGAGATATTTGAAATCTCTGGATTCATGAATGCGAGATTTACACCCGTTTGGTTGTAAAAATCTCTAGATTCATGAAATTTAGATATTCATCTTTTTACACTAAAAACGTGAATCTGTAGATTTATGGGAATGGGGTGAAATCCAGAGATTTTATCCCTATTATAAAAATGCTAAACATTTGTGGATTCAAAAAATCACTGATGAACAGATTTCATTCCACATATTCGATCAACTAAACAGTTAATTTTATAAAGGGATAATTATTATTGGCCCCCTGTACTTTGATTTTATTACTACTGTATCCCCTGTACTTTTCAAAATTACTAATCTAACCTTTAACTTTGTCTACAATTACTATTGCCCCCCTACCGTATAGTTCCATTAATTTACTGATGATGTGGCATCTTTATATTTTCTCAAAAATCCCAAAATACCCTTATACTTATATCTTTACTTATTTACCCTTTATCAAGTTATTTAGAGAAAAAGATAATTATAATCCGATTTATTCTAAAAATAAAAACCACCAAATAAAGAAAGAATGATTGAATAAAACTCAAATAGAAATCGAAGAGGAAGGAAAATCTAATTCAACTCAAATTGGAAACTAAATATCGCCTAAAATATTTTCAAAATAAATGAAGTTTAGTGAAGGTGGGAAGTCAAATCGAATTTGAATTTTGCCCATTTCATTAATTCAAAATAAATGAAGTTTAGGGTAAAATTGACATTTAATATGGTTTTATAAATGGGGTAGTATCATCTTTTGATTTCTTAATTTTAATGAAGGGCAAATTAGACATTACATATTCAAACTTAACGGCTACTTAACACCGCTATAAGGAAGGGGAGCAACAGTAATTTCATAAAGAACAGGGTTTTATTAGTAATAAAATCAAAGTACAGGGGGCAACAGTAATTATCCCTTTTATAAATTATGACTCCATAGATTTGAAATCTCTAGATATTTGAAATCTCCAGACTCGTGTAATGGCATTTTAGGGCCTGTTTGGTTACATGAGTCTGGAGATTTCAAATATCTAAAGATTTCAAATCTATAGATATCAAATCTATGGAGTTATAATTTATAAAATTAGATGTTTGGTTGTGGAATGAAATCTGTGGATTCATCCTAAAAAACTATTTGATTGACGTGATTTATAGCTTTTTTGAAATCTCTAAATTTCACCCCTTACCCATAAATCTACACATTCACATTTTTAGTGTAAAAAGGTCAATCTCTAGATTTCGTGAATCTCTAGATTTCATGAATCTAAAGATTTTTACAACCAAACGGGTATAATTCTTAGATTCATGAATCTAAAGATTTGAAATCTTTGGATTCATGTAACCAAATAGACTCGGGTAAGTGGTTGTTAACATTGAATATATAATATCTATTTTGCCATTTATTAAAATTAAAAAGTCAAAAAGAAGATATTACCGTCATTTATAAAAATTATATTGAATGCCAATTATGTCCTTAAAATCTTATATTTTAGAATTAATTTTAGATTTGAAAGAGTACCAGTCGTCTCTATTTAAAATATGATGAAGACTCAGATAAAGAAAGTTTGTGAATGAATTACCTCTTGAGATCTTGCTTTTTTGTCTTTAACTCTATCAAAATGTGCATTATGGTAAAGACGAACTGTTTTTTAGTATAAATTTAAGTTCTAATAGCAGGAGCAATATTCTGGGAGAAAAGAAATGAATTTGTGTGTGTGTTGTAATTCTTGGAATTTATACAAATGAACAAAATTACAATGATCTCTGATGCAATGTGGTACTTGTTAATGAAGATCTTACTATTGCATTAAAAATTTTAAATCATATAGATTTTTAGATTTTCAGGTAAAGTTCATTAAGTGTTGTCCTCAAATTATTTTTCTTTTTCTTTCTTTCTAAGAATTTATTTGGGAATTGTTGGGACCATACACTTATGATTGTTGAAACTCTCATACTCCACTAAAATTTTCCACAATTACAATGATGGAAATTTTAGAAACAATTTAAAATATAATATGCTAATCTAATAACATGCACAATGGTTAGTATATATTAGGTGGTTTTCAATTTTCAACTTTGAATTAAATTTGACATTCTCTCATATTTAGTTTCTATTTTGAGTTTTATTTAATCACATCTTTCTTTTTATTCGGTGATTTCTTTTAAAAGAACAAAAATCATATATTTCCTTTATTCCATAATTTCTTTTTAAAGAAGAAAATAGATTTAAGGTTAATTTTTTTCCATGTTTAATTTAGGGTAATATTATAACTTGACAAAAGAGTAAATTGATAAAGAGACGACTCTAGGATTATTTTTAGAATTTTGAAAAAAAATATATAGATGCCATCATTGGTAAACTAACAAAGCCTAACGGTAAGGAGCATTAATAATTGTAAACAAAGTTAATGCTTAGATTATAAATTTTGAAAAGTAGAAGAGATAAATTAGTAATAAAATCAAAATACAAATAACAAGAGCAATTATCCCTAACAAAAATAACAAAAGATAAACCAATAGGTCAATTTACTGAAGGAAATAGCCTCAGTGATTTGCAACTAAAAAAAAATTCTTTCTTTAGCCGTACATATGAACTAATATTTGCAAGGCTCCACTCATCCTTTAAAAGCCCAGCAACAAATATCTCAAAGTTTTACATTCTCTAACAAGAATGCATCAAAAATTTCCATCTTCTTTGTCTTGTCCACCCCATATCTGCACCCGTTTTGATGCTTGATCAGCCTGCAATTTAAATTCTAAATTATGATTATTGTTCTTCAATACTATACAAGCTACAGATAACTCAGTATTTACCTCAGTCTTCCAGTTTGTTTTCCAGATAATGAACAGCAAGATCAACGTCTGCAGTGCAGTTCCACAAAGCATGCCAAACCAAATTCCCTGGAGCAGGAAGAGCGTTAGTACAAATGTTCAATTGCCTTACTCTCAGCTGATCACTAAAAAGCACTGGACCAAGTTCCATGTCCAAAAATTCAGATATTAAAGCTATATGAGAGAGAGAAAGAGAGATGTACCTGCACTCCCATATTCAATTTATAGCCTAGAAGGAACCCAAGAGGAAGCCCGAATATATAATAGCAACCCAAGTTAATATAAGCGACCAATCCTTGCCACCCACCTCCAATAGCAACACCTGCAAGAAAAATCAAACCAATGTAACCAGAAAACTCAAAAATAGATGTGTATTTTGGAACAAAAGAGAATTTATAGCAAACTAAACTAAGGGGTTGTATGGCAATGCTACTATTTCTTGTATTTTTTTACATTTTTGGAATACAAACAACTCAACATAATGTATGTGTAATCTGACATGTTTCTTGCGTTTTATTTTTCACTTTTAAAACAAACCAACACTTTAAGCACAGTTTTGCGCATATGTTGAGAAACACCTCACTAAGATAAAAGAAAGAAAAACAAAATTCCCTTGAAAAAGTAAAGGGATATTCTTGTCATTTTTTGGGGGGGCAGGGAATACAGAGTTATTTTTCTTGTGTAATTAATTATACATGATTTCAGCACCCAAAAAACAATGAGAAACAATGGAAATATATAGAAATACAAAAAGTGTTTCTCACATAAAAACAGGAAACAGAACAAAAAATTGCCATACAACCATCAAGATGATGTATTATCCATGATTAATAACTTGCTATGCATCTCACCTGAGATGACTGGCTGGATACTGTTAAGTACCATGGTTATCCCAAGGAGGTAGGCAAGGCGAGAGACAGCTTGCTGTAGCTCCTTACTGCTCGTAAAAATGACGGCAAAATAGTCTTTGGTGACCAAGATAACAACCATGAAGAATAGCCCAATGAGAAGTGCTTGAAAAACTATAATAAAGACACAGTATTTGGCAGCTCTAGGGTGTCCTGATCCAAGTTCATTTGAGACTCGAACACTGAAAGAGGAAGAAGAATTAGAACAAATAAGTAGTGTAGAACAATCATCACCTCAAGTATCATAAAGATTCTGAAAGAGAATAAGAAAAGTGCAATTATAAGGTGTCTGAGTTCCAATTATGATGACTACAGAGGTGTCCTTCAGACACTTCTTTTACCTTACAGCAGCATTGATTCCAATAAACAGCATTCCTTCCCAGCCATTGATATTCATACTGCAAGTGATAGAAAGACATGAAAATAAATGAAGATATGGTGAAGTTTTTCTGTATTGAGTTGAATCAAAGGGTAGATTTTGACAGATATGATACAAGTATACAATAGCTGTATTTCACAAGCAGCCGGGAGAAAAGAAATGGATAGCTTACCAGACAGATATGGAGGCAACAGCTATGACTGCATTACCAAGGTGGCCAGTGAGGACAACTAGAGTCATCATGTACCATATCTCAAGGCAAAGCATTATAGCAGAGGCCAGGGAGAGCCTAACAAAAGCCCAAATTTCATGGAAGGCCAACCAGGATAGGCCTTTCCATCCATCCTTGCACCAGTTCACCACATAAATCAACTGAGCTATGGAAATCACCCAGCTAGAAATGTCGTAGGCCAAGGCTGCACCAAGGGTAGAGAGGCCCAAGATATAGATGAAGAGCCAGAGCAAGAAGACATGCAGGAGAAGGCCTGCAAAGCCAACCCAAGCGAGCACCCAGACCTTACTTTGGGCCTGAAGGAACTTCTGGATTGGGAAGTTGACGGCCAGTGCGAACATTTGAGGAATGATTTGTTTAGCATATTCACCGGCGAGAACAGCGATATCGTGTTCCTGGCCTAGAAGCTTCAGGATTGGTGTTGCAAAGATGTAAATTGGGCAAAGAAGGACGCAGGTAACTGTGAGGATTATCCATGAACGTTGCATGTAAATGCCAAGCTTGTGTACCTGCCCAGCACCAAATGCCTGACCACATAGCGTCTCTAGTGCACTTCCCATACCAAGCTGTCATTTATATAATCTAGAACAATTAGTTTTCTTTTTCGGCAAGGAAAACCCACAATAATTAGTTGAATGAGAAAAAGTAGACAGCATAGTTTTTTTTAACTGTTTAATTTCGTTCATTCTAATAATGGAAGTGAGAAGGAATATTTTTCTGTTTTAAGGTAGTTTTTAGAATTGGATTTTTTTTTGAAAGTTAAAAGGTAACTTTATAATTACTTAAACATACACTTAGACTTTGCCCTTAATCCCAAGGAGATTTAAACTCTTGAATGAGAGAAAATCCCATTCATTTATTTAACAGTCAGGGCTGGCAACCTCATGGCTCATGTGAGAAGTTGGTCGGTTGGAGGGTTGGATTTGTTGGGGGTAAAGCATGCATAGGCGCAAATGGTGCACTTCAGCTGCATAGGGAATTAAGGACATGGTTTTTAAATAACTTACAACCCAATTTTATTTGTTGTCATACAATATAATATTTTTTTAGATACAAGAGAGCTTTTATACATGGGAAAATGGATATTACATACACTATTAGGGAGACTTGAATCCATGGCCCCTAAGAGGTGTGATCATTTCCAACCGAGCAATCTTGTGATGGTAAAGGTATGACATCTTACATGGCTCCTCTCATTACAATACGTGACGTTCTTGAAATCTAACACTAATGAACTTTTACACCGTCATAATTATAGTCGTTTCATCTAAAAAATTAAGGATAGTTTGACCTTATAAAATATCAACCACAAAAAAGAGAGATTATGATAATGCTTTTAAAATTATAATCATTGGATTATTAAGGGTGATTTAGTCATTTTGAAATATCAAAGGAGAAAGAAGAGAGAATAATTCAACTTTTCTTGGTAACCCAAGGTGAAACCTTTGAGAGGGGAGTAAGACTAAATAAAAAGTAAATGATTTAAATCATCTCTAGTGACCCACCACTGGACCAGACATTTAGAAATGAAACCCACCTTTGGGCATTTATAATTCACTTTTTTTAAATTGAGAAGTGGGACCTTCCTAATTTTGAGGCAAAGAGTATGGAGAACACAATCCTCGACCCCTGTGAATAA
Source organism: Hakea prostrata (assembly GCF_041222555.1). Lineage (NCBI taxonomy): Eukaryota > Viridiplantae > Streptophyta > Magnoliopsida > Proteales > Proteaceae > Hakea > Hakea prostrata. The sequence continues at coordinate 73,436,128 of NC_142600.1, read as the reverse complement.
AAGATCACAACTCAAGATCGAATCCCCTCCCGGGGGAGCACATATTGCTCTTCCTTTTTCACCACAAATTTAGAGAGCTAACCACATCTAAATAATTAAAAAAAACCATGTGGCGAATCCCCTAATGGGTTCCACATGGGTCTTAGAAAAATTTATTATGAAAAAGTGTAAGGGGAGCAATATATGCACCTCAACAGATCATGTTTGTGTGGTGCATCTCATGTGATGGTGTCTGTGATGCTTATTGTTGGATACACAACACTTGAATTTCATTAAATTCCAGCCGCTTAAAACATGATTGCACATTTAACCAATTTGATTGAAATAAAATCAGCTTTTTTTTTTTAATAAACCAAATTATGTTTTGAATGGTCAGAATTTAATAGAATCCATTTCACGTGCATCCAATGGTGGGCACTATAGGTACCACCATGTCAGATATACCTACCTATAAGATCTCTCCTCGGCTTAAGTCATCCTTTAACCGAACAAAATGGCGTGAAATGCCAATGGAGGAGTAGTAGGATGGTTAGGAACCTGCTTCTCAGTGGAGAGGTCATGGGTTCAACGGCGGCATCTGTAATATCTCTATCCCTATATATAAAAAACGCCTTTGTACCAAAAAAAAAAAAAAAAAAAAATTGCGTGAAACTACCAAAAAAAATAAATAAATGACAAAATGTCGGTGGCGAAAGACCCCTTGAATGATCCAAATTTTCAAATCAAACCCTTAATTCAATTCCACACCCACCTCTCGTGGCTGTGGACGATGTGGATCTCAGGATCCATAAATGGCTACAGATAAAAACATTGAAACTCTCATATCCAATAAATAAATAATGAAAATTTCCCTCATTTGAATGGGTTGAATTTCAATGCCGTGCATTTTACTTTCCTGGTTGCTTGCGGTGAATATCAAAATCTCAATCGTCCGTTTTGATTTCAAAACATGCGAAATGGACGGTCTAAATATCACCGTCCTGGCAAGGCAAGTGTTCGCATTCAAGTTCACTCCCACTTGTAATTCCCTTAATTATGAACACGGATCCCGTACAAATCAACCACCGGCGTTAGTACACGCAACGGAGCCGGAGATCCCAGCCCCGGGCGGCGTTGCCGGGAAAACTAGTAGTCCTTAAAGCTTAGACGAATCATGGCATGAAGAGAAAGAAAGGAAGGAGGTGGCTTACCAGGAAACCGAAACTGAAGTTAGAGATGACGGCCAGGCCAATGGCGACAGCGGAAAGTTCGAGATTACCGAGATGACCTACGAAGATCTGCGTGGAAGAGTTCATCCCATAGAGGCAGAGTATGTTGAAAATGATAGGACCAGCGATGGACCACATCTTCACCGATTCCTTCCAAAACACAGATTTGACATCGGCGAAGCTTTTCAGCGGAGGATAATCACCTTCTTCGAGTTCTGAATCTATGGTCGATGATGGCACATGAAGATGCTCGTAGGGTTCGACGGAGACACCGCCATCGATCAGCGGTTCTTCCATCTACCTAGAGGTACTGGTTCCTAGCTACTTTCTACTCTTACTGAACTGTTGATGGAAACTTAATTTGTTTTCAACATCTTTAGGGTTTCGTAACCTTCGACTCCTCAATCCTTTCCTCAATATTGTTAATTCCTCTTGTCTAGCTATTTCATTTTATGAGTAAAAATTCTTCTGCTGATTGAATTATTTTGGTAGCAGTTGCTTGCTATCTTTATGGTGTTTAACTTACCTACCCCTCGGGTGCAGTACTAATTAATGTGACGTAGCAGACTGGCGGTTCAAAAGTTAGCTGAGATAAAAATATTATAAAATTTGTCAAATTTTCCCAATTCCCAATTAATATAAAAAAAAATGTAAATCCCTATTTGAATGTCCATTTCAGCTCCACGTTGGTATGTTTGAATGCCTATTTCTGCTCCACGTTGCTTTGGTGCAGCGTAATAATTACGCTACGCAGCACATGCAGCGTAGAATGAAGATTTTGATTTTGACTGTTGTTTTCCCAAAAATGTTGAAATTTATTTTAAAAAACGGACTGTTTAGATGTTGATCTCGATCAACGTACTGCACAATGCATTGAGACACGCACGACCCATATCAGCTCTTGACCAGCATGTGAGCAAAACAGATTTTATGTGACCGAGAATTTGGCACATCTAGTCCTTCCAGCGGCCACCCATTAGATGATGCTATGCAGCAGCATTATTTATTTTCAAGCAATCAATGTACATGCTCAAATCAATAATTTATCACTCGACCTTTAGTGGATGGACAGGTTATGAGTTCCACCCGTGTGTGCATATATAATATTCCCACTCCAACAATTAAAAAAAAAGCGCATGTTTCACAAAAAAAAAAAAAAAAAAAAAAATCAATTGAGTGTGTGCTTAAATTTATAGTTATAATTAAAAAATGTCACTTAACAAGCAATGGGGGCTCAACTTTAGTGGTTACTGTGCTGTCAACAGTTAAGATTGAAATTTTGAATAAGATTTCAATCTAGACTGTTGGCAGCATATGCTGCAAATTTATTGCACAACATTCAAGTCTGCCCAGCGCAATGGATCTGGATCCACAGTAAGACTGTTAGACTCCATTTTGTAAGTATAATGTAAGCATTGGCATTTTGCAAAGAGAGAGAGAGAGAGAGCGGCCGGCCATCGAAGGTCGTTGTAGCACTGTAGCACCAGGAGTGGTGGAGGGTAGCATTTGGTGACACAATTTCTCCTGCTACTAAATACTGCAGCGACGATATAAATAGTTTGGACTGCGAGTAGACAAAGATCGAAGTCATTTATTGGAATAAAAACCATCGGGTCCTCTCTACCATAGAAAATGGTTTTGTATAGGTCAATAATCATCTCACGAGTAGGTGTACACAACTCAATATTCATAAATGACTGGAATCTTGGTTTCCATTCAGCGGTCCCTCCACCGCACACTAAAGCTGCCTTCTGAGCCCCGTTATTTATTATTTATATAGGATAAGATGTAAAGCGTGCCCTCTGTTCTTCAGTCTTGGTCGAGCTTTCTTTTGGGTCCTGGACCCATATTCCAGGTGGCGACTCCCCCTTTCCCATCCTCCAATCGAGGAAGGTGAATTGTATGACCTTAATGCCCAATAACGACCGGCAGTCAGCCAGGGACCCATTCGGCGTGTGCTCCGTGGGGTTTAGGAAGTGCCTTTGCTCCCTTTCCCAATCGTTGACCTTGACAATGAACTCGAGGACGAGTCTTTGTGAGAAATGGCGCCACCCATTGCTCTGTACCCCACCCTTTCTTTTGGCCTAACAGCCCTACCTAGGTGACCTCTTATTTAGTATTATATCATCTTGGTTAGAGGCCTGAAATCGTTCTCGCAGTTCACACGTCAAAGTGCTTCGAAAGGCACCGGCTCCCTTCTTACTGACAGCACAGCTATGTGCTGGCACTCAATTGGTAGCGCAACAATAGAACCACCAACGATTTGCCCAATTGGGCCAGTGAGAGAGATACTGAAGTAGCTGTTCGAGAAAATGGTAGAATCAAAGTAGCAAAGATCGAGAGAATATCAAAGCGACCATGGAAGGTGACAATAGCACAAAGAGTGGCGGAGGGTAACATTAGCGACGGTGCCGGAACCAGTGAGTACACAAAGACCAATATTCCGGTGAGGAGGTAGGGGAGGGGTGGGGCATGGAAAAAATATGGGTGAACCCACCTAGGGTTGGGTCACTTAAGTAAAAGTATTTTAAACAATTTACAACACAGTTAAACGGCCTTTTACATTATATTTTAATGAATTTTTTGCATGACGATTACTTGCACGGGAGTTTCCATTTCTAGAAGGCCTCACTTTTTTGTTGAGAAATTAAACCCATTTCTAGTACCAAGAAGGCCTGTCTTTTCTTTTCAATATGTGGAACCATTTGAGAGGCGTTAAAGACCTCTGGAAATTTTTATTAATGGGTCAATTCTCTGAATGATGAAGGAAAAAGCCTAGTGTTTTGCAACTAAAAAATTGTTTGTATGACAACAATACATAGGAGCTTACATTTGCAAGGCTCTAAGTCATTCTTGCAATGCTCTAACAAGAATGTATCACAACTTTCCATCTTCATTGTCTTGCCCTCCCCATATCTGCACCCTCTTTGATGCTTGTTCAGCCTGCAATTTAAATTCTCAATTATGATTTTTGTTCAAAAATATACAAGTTACACATAATCAGTGGATCCTCAGCATTGATAATACCAAGTGAGAAACAGAACCAAAAAAGACGACTGTCTAGTATTTACCTCAGTCTTCCAGTTGGTTTTCCAAATAATGAACAGAAGGATTAACGTCTGCAGTGCAGTTCCACAAAGCATCCCAGACCAAATTCCCTAAAGCAGGAAGACCCAAATGTTCAATTGCATTACTCTACTGATCACTAAAAGCACTACTAAACCAAGTTCCATGTACAAAATCCTTATAATAAAGCTGTATGCCTGTAGAGAGAGAAATAGAGATGTACCTTCACTCCCATATTCAATTTATAGCCTAGAAGGAACCCAAGAGGAAGTCCAAATATGTAATAGCAACCCAGGTTAATATAAGCGACCAATGCTTGCCACCCACCTCCAATAGCAACACCTGCAAGAAAAATCTAACCGATGTAACCCGGAAAACTGCAAAATAGATGCATATTTTGGAAGAAGCAAGAACTTGTACCAAATAATATAGAATAACCAGGGGATTTTTTTATGATTGTTCAGGTTACTATTGTTCTATTAAAGGGTACCACCATCTTGAAGAAGAGTTCATTGTCAAGTACTCAAGTCTAGGAAGAAGAAAAATAAGCCTGGTTGGTTTCAATAGGCTTTAATTGCCCTTTGCTTTCTTATTGTACCCTTCCCTCTCTCTCCCTTCTCTCTTTTTGTTTAATAAATTCTTTATTCAACCCAAGAAGAAAAAAAAATTCTACTTAAAATGTAACTGACCTGAGATGACTGGCTGAATACTGTTAAGTACCATGGTTACCCCAAGGAGGTAAGCAAGGCGAGAGACAGCTTCCTGCACCTCCTTACTACTCGTAAAAATGACGGCAAAATCGTCTTTGGTAACCAAGATAACAACCATGAAGAATAACCCAATGAGAAGTGCTTGAAAAACTATAACAAACACAGAGTATTTGGCAGCTCTAGGGTGTCCTGATCCAAGTTCATTTGAGACTCGAACACTGAAAGAGGAAGAAGAATTAGAACAAATGAGTAGTGTAGAACATTAATCAAAAAGATTGTTACTATAGAGGAGTCATTCAGACACTCCTTTCACCTTGCAGCAGCATTGACTCCAACAAACAGCACTAATTCCCAGCCATTGAGATTCATACTGCAAGTAATAGATTGAGACATGAAAAGAAGTTAAGAAATGGTGAAGAAGTTTTTGTATCAAGTATACTATGTTAGGTACTTGACCGGCTAAAGCTGATGGAATAGATTAAATCAAGCTTTTTTATGTATCCCTAGCCCAATCTGGTGCCATAAACCAAATTGGGCCTCATGAAGTACATATTACAAGTATACAATAGTTGTATTTCATAAGCAGCCATGAGACAAGAAATGGATAGCTTACCAGACAGATATGGAATCCACAGCTATGACTGCATCACCAAGGTGGCCGGTAAGAACAACTAGAGTCATCATGTACCATATCTCAAGGCAAAGCATGACAGCAGAGGCCAGGGAGAGCCTAACGAAGGCCCAAATTTCATGGAAGGCCAACCAAGATAGGCCTTTCCATCCATCTTTGCACCAATTCACCACATAAACCACCTGAGATATAGAAATCGCCCAGCCAGAAATATCATAGGCTAAGGCTGCGCCAAGGGTAGAGAGGCCAAACACATAGATGAAGAGCCAGAGCAAGAATACATGTAGGAGAAGGCCGGCGAAGCCAACCCAAGCAAGCACCCAGACCTTGCTTTGGGCCTGAAGGAACTTCTGGACTGGGAAGTTGATGCCCAATGCGAACAGCTGAGGAATGATTTGTTTGGTGTATGTGCCAGCGAGAACAGCAATGTCGTGTTCTTGGCCTATGAGCTCCAGAATTGGTGTTGCAAAGATGTAAATTGGGCAAAGCAGGACACAGGAAACTGTGAGGATTATCCATGAGCGTTGCATGTAAATGCCAAGCATGTATACCTGCCCAGCACCAAATGCCTGACCACATAGCGTCTCTAGTGCGCTCCCCATACCAAGCTGCCAATTATGTAATCCAAAACAATTAAAATTTATTTTTTCTTTCGGGGGCAATGAAACTAAATAATTAGCTGAATGAGAAAAGAAGACACTGGTTCTGCGTTTCAGTTCCTTTTTAACAATTTAATTCCATTCATTCTAATGCTAGAGCGAAGAGGACCTGTACCTCAGCTATGTCCGGGTAGCATAATAATTTACTTGAATAAAAAGTAAAACTTTGCCTTTGAGCCTAGGAGATTCTAACTCTTGAATAGAAAAAAATTATTTACCAAAAAAATATATAATAAGGATTTTTTTTATTTTTATTAAATCAAACTTTATTCAAAATAGCAAGAAGAAGACAAGGCGTCAGCGTCACATAAATCTTATAACCAGAAGGTAGAATACGACAGGTACTTCTACTGTCAAATAATGCCTCCCTAACTAGAGAATAAAGTAACAGTAAAGGATGCAAAAGTACAAGAAATAAAATAAGAAGAACGGTGAGTGATATCATCCACAATAAGAGAAAAAATCCTATTCATTTGTAACTGAACGGCAAGTGTATTTATTAGGTAATCTGGCACCATTGATAATTTAAATTTAAAAGTTGATATAATTCCAAAGCCACCCTGTAGCTGTGGAATTGTGAATGTCATCGAGATACTCACCACAAGGGTAAGGCATTCCCCCATTGCCGAACCTTTGGGTTGGGCTGCACGTAGTACGGACAAGCCATGATGAACGAAGAACCTGGTCGTGTGGAGAGGAGTTGGACTCCTTATGAATAAGTTCACATTAGTTACAATTCTTACCTTATATAATTCTTTGTAATTTTTATTTAGGATTGTAATACGTCATAGTTAATTAGAGACGAATTCAAAGATTTGAAATACCTGGATTTACAAGTGAGAGATTTATACAACCAAACCCATTTGGTTGTATAAATCCTTGGATTCATGAAATTTATAGATTCACCTTTTTATACTAAGAACGTGAATATATAGATTTATGAGTATAAGGTGAAATGCGTTAAACATTTGAATCTTGACTCCATAAATATTTTTTCAGGATGAATCTACAAATTTTATTCCAAAGATTCAGTCTAGCTAAGCAGTTAATTATATGAACCATGATTCCATAAATTTGAAATATGTAGATTTTTGAAATCTTCAAACTCAAGTAATCAAACAGCCCTTGGAATTTATTAGATTTAGTTTTTAATTAGATTTTAATTCCGACTCTTGGATAATTAACTGCTGCATGTTCCAATCCGTGATAGAAATATAAAATTTTTTAAAGTGAAAAAAAAAAAAAAAAAAAAAAAAAAAAAAAAAAAAACCCCTTTTGTTACCGGGCGGTCAAATCAACCACCGTCTTTTCGCGGATGCATTAACGGCCGCCATTGATGACTTTTTGGCGATAACAACTCTCTACAGTAACTCACAGAAAAACTAACCAGTAGAACTCAGACGAATCATCTCAGAGAGAAGGAAGGAGGTAGCTTACCAGGAAACCGAAGCTGAAGTTAGAGATGACGGACAAGCCAATGGCGACGGCGGAAAGCTCGATATTGCCAAGATGACCTACAAAGATCTGCGTCACAGAGTTGATCCCATAGAGGCAGAGTATGTTGAAAACGATAGGACCAGCAATGCTCCACATCTTCACCGATTCCTTCCAAAACACAGATTTGACGTCGGCGAAGCTTTTCGCCGGAAGGTAATCACCATTGTCGGGTTCTACTAAGGTGGATGATGGCACATGAAGATGCTCGTAGTGTTCGACGGAGACACCGCCGTCAATCAGCGGTTCCTCCATCTACGCAGAGGTACTGACCTGTTCTGTTGATCGATGCTTAAGTCGTTTCCAACATTTTTCGAGTTTGGTTGTCTTCATCCTCGATGCTTCTCTCTTATAACTACTTCCACTGTCTCTCTCATTTTCCGCTGATTGAATTAAATTTTAGCGGTTGATTGCTTTTTATTGTTGTCTCATCTCCTCCTTGGTACTAATGAATACGACTTCTCAGTTCCCAAAGTTAAGATGATATTTTCTAAAATTTTTCCCTATGACCATTTCCATTCCTGCATCTCCCATTCAAAGCCCAGATCTCAGCTCTTGACCCGCAGGTAAGACCGACAAGACTCCATTTTCTTCTCTGTTTTCTTTTGTTTTTTGTATGACGATTACTCTTCTAACGGAAGCTTCTTCTCTGGAAGGCATCATTTTCTGGTGATTGTCCAATATCACAAACTTATTCCTTGAAAGGGAGAGTGTCTGCGCTAAGAGCCAAATACTGGCTCTAGTCTATTTCTTTTTTTTTTTTTCAATCCCTCTCACGGTCTTACCACACCTAAATGTCTATGATGAAATCCCCACCTAAATGTCTTATGATGAAATGTTGATATATTGTTGAGAAATTTTCACAAATACTTAAATAATTGTTGTAATCACAATATTTCTTCGGAGCTGAAATACAACAGGGAGAGAGAGAGAAGAGGAGGAGGAAATTCAGTATCCAGAATGAACTCGAAAATAGGTTTATATAGAGTCGGAGAGGCTGTAGGTGAAAGGATAAGGTCACATTGGAAATTCAGTATCCAGAATGAACTCGAAAATAGGTTTATATAGAATCCGAGATACTGTAGGTGAAAGTGAAATGATAAGTGTTATAATATGATATAGGGGGCAGTTTAGTCTTTTCACTATGGTTAGGATAGGCTAAGTCTTATTGAGTTGTTTAGAGGGTATGTGAGTAATTTTCCTTGTTGTATCTCATGTATGTAATTTGGGGGTTTTGGGTTTTCAGATTCATTCGCTCATTTTCTCTCTCTCTCCTCTCAATCTCTCTCACGGGTTCTAGGGTTTGCTCTCCTCTGGTTTTGTGATTCTGCTCATGCACAAGAAGACTCCATTGCTGCTCCTTGCTTGATCTTTGTTGTGAGGTTTACTCTTGTAAAGGTGTGCAAGTATTACTTGCTGTTTGGGCGTGGAGGTGCTGGTTTGGTACTCTCGGTTGCCTGCGCTCAGGGGCCGAGAAGAAGCAAGGGCATTATCTATCCGTGGTTTCAGGTGTGATTGTTTCTTGTCTTGATGTTTCTTTCTTTTACCTTTTGTATAGAGTTATCACATTGATCTTAGGGCTGTAATCCTTCTCTGTTGTTCTTCGATTGCATAAGCTTGGTGAGAGCATATCTCATCCTTGGATGTTGGTTTCTAACCGAACCAAGTTGTGCGAGTGATTGATTTTGTCTCTTCGATTCTTGTTGGTATTCCGCTACGTTAGACTAGATTTTCTTAACAATAAGGTCACCTTTCTTTGTGAGGTTATCAATTCAGGTTAACTCCCTAGACTGTAGGAAAGTGAAATGATAAGGTCACCTTTCTTTGTGAGGGTATCAATTCAGGTCAACTCCCTTCAGGAAGGTACTTATTGAGCTAACCTCCCTAAAGGAAAGTGCCTCTCTAATGGCATCTCCATGTTTTCACCCAGCAGTTGGGATTTTGAAATAGGACCCATGAAAAAATGGGCCTTCCGGATCGATTAAGACCTATGACCCAAGTCCCAAGTCATACAGATTTATTAATATTAAATATATATATCTATATAATCATGGCAGGGTCACAACAAGGTTCAAGCTCGGTTTGTGTCGTATAAATTAATATTACATAGGCCCTCACTATATATAAACGATATAATCAGCTCCTTTGAACCTGATGTGGGACTAAATAAAAACCATAGGATAAAAGACACAATCAAAACATATAAAAATATTAAATAATATTAAATAAGTTTTAAACATATTTACAACAATGAAGAGAACTAATGACCAAGAGGACAAAGTAGCAGAGTTTGGTCTCATCCATTTCGGAACAACTATGAATAATGATTTAGTATGTGTTTGGCAATGTTTTTGTTATGAGAGACTAGTTCTTATGCAAAACATTTTTTAAGGGCGCGTTTGGTAACGTTCTTAAAAAAAGTTTTTGACGTTCTTCTGTTCTTTGGGAACGGAAAAACGGGTTAGAGGTGTTTGTTTAAACGATTCGTTCTTATGTTCTTTAAAAACTGACTGGTCAGAAAAATGTTCTAAAAAACGTCTTTTGCAGAACATCAAAAAGATGTTTTTACCAAAGAATAGAAACGGAAGTGATAAAATTAGTTCAAATTGAAACCTTAGAACGAGTTTATCAAACACCAACTTATTCTAATAGTGTTCTGAAAATACATTCAGAACCGATTTATCAAACGCCCATTTCCAAGCAAAGAACAGTCTTTTAGCACATAAACATTTTAAAAAATGGTTTTCCTTAAGAACTGGTCTCTCATAACGGAAACGTTACCATACGCATACTAATGTTTCTGTGCTAAAAGATCGTTCTTTGCTTGGAAATGGCACTTGATAAATACGTTTTGAAAATTTTCTAGAATACTATTAGAGATAAACTCGTTCTAAGCTAGGTTTTAATTGGGACCAATTTTATCACTTTTGTTTCTGTTTATTTAGTAAAAATATTTTATTGATGTTCTGCAAAACGTGTTTTTCAGACTACTTTTTTAACCGGTCCGTTTTTAAAGAACAGAAGAACAAACTGTTTTAACAAACGCCCCTAATCCATTCTTCTATTCCCAAATAATAGAAGAACACCAAAAACTTTTTCTAAGAACGTTACCAAATGCGCCCTAAGTGAATGGAATATGGTTTTAAAGACTACATTGGTGGTGCAAGTGTCCAGAAAGCTTCAATAGAGGCCTGGTGGGGGGTTTTCTTGGTTGGTCAAGTCAAAGTACAGATCATCTCCCGAAAACCATTGCGGTTCCCGCCTCTATTTTTATTTTCTTTTTTAAATAATTTTTCCCTATAGGAACCCCTTATATTTGTGGTCAAATTGTGTCGGGGGGGGGGGAGATGATCTTTACTGAATCAAGGTGCATTGGTGTGCATATATAGGTGGGCGGAGGTGTTTTTGAGTCATGCTGGAAGCTGTTCAAGATGGGCTATACCATGGAATTGTGGAGGCAAAGCATGATCATCCTGCAATCTAGAAGGTGTGGTTCAACTCCCTCGAGTTGCAAGGTCTCCTACCTTCTCCTAGGAACTTTAGTGGCCCAACTACTTAGCTTCTTTATTGCTTGAGTTGTCTTAAAAACCTACGTCAAGTAATTTTTTTTGATATCCCTTGTTTGCTTTGTTTGGGGGTTCTTTAGTCTTATATCCTTCAAGATTTACTGGATTTATTTGATGTAATGGCTGCAGCTTGGAGCTGACCGGATCTTGCCACATGTACAAAAATTAATTTAACCGTTATGTAGAAAAATACAAGGGTATTTATGTAAATACAATTTTTTTTATTATATTCAAAGGTTTAATATTTTGTAAATTTATTCATAAAATAAAACCCCTAATTCTACCCGATTCAGTCTACCTTTCTCTTTTAAGGTGGACTTCGTAGTTGAAAAGGAGAAATTCTACAGTAGGATTGTCTACGCACACAGAGAGAAAGGTACTGTTAGAGGTTTTAATTTTTATATTTATAAAATATTAAACCTTTGAATGTAATAAAAAAATTCGTATCTTTTACATAAATAACCTTATAAAGAAAACTTGTACCTGTAACCCCATATTTTTATAAAAATCCGTTGAATCCTACTCGGAAAAGGAAACGAGAAGATTACCTTGAGATCTATTTATACATAGATAGAGGGAGAGTAGATCGTTTGGAACTTATCTGAAGAAGGCAGAAGCTGTGGTTGGATTAACTCACCTAGGGGCTTGGGCTAGGGCTAGGGGGTGTTTCTTATTGGACATCGATCTATTGATCATCAGTCGATCCCTGCAAGTATTTCATATCTTGATCTTCCATTTGATAGTTAATTTCTCTGTTTGGTCTTGGTAACTTAGCATGGCATCCCTTCCTGTCAACCCGTCAAAGCGAAGAAGGTTGAAGATATCAAGTGCAAACTGCGATGGTGGTTTCAAGAATAATATCATTCCGGCACTCCCAGACGAAATCTTGATCCTAATACTAAACAAATTAGGCTTGGTGGAGTTTCATCGTGTCGGTGTAGCTTGTCGATCATGGCGTCAATCACTGTTTAAGCCTCAATTCCTTAAACCTCAATTCCCATGGTTGGTGCTTTCCTTCTCAGAATCAAGACAAGTTATTCATCACGATGGGGTTTTCAGTGCCTTCGGTGGCCAAATTTATAGCTTGGGAATGCCTAAAGTCGATGGTGCTCGGTGTTGTGGGTCTAACTGGGGGTGGTTGATAATGGTCGGTTACGTAAAGGGATGCATTTACAATCCTTTTACTAGGGTTCGAATTGAACTTCCCCTTAGATCCACTTCTACTCGTGGCCACCGAATCCACATTCGCAAGGCTATGTTGTTGTCACCTGCTGCTGCTACTAATAACTTTACTTTGAATGCAAACAAGGTTGTATCCTCAGTGGCAGCTGATGATTGTTTGGTCATTGCTCTTTCTACGAGCAGTCATTTAACCTTCTGCAGGCCAGGAGATAAGAGGTGGACTCCCAACAGACTTGACTTTATCGGACTCCCTCCTGGATTTGAATTCCCTCCTGGAATTGAAGACTTTATTGTCTATGATGGAAGACTCTACGCCATCAAACTTAACTATGATCTTATACTATTGGAATTACTTCCTCAGACGAGAGAACTTAGTTGTAACATTGCTCTTCCAGCAATAGATAAACATCTTCAGTTTCATGGGGAGTTTCTTTATTTGGTGGAGTCTTGTGGAGAGTTGCTAATGGTTATAAAAAGGGCTAAATTTGTTTCAGATAGTTTAGGGTTCAAATCTCTCAAAACTTACATGTTATGGATTTTCAAGTTAGATCTACAACATCGATGCTGGGTTAAGGTTGAGGATTTAGGTGATCAGATGCTGTTTATTGGTACAAGTACTGGATTCTCTTATTCAGCACTTCGATGTGATGGATTTAGAGGAAATTCCATATACTTCACAGATGAGTACTTGCAAGTACTAGTGGGTGATGATGTGGGTGTGTTTCACTTGGTCGACAACAGCATTGAATATATTTGCCCCATTGGTTTTTATTCCCGTGCGTCTCCACCCGTCTGGTTTGCACTTGCACCCATTATTTGATAGGGAGGAAGATGATTTGTGGACAGTTGTTGAAGAGGCTTATCTGTTTTTTTAATGCTATTTATATTCTTTATAATTTTATGCTTATGTTATATAGAATTGTTTGCTTTTATTTTATCATATTAATTAAGGCAAACGTTATGGATTGATTGGCTTCCAAATTTTTTATAATGTTTCAATGGGAGGTTCTCCCGTAACGCAACCGTTGTTTAAGTTTGTTATATAGATCTACATTGATCACTGTATTTTAAGTCTTACAGGTGAATAAACGTGGAAAACTGCCATTGGTTTCATTGCAAGTTCTGATCAAAATGCATTAGGACTTCTCTTCATTCCCAGCTGTCCTAGTCTTTCGAGTTTTCAAACCGGGAGTGTGTCCAGTGGTGGAGTTGACTCCATTATTATCCTATGGTTTGGCACCTGCGAAACTGCTGGGCAGCAAACTCTTGTTTTGGCCAAGCAAGCACTGCCTCACCATGCTACCAGTACCAGCAGCAACCAAATCCATGTTCATCTATCCAAAGAAATGAAAACACTATACTTTACCAATCTAGAAAGGAATTAACAGCTATAAGTATCACAGCCAATTAGAGTAGCAGAGGGAGATTCAAAATTCATAAATAGCTGATTATTCCTATTGAACTCTCTCTCTCTCTCTCTCTCTCTCCCCTTCGAGCTTGAGTTGAAAATTAATCAAAAAGTGAGGAAGGGGATGGGTTTGGATCCTCTCCTTGGAGGGGCTCTTCCAATGAGTCTCAATGAATTATAAGATTTAATCATGGTGAAAATTTTGATTGGAACCTAAGTTTCATTCTGTAATAGACCGAAAATCTAGTTTTCGACCGAAATTTTGTTGATACTTGATACTTTCTTTTGAAATTTCGACCCTAGGTTTCAAAACTTGTATGACTTCCAAATGGTTTGAATTCTTGTTTCTTGCCCATTTAAGGCATAACAAATATAACGAAACTACTATTTTACCTTAAAAAATACTAAAAAGTTGGCATTCAAGTATATACTATCATATGATAAGAACCGAGAAATTCCAATTTTACTACATAGCATGGTTAGAACTTAAAACTTACCACTTACAAAGTTTTAAATTTCAATTACATAGACAAGTAAACAACAAATGCTTGGTTCTGATAAGTACATGCAATTGTATTGCACACAGGTATGGAATCATCAAGATCGACATACATGAATTATTGATAGAATTGTTACATATACAAAAGTCAACAAAATGCAATGGCAACTATTATGGTCATTAAAAAAAAAAGGGGAAACCTTGGAAGTTTGTAACTATGGGGAGTGGTTCATGCTTCACATTCTATTGCTAATTAACAAAGTTCCCTTTGTAGCTGTGGCTTAAGAGGTATTTGAAGGCAAATGAGTTGTAGAAATTAGGTGAAAATGGAATAAAAATCAACAAACACGAGGAAAAATAAGTTGAAGTGTTGAAACCGGTTGAAATTTCCCGAGTGGGGTGCTTGCAAAATGTCGATTTGAGATTTTGCAATCGACATTCTTGTCGTGCATTTCAAGCAAAATTTCACATGTTGCAATAGAAATTTGTTACATGGATTCAATTATGTGGAATATCTTAGTCCAAATGTTAGGGTGAATTCCATGAGCTGCTTGATTTTAAAATGTTTATATTGGCTGAATCTTTTCACTTATTGGGCACTCATTAGAAGATTACCTTTAAGGAGAGGAACCAAATCTAAAAAGGTGACTGGGTAGATTTCCATAGAACGATGGTGAATGGACCTCAAAATTGAATATGCATTAGAACCCCCGCGCACCCAATGCTCAGTATCAGAGGAACACTTCTCCATTTGCATCGCTAGCTACTGGTCTAACCTCACCAGTCACCACTACCCCATCAGAGTGCTGGGGATTGTGTATTCTCTCTCAACCCTAATTCAAGCTTCAGAAGCCAATCATGAAAAGGTGGGTACGGCAAATGGCTGCAGCAAGTTTAACATTACCATTCATCTGCCAAGACAAACTATATATGTAGTTGAAGGGTGATGAATATCTTTCTGTAAATCAATCAAAAATGTATATTAGGTTATGCTCAGAAACCCCTTTGCTTTTGGAAAGTAAGTTAGAATTTATGTTCTAACTTTAAAGGCTTATTATAGGAAAATTTGTATGCTTGATTTATGTAACTTGGATAATGAGTATATAGAGACTACGACATGGTAATGTAACCAATAATTTAGCAGTTGGCTTTTATTTCAGAGTTTATGTAATACTACTTTTAATTGTTGATCGAATTTATTGGTTTATTTGTAACAGATTAGCTGGTTAACTCAAGACCCAAAGTTAGGTCAAAATGGAGGAGGCCAAAGTTCATATATATGACTTGCTGTACATAATTAGTAATAGATCTCATAATAGTTTGTTTATAATTCACACAATATTTGGTAATACTTATCAAAAAGGTTGGACCAACCTTCAACAGACAAACTTATCATTTCATACTTGTAGCCAACCATTGCTTATAAAGTAGTTGGATATACCCTAAAGGCAAATAATATTTAGAACTATAATGTGGAAGTGGAGAATGAAAATGAAATAAAGTACAAACGAGGAAATTTCATAGGGATAATTATTATTGTCTCTTATACCAAAAAAAAAAAAAAATTATTGTCTCCCTATACTATTACTAAAATGACTATATTCTTTATGAAATTACTATTGCCCCCCAGTCCTAGTAGTGTTAATAGACAGTTATACTTGTATGCTTAATATATATTTGGTCATTCTAGCATTAAGAAACCAAAAAATAATATAATATTATCCTCATTTAGAAAGGGAAAAAAATCTATCAATAATAAAAACTTCTTAAATTTGATAATGTCACATTAGGTGTTTTATGTTATAAATAATATTTATTATGGATGTCCATTACCCCAAAGAGATTGTACTTCCAATTGAAAATCTCAATTACCTCAGGATGCAATATTGGTGAAGATCACAACCATCTCATTACACAATATTGGCAGTCAATATTCCCATTCTATGCACCTTCTATCTTGGGCGGCAATCTATCTTTCCATATCAAGAATATCTTATTGTGTGCAAGAATCATATATTGTATTTCCATATCAGAGTAGATGCTCCTTCTACTATAAATATGTAATGCACTCAACTGAATGTATTACTTCTGATTGAACTCATCTTGTCTTTCTTCTTTGTATCTAATATATTTTCTCTTTATTTTATAACACGTTATCAGCACGAATTCCGTCGAAGAACGAATCCGGTCGAAGTATTGCGTTTTGAAAAGAAAGACAGCAGACTATGTATTATTATGTTTTCTATTCCAAAGTGAAAAGAATGATCGACCTCCTCGCACGTTTTTGTAAACAATGGAGTTTACTTTGTCCATCTTGAAATGTAAGTGCATCATGATAAAAAGGTATGTGTTTTAAGAGTTTTATTTCTTTCTTTCTTTTCTTTTCTTCTTTTTCTTTTCTTTTCTTTTCTTCTTCTTTTTTTCTTTCTTTCTTTTTTTTTTTTTTTTTTTTTTTTTTCTTGTGATTTAGAATTTACTTTGTTCATTAGCACATCATGCATGATTCTTTTTTGATAAATAAAATTAAATTTTTTTTTGTAGCCGGCAAGTTTATATTAGGAGATAATTTTACTAACATAGGTTTTGCCGGATGTGTTTTTAACCACTCAACTAACCCACCATTGGCAATTGTCATGACATTTACCCAATGTGTTCAACATGATATCTCTCAAGGCCATAGCTTCTACAACCAACACTGATTGGGCAACGGAAGGTTTCGAAACTGCCAATAAGCAATCACCTCTTTCATTTCGAATAATGAAACCCGATGCACATCATGCATGATTAAGAACAATAAATAATCATACAAAATCCGTATAAATGGGGAATATTTGTGGCTACTGTCATTTTTTATGGCTATGTTTCCCTGGTTATCTTATTTTCTAAAAAATAAATTTGAGATATTGGAGGCAATCAAAAACTACAAATATATCCAAATAAAGATTTCAGGTAAAATTGTTAATACACGAGTCGATCCATATGAAGATGACTGAACAAAAGTGTTACCTGAACATTAATTTAAAGTTTCACGAACGCTTTGATCGTTCTTCTGCTTCTAAACTGCTAACTGCATCACATAACTAACAATCAAGGTTTGATAAAATGGAGACAGCATCCGGAGAAGCAGATTATTTTTATATTTAAAAAACATAGGAACTTCACAGCATGACAAATATAGTTGAAGAATTTAACTACAACGATGACTTATCAAGCAATCCCATGTCTCCATACCCCTTTATCCTACCATGGAACATGTCTACTCTAGCAAGTTTCATATTGCTACTTGTTCAGGACTGGTTGAATACCATCACCTGCAAAATTTAAGAAAAGAAAATAATTAGTTGAATGAGAAAATAAGACACTGGTTCTGCGTTTCAGTTCCTTTTTAACAATTTAATTCTATTCATTCTAGTATTAGAGCAAAGAGGACCTGTACCTCAGCTTTCTAATCAGGGGTAGCATAATAATTACTTGAATATATAGTAAAACTTTACCTTTGACCCTTAGTAGATCTTGAATGAAAGAAAATTTTGACGTAAAAAGAAAAATATGAAGAAAATTTTATTTTTTTGGTAAATCAAACTTTATTCAAAATAGCAAGAAAAAGACAAGGTGTTAACGTCACATAAATCTTATAACCGGAAGGTAGAATTTGGCCAGTTAATTCTACCTATCGAAGTAATTGCCTTCCTAACTAAAGAATAAACAACAATATTGCATCCCTTAAGAATTAAAAAAAAAAAAGTACAAAAAATAAAATAAGAAGAAAGGTAGGTGATATCATCCACAATAAGAGAAAAATCCTATTCATTTGTAACTTAATGTGGAAATTTGATTCCAACTCGTTGGCCAACTCAAAGGTAATTAAGGATTGTTAAGTATAGCATAGTCGGTCTTGGCCGTGTGGAGAGGATTTGGACTCCTATGAATTGGTTCATATCGCCTACAACTATAATCACCCCCTACAATTCTTTGTAATTCTTATTTAGGATTATGACGGTGACAATTAATTATCTAGTCATCACAATTAAAACCTAACTAAAATTGAATTTAAGAATTCTTAAAATTTCTCCCAATTGCGTCTCTCCTATTTTCTTGGAGCTTTATTTTAGGGCCGGTTTGATTACATGAATCCAAATATTTGAAATCTATGGATTCATAAATGAGAAATTTATAGACGTATGAATCTTTAAATTCATGAAATTTAGAGATTCACATTTTTATAGTAAGAACGTGAATTTGTAGATTTATGGGTATGAGGTGAGATTTCACCCTTACTATAAAAGCGTTAAACATTTGAACCATGACTCCATAAATGTTTTTTCAGGATAAATCTATAGATTTCATTCCAAAAATTCAGGCTAATCATACAGTTAATCATACAGTTAATCATATGAATCATGACTCCATAAATTTAAAATCTCTAGATTTATGAAATTTTGAGAATCAAGTAACAAACAGACGTTGAGGATTTATTAGATTTAATTTCTAATCGATTTTAATTCCGATGCCTGATAATTAACAATTACATGTAACAATCTTAGATGGTAATTAGAAGAAATTGCTGATGGTGAGAAAGAATGAAATTTATCCCAATTTTAACGGTCGAAAAGAAAAAACGAAAAACCCACTTTGTCATGGATGCGGGGATCCATTACAAATCAACCACCGTCTGTACATGAAAAATATAAGCAGCGGATGCATTAACGGTTCTGAGATCCCAGCCCCGGCCGCCATTGATGACCTTTTCGCGATAACAACTCTCTAAAGTAACTAACACAAGTACTTAAGCATAGACGGATCATCGCACAGAGAGAGAGAAAGGAAGGAGGTAGCTTACCAGGAAAACCAAAGGTGAAGTTAGAGATGACGGACAAGCCAATGGCGACGGCGGAAAGTTCGATATTGCCAAGATGACCTACAAAGATCTGCGTCACAGAGTTGATTCCATAGAGGCAGAGTATGTTGAAAACGATAGGACCAGCAATGCTCCACATCTTCACCGATTCCTTCCAAAACACAGATTTGACGTCGGCGAAGCTTTTCGCCGGAAGGTAATCACCATCTTCGGGTTCTACTAAGGTGGATGATGGCACATGAAGATGCTCGTAGGGTTCGAAGGAGACACCGCCGTCAATCAGCGGTTCCTCCATCTACGTAGAGCCGTAGAGGTACTGACCTGTTCTGTTGATCGACACTTTAAGTGAGTTTCGTCGTCTTCAATCCAATCCTCGAGAAGCTGCTTCTCTCTTATAATTACTTCCACTGTCTCTTTCATTTTGTGAAAGAAGAAGATTTCTTCCGCTGATTGAATTTAATTTTTAGCGGTTGATTGATTTTTGTTGTTGTCTTATCTCCTCCTTGGTACTAATGAATGCGACTTAACAGTTCCCCAAAGTTAAGATGATATTTTCTAAAAATTTTCCCTATGACCATTTCCATTCCTGCATGCATCTCCCATTCAAAGCCCAGATCTCAGCTCTTGACCCGCAGGTAAGACCGACAAGACTCCATTTTCTTCTCTGTTTTCTTTTGTTTTTTGTTTGAGGATTACTCTTCTAACGGAAGCTTCTTCTCTGGAAGGCATCATTTTCTGGTGATTGTCCAAAATCACAATTAAACTTATTCCTTAAGAGGGAGAGTGTCTGCGCTAAGAGCCAAATACTGGCAGACTAGTCTATTTCAATCCCTCTCACGGTCTTACCACACCTAAATGTCTATGATGAAATCCCCACCTAAATGTTTATGATAAAATGCTGATATATTGTTGAGAAATTTTCACAAATACTTAAATAATTGTTGTAAGGGATAATTACTATTGCCCCCTGTACTTTGATTTTATTACTAATGTATCCCCTGTATTTTGCAAAATTACTAATCCAACCTTTAACTTTGTCTATAATTACTAATGCCCCCCTACTGTTAAGTTCCGTTAGTTTACTGATGATGTGGCATCTCCATATTTTTTAAAAATCCCAAAATACCCTTTTATTTATTTCTTTACTTATTTACCCTTTTGTCAAGTTACAGTAATACCCTTAATTAATTGTAGAGAAAAAAATAATCATAATCTGTTTTACTCTAAAAAAAAATCACCAAAATAAAGAAATAATAATTGAATAAAATTAAAATAGAAACCGAAGAGGAGGGAAGATAGAATTCAACTCAAATTTGGAACCTGAATATCACCTACTTCATTCCTTCTCCGGCAAGATTTTGTGGTTTCGTCAATGGTGGTTAGTAAAGCGGTTAAAAGTTTAAACTCCCATGGGGAGGTGCTACGTTTCGTTTCCAATATTAAAAAAGCACCAGTCCCCCCCCCCCAAAAAAAATAAAAAAATAAAAAAATTGTGGTTTCCTTCCCTACGTATGCTAGAGGAGAAGGTGGGAAACCAAATCGAATTTGAATTTTGCCAATTTCTTTAATTCAAAATAAATAAGTTTAGTGAAGGTGGAAAACCAATATTTTAAGTCAAAATAAATGAAGTTAGGGTAAAAATTGACATTTAATCTGGTTTTTATAAATGGGGTAGTATCGTCTTTTGATTTCTTAATTTTAATGAAGGACAAAGTGGACATTACATATTCAAACTTAACGGCTACTTAACACCGTTATAAGGAAGGGGGGCAACAGTAATTTTGTAAAGAACAGGGTTTTATTAGTAATAAAATCAAAGTACAGGGGGGCAACAGTAATTATCCCTTGTTGTAATCACAATATTTCTTCAGAGCTGAAATACAATAGGAAGAGACAGAGAGAAGAAGAGGAAAAAATACCTATTGAGGTGACCTCCCTAAAGGAAAGAGGCGGTATCAATTCAGGTCAACTCCCTTCAGGAAGATACCTATCGAGTTGACCTCCCTAAAGGAAAGAGGCGGTATCCATTCAGGTCAATTCCCTTCAGGAAGATACCTATCGAGTTGACCTCCCTAAAGGAAAGAGGCGGTATCAATTCAGGTCAACTCCCTTTAGGAAGATACCTATCGAGGTGACCTCTCTAAAGGAAAGTGCCTCTGTAATAGCATCTCCATGTTTTCACCCAGTAGTGGGATTTCTGGAATAGAGCCCATGAAAAAATGGGGGATTTATGGAATAGAGCCCATGAAAAAATGGGCATTCCAGATCGATCAAAACCTATGATCCAAGTCCCAAGTCATATAGATTTATTAATATTAAATATATATCTATATAATCATGGTATGGTCACAACAAGGTTCAGGCTCGGTTCTTGTCGTACAAATTAATATAACATAGACCCTTACTATATATAAACGATATAATCAGCTCCTTTCAACTTGATGTGGATCTAAATAAAAACCATAGGATAAAAGACACGATTAAAACATATAAAAATATAAAATAATATTAAATAAGTTTTAAACATATTTACAACAATGAAGAGAACTGATGACCGAGAGGACAAAGTAGCAGAGTTTGGTCTCATCCATTTCGGAACAACTATGAATTATGATTTAGTATGTGTTTGACAATGTTTATGTTCTAAGAGACTAGTTCTTATGCAAAACATTTTTTAAGGGCACGTTTGGTAACGTTCTTAAAAAAAGTTTTTGATGTTATTCTAATCTTTGGGAACGGAAGAACGGGTTAGAGGCGTTTGTTAAAACAGTCCGTTCTTCTGTTCCTTGTAAAAAAGAAATTTGGCCAAAACAAACAAGTAGCAATTAAATTAAATAAAAGAGTTAAGGTCATAAGACCTATACAAACGGAAGGGATCCACAATAAACAAATGTGGAATACCCCACCAAGATCTATCTAGAGATAACATGCAAGCACCCTTAGCAAGAAAATCCGCATAGCCATTGCCAATTCTAGGAATATAACTAAAAGAAAACCTATGGAAAAAAGAACAACGCTTCAAAATATCTACAACTAAACTGACTGGTCAGAAAAATGTTCTAAAAAACGTCTTTTGCAGAACATCAAATAGATGTTTTTACCAAAGAACAGAAACGGAAGTCATAAAATTAGTTCAAATTGAAACCTTAGAACAAGTTTATCAAACACCAATTTATTCTAATAGTGTTCCGAAAATACTTTCAAAACAGATTTATCAAACGCCCATTTCCAAGCAAAGCAGTCTTTTAGCACAGAAACATTTTAAAAAATGGTTTTGCTTAAGAACTGATCTCTCATAACGGACACGTTACCAAACGCATACTAATGTTTCTATGCTCAAAGACTGTTCTTTGCTTGGAAATGGGCACTTGAATAAATACGTTTTGAAAATTTTCTAGAATACTATTAGAGATAAACTCGTTCTAAGGTTTCAATTGGGACCAATTTTATCACTTTTGTTTATATTATTTAGTAAAAATATTTTCTTGATGTTCTACAAAATGCGTTTTTTAGACTACTTTTTTAACCGGTCCATTCTTAAAGAATAGAAAAACAAACTGTTTTAACAAACGCCCCTAACCCATTCTTCTGTTCCCAAATAATAGAAAAACACCAAAAACTTTTTCTAAGAACGTTACCAAACACGCCCTAAGTGAATGGAATATGGTTTTAGAGACTACATTGGTGGTTGCAAGTGTCCAGAAAGCTTCAATAGAGGCTTGGTGGGGGGTTTTCTTGGTTAGTCAAGTCAAAGTACAGATCATCTCCCGAAAACCATTGTGGGTCCCGCCTCTATTTTATATTTGGCTATACCATGGAATTGCGGAGATAAAGCATGATCATCCTGCAATCTAGGAGGTGTGGATCAACTCCCTCAAGTTGCAAGCTCTCCTACCTTCTCCTGGGAACTTTAGTGGCCCAACTATTTAGCTTCTTTATTGCTTGAGTTGTCTTAAAAACCTTAGGTCATTTAACTTTTTTTTATATCCCTTGTTTGCTTTGTTTGGGGTTCTTTAGTCTTGTATCCTTGGAGATTTACTGGATTTATTTGATGCAATGGCTGCAGCTTGGAGCGGGCCGTTAAGATCTTGCCACATGTACAAGAATTAATCTAACGGTTATGTAGAAAAATACAAGGGTATTTATGTAAATTTCAAATTTTCTTTATTATATTCAAAGGTCTAACATTTTGTAAATTTATTCATAAAATAAAACCCCTAATTCTACCCGATTCAGTCTACCTTTCTCTTTTGAGGTGGACTTCGGAGTTGAGAAGGAGTTCTACAGTAGGATTGTCTGCGCACACAGAGAGAAAGGTAGTGTTAGATGTTCTAATCAAAGAAATTTTCATGTTGTTGACCAAAAAAAATCAGAAGTTTTAATTTTTAAATTTATAAAATATTAAACCTTTGAATGTAATAAAAAAAAATTCGTATTTTTTACATAAATAACCTAAGAAAGAAAACTTGTACCTGTACCCCCATATTTTTCATTCTCGTACATGTAAAATAAAAATCCGTTGAATCCTACTCGGAAAAGGAAACGAGAAGATACCTTGAGATCTATTTATACATAGATAGAGGGAGAGTGGATCGTTTGGAACTTATCAGAAGAAGGCAGAAGCTGTGGTTGGGTTAACTGACCTAGGGGCTTGGGCTAGGGCTAGGGGGTGTTTCTTATTGGACATCAGTCGATCTATTGATCATCAGTCGATCCCTGCAGGTATTTCATATCTTGATCTTCCAATATTTGATAGTTTTTCTGTTTGTTTGTCTTCTATACATCACATCGTCTTGGTAACTTAGCATGGCATCCCTTCCTGTCAACCCGTCAAAGCGAAGAAGGTTGAAGATATCAACTGCAAACTGTGATGGTGGTTTCAAGAATAATATCATTCCGGCACTCCCAGACGAAATCTTGATCCTAATACTAAAAAAATTAGACTTGATGGAGTTTCATCGTGTCGGTGTAGCTTGTCGATCATGGCGTCAATCACTGTTTAAGCCTCAATTCCTAAAACCTCAATTCCTTAAACCTCAATTCCCATGGTTGGTGCTTTCCTTCTCAGAATCAAGACAAGTTATTCATGATGATGAGTTTTTCAGTGCCTTCGGTGGCCAAATTTATAGCTTGGGAATGCCTAAAGTCGATGGTGCTCGGTGTTGTGGGTCTAACTGGGGGTGGTTGATAATGTTCGGTTACGTAAAGGGATGCATTTACAATCCTTTTACTAGGGTTCGAATTGAACTTCCCCCTAGATCCACTCTTACTCGTAATGGCCGTCGAATCCAAATTCGCAAGGCTATGTTGTTGTCACCTGCTGCTGCTACTAATAACTTTACTTTGAATGCAAACAAGGTTGTATCCTCAGTGGCAGCTGATGGTTGTTTGGTCATTGCTCTTTCTATGAGCAGTCAGTTAACCTTCTGCAGGCCAGGAGATAGGAGGTGGACTCCCAACAGACTTGACTTTATCGGACTCCCTCCTGGAATTGAATTCCCTCCTGGAATTGAAGACTTTATTGTCTATGATGGAAGACTGTACGCCATCAAACTTAACTATGATCTTATACTATTGGAATTACTTCCTCAGACGAGAGAACTAAGTTGTAACATTGCTCCTCCAGCAATAGATAAACATCCTAAGTTTCATAAGGAGTTTTTTTATTTGGTGGAGTCTTGTGGAGAGTTGCTAATGGTTATAAGAAGGGCTAAATTTGTTTCAAATAGTTTAGGGTTCGAATCTGTCAAAACTTACATGTTACGGATTTTCAGGTTAGATCTACAACATGGATGCTGGGTTAAGGTTAAGGATTTAGGTGATCAAATGCTGTTTATTGGTACAAGTACTGGATTCTCTTATTCAGCACTTCGCTATGATGGATTTCGAGGAAATTCCATATACTTCACAGATGAGTACTTGCACTCAATAGTGGGTCATGATTTGGGTGTGTTTCACTTGGACGACAACAGCATTGAATATATTTCCCCGAATGGTTTTTATTCCTGTGAGTCTCCACCCATCTGGTTTGCACCCATTACTTGATAGGGAGGAAGATGATTTGTGGACAGTTGTTGAAGAGGCTTATCTGTTTTTTAATGTTATTTATATTCTTTATATTTTTATGCTTATGTTATGTAAAATTGTTTGCTTTTATTTTACCATATTAATTAAGGCAAACATTATGGATTGATTGGCTTCCAAATTTTTTATAATGTTTCAATGGGAGGTTCTCCCGTAGTGCAACCGTTGGTTAAGTTTGTTATATAGATCTAGATTGATTGCTGTATTTTGAAGTCTTACAGGTGAATAAACGTGGAAAATTGCCATTGGTTTCATTGCAAGTTCTGATCAAAATGCATTAGGACTTATCTTCATTCCCAGCTGTCCTAGTCTTTCGAGTTTTCAAACTGGGAGTGTGTCCAGTGGTGGAGTTGACTACATTATTATCCTAAGGTTTGGCACCTGCGAAGCTGCTGGGCAGCAAACTCTTGTTTTGGCCAAGCAAGCACTCCCTCAACCAAACCCATGTCCTCTATCTAAAGAAATGAAAACACTATAATTTACCAATCTAGAAAGGTATTAACAGCTATAAGTATCACAGCCAATTATAATACTACTTTTCTTGTGTTGTTTTGACCACTCATTCAAAAATTCATAAATGTCTGATTATTTCTATTGAACTCTCTCTCTCTCTCCCCCCCCCTCCCCTTCGAGCTTGAGCTGAAAATATTAATTAATCAAAAAGTGAGGAAGGGGATGGGTTTGGATCCTCTCCTTGGAGGGGCTCTTCCAATGAGTCCCAATGAATTATAAGATTCAATCATGGTGAAAATTTTGATTGGAACCTAAGTTTCATTCTGTAATAGACCGAAAATCTAGTTTTCGACTGAAATTTTGTTGAAACTTGATACTTTCTTTTGAAATTTCGACCCTAGGTTTCAAGACTTGTATGACTTCCAAATGGTTAGAATTCTTGTTTCTTGCCCATTTAAGGCATAATAAATATAACGAAACTACTATTTTACCCTAAAAAATACTAAAAAGTTGACATTCAAGTATATACTATCATATGACAAGAACCGAGAAATTCCAATTGTATTACATAGCATGGTTAGAACTTAAAACTTACCACTTACAAAGTTTCAAATTTCAATTACATAGACAAGTAAACAACAAATGCTTGGTTCTGATAAGTACAATTGTATTGCACACAAGTATGGAATCATCAAAGATCGACGTACATGAATTATTGATAGAATTGTTACATATACAAAAGTCAACAAAATGCAATGGCAACTATTATGGTCATTAAAAAAAAAGGGGGAAACCTAGGAAGTTTGTAACTATGGGGAGTGGCTCATATATGCTTCACATTTTATTGCTAATTAACAAAGTTCCCTTTGTAGCTGTTGTGGCTTAAGAGGTGTTTGAAGGCAAATGAGTTGTAGAAATTAGGTGAAAATGGGATAAAAATCAACAAACACGAGGAAAAATAAGTTGAAGTGTTGAAACCAGTGAAATTTCGGTCGGAACTTGCAAAATGTCGATTTGAGATTTTGCAATCGACATTTTGTAGGCATTTCAGTCAAAATTTCACATGTTGCAATAGAAATTTGTTCCATGGATTCAATTATGTGGAATATCTTAGTCCAAATGTTAGGGTGAATTCCATGAGTGGCTTGATTTTAAAACGTTTATATTGGCTGAATCTTATTCACTTATTGGGCACTCATTAGAAGATTACCTTTAAGGAGAGGAACCAAATCTAAAAAGGACTGGGTAGATTTCCATAGAACGATGGTGAATGACCTTAAAATTGAATATGCATTAGAACCCCCCGCGCACCCAAGCTCAGATCAGAGGAACACTTCTCCATTTGCATCGCTAGCTTCTGGTCTAACCTCACCAGTCACCACTACCCCATCAGAGTGCTGGATTGTGTATTCTCTCTCAACCCTAATTCATGCTTCAGAAGCCAATCATGAAAACTTGGGTACCTACTGGCTGCAGCATGTTTAACATTACCATTCATCTGCCAAGACAAACTATATATGTAGTTGAAGGGTGATGAATATCTTTCTGTAAATCAATCAAAAATTTATATTAGGTTATGGTCAGAAACCCCTTTGCTTTTGGAAAGTAAGTTACAATTAAGTTCTAACTTTAAAGGCTTATTATCGGAAAATTTGTATGCTTGATTTATGTAACTTGGATAATGAGTATATAGAGACTACGACATGGTAATGTAACCAATAATTTAGCAGTTGGCTTTTATTTCAGAGTTTATATAATACAACTTTTAATTGTTGATCGAATTTATTGGTTTATTTGTAACAGATTAGATGGTTAACTCAAGACCCAAAGTTAGACCAAAATGGAAGATGCCAAATTTCATATATATGACTTGTTGTACATAATTACTATTAGATCTCATAATAATTTGTTTATAATTCACACAATATTAGGTAATACTTGTCAAAAAGGTTGGACCAACCTTCAACCAGATAAAGTCATCACGTCATACTTGTAGCCAACCATTACTTATAAAGTAGTTGGATATACCCTAAAAGCAAATAATATATATTTAGAACTATAATGTGGAAGTGGAGAATGAAAATGAAATAAAGTACAAACGAAGAAATTTCATAGGGATAATTATTAGTGTCTTCCTATGATATTACTTAATTACTAAAATGACTATATTCTTTATGAAATTAATGTTGCCCCCCCCCTTCTCAGTTCTAACCGTTTTAAGAGACAGTTATAATTGTATGTTTAATATATATTTCGTCATTTTAGAACTAAGAAACCAAAAAACAATATAATATTATCCTCATTTAGAAAGAAATAAAAAAAACCTAGCAATAATAAAATTTCCTAATTTTGATAATGTCAAATTTAGAAAGTAAATAAATAAAAACCTATTGAAGTAAGAATTTTCTAAGATTTAATAATATCAAATTAAAAAGTAAATACATAAAAGGTAAAATATAAGAAATTACCACTTTTTTATTTTCTTATATTTTGAAACGGAGATCTTTTTTATTATAGAATAAGATTGCTTAATTATAGTTATTTTTTCCTAATTATTAAGAGTATTAATATAATTTAATACAAAGTGTAAGTAAGTAAATCTTGAGGTTATTTTTGAATTTTTAGATAAATCAAATATATCACATCATCACTTAATTGACAAAATTTAAAGGTAAGGGGCATCAGTTATTATAGAAAAAAGTCCCTTTTTTTAAAGTTGGAATCAATAATTTTAAAAAATATAGGAGATAAAGTAGTAATTAAGCAATTGTAAAGAGAGGCAATAATAATTATCCCATTTTTTAAAAATAGATGTTTATTAAAAAATGTGAATCACATGAGGTGTTTTAAGAGTTTTATTTCTTTCTTTTTTCTTTTTTTCTTTTTTTTTTTTTTTTTTTTTTTTTTTTTTGTGAATTTAGAACTTATTTTGTTCATTAGCACATCATGCATGATTCTTTTTTGATAAATAAAATTAAACTTTTTTTTTTTGTAGCCGGCGAGTTTATATGTTGCCAGATGGGTTTTTAACCACTCAACTAATCCACCATTGGCAATTGTCATGACATTTGCCCAACGTGTTCAACATGATATCTCTCAAGGCCATAGCTTCTACAACCAACACCGATTGGGCAACGGAAGGTTTCGAAACTGCCAATAAGCAATCACCCCTTTCATTTCGAATAATGAAACCCGAAGTACATCAATGCATGATTAAGAACAATAAATAATCATACAAAATCCGCATAAATAGAGAATATTTGTGACTACTGTCATTTTTTATGGCTATGTTTCTCTGGTTATTTTACTTTCTAAAGAATAAATTTGAGATATTGGAGGCAATCAAAAACTATCAATATATCAAAATAGAGATTTCAGGTAAAATTGCACTAATGAAACTCTATCCCACTTTGAGACTGGTGAAGTTAATTATCCTTAATTAATCACATATATGCATGGAACTATTTTTCGCCGAATTTCGTCGAAATATCACCGAAATTCAGTGGTTTTGCCCCCCGGCGAACCAAAACCAGGGGGCTAAACGATATCTGCGAAGTCGGCGATATCTCTCCCTTTATCGTCGAACTGATGAAATTTCGCTGGAACCGGAGATCGGAGAACCCATAACCCAGAACCAGAAGTAGTTCATCGCCGGCTGATTTTTGAACTGGAAGAAATTCATCGCTACTTCGGTGATTTCAGAACTGGTGTAAAAGAAGTGTAGAGGCACCAAATACGACTCCATTCTCTCTAAATGAAAGGTCTTTTGTTTCATCTATCTCATCATCGGAAATAAAAACGCTCGGTGGTGCAACTCAACTTTTGCGACTTTGCTTCTGTGAAAAAGAAAAGAAAATAAATGAAGAAATGACTGAACTTTAAAATTTGAATTACTAGTTTTTCAGGCACTACGTTGGGCTTTGCTAACCACCCACGTGGTTTGTGGTTGTGTGGTAAAAGTTAAAAGATAAAACAATGGGATTATTACTATTGGCCCCCTGTACTTTGATTTTATTACTAATGTATCCCCTATACTTTTCAAAATTACTAATTCAAC
This sequence comes from Hakea prostrata, assembly GCF_041222555.1. Classification (NCBI taxonomy): domain Eukaryota; kingdom Viridiplantae; phylum Streptophyta; class Magnoliopsida; order Proteales; family Proteaceae; genus Hakea; species Hakea prostrata. The sequence continues at coordinate 73,406,253 of NC_142600.1, read as the reverse complement.
TTTTAACTTTGTCTATAATTACTATTGCCCCCTACCATTAAGTTCTGTTAGTTTACTGATGATGTGGCATCTTTATATTTTATCAAAACCCCCAAAAAACCCTTATACTTATTTCTTTATTTATTTACCATTTTGTCAAGTTACAGTACTACCCTTAATTAACTGTGGAGAAAAAAATAACTATAATCCATTTTATTCTAAAAAAAAAAAAAACCCAAATAAATAAATAATGATTGAATAAAACTTAAATAAAAACCAAATAGGAAGAAAAATCAAATTCAACTCAAATTGAAAACTGAATATCACCTAAAATATTTTCAAAATAAATGAAGTTAAGTGAAGGTGGGAAACCAAATTGGATTTGGATTTTGTTCATTTCTTTAATTCAAAATAAATGAAGTTTAGGATAAAATTGACATTTAATCTAGTTTTTATAAATGGGATAGCATCTTCTTTTGATTTCTTAATTTTAATAAAAGGCAAATTAGACATTACATATTTAAACTTAATGACTACTTAACACCGTTATAAGGAAGGGGGCAACAGTAATTTCATAAGGAACAGGGTTTTATTAGTAATAAAATCAAACTACAAGGAGGCAACAGTAATTATCCCTAAAATAATTAATGGAAATGAGCGTGCTTGCCTCTCCTTTCAAAACAGCTAATACCACTTTTTCATGATTTTTACATCTGTATACGTGCACAGAGCAATTAATGCCTTTTGAAATTTTGGTTTTTGGTTTTTGCCTTTCTTACTCACTGCGTGGACGAAATTAAGGTCGGGCGAAATCTCGCGAGATTTCAGCGAGATTTCGCCGATTCGCCAGTTTCAGCAATCGGGGAAACACGAAATCTCGGCGAGATTTGGTTCCTTGCATATCTGATATATCTATAATGGAGAGAGCCAGGAGAAAGGAAAAACAATAATTAAATAGAGTTATATTTTATTTTATCTTTTGGTGAAAATTTTGAGTTTGATCCGGAAGATTGATTACCTTACATTCTTAATTAATGCATCAGAGAGTTGTGTTGGTATGATTGGTCATTCTTCTGGTCCCCATTTTTGTCCCAAACGAAGATTCTTCAGTCTACCTATCAAACACATACTTGACAAAGACTCTCTTATTCTAAATAAGTTGCAATCAAGGGTCACACAGATAGAGACATAAGTGGGAAGTGAACCACTGGGATGAAATTGAGCATTCCATTTACATATATGAATGCAATAGGGTCAACCTTCTGATGGAGATCATTGTTTGTGGGCAAAGTGTACTCCATCCTGAAATGTCTTAGATATCCATCTTGTTTACAAGGAAATCCTATAATAAAACCCTACCCCTTTCACCAGGAATCACTTTTAGCTGAATTTAAATGAGTTGCATACGTCTTCCAAATTAATGGATCTCATTCTCCTACTTTGGAATCAGAACTCAGAAGACGAAGAGGTGTACTATCGAAGGAATTCAGTTTAAAAATGCAGCAGATATCTTATATCTTCTAGTTGCACATAATGGACATTTATCATCCTATACTACTACCCCATACTGCACCAGAGAGAGGGAAGGGGAGGAGGGGAGAGAGAGAGACAGAACCATATACAATGTACAACTCCAGCAAATAACAAGCAATCATTTTATCGGTATCTAGAAAAAATAAGGATAACCTGTACAGAAAAGAAAGAAGATCAACTCCTGGACTGGAAAAACTATAAGAAGATACATAATTCAACACTTTCTAAAGGAGAAAAATAAAAGCAGATGCTTCAAGTTTCGCGTTTAGCTTTGATCGTTCTTCTGCTTCTAAACTGCTAACTGCATCACATAACTAACAATCAAGGTTTGATAAAATGGAGACAAAATCCGGAGAAGCAGATTATTTTTATATTTAAAAAACATAGGACCTTCACAGCATGACAAATATAGTTGAAGAATTTAACTACAACGATGACTTATCAAGCAATCCCATGTCTCCATACCCCTTTGTCCTACCATGGAACATGTCTACTCTAGCAACTTTCATATTGCTACTTGTTCAGGATTGGTTGAATACCATCACCTGCAAAATTTAAGAAAAGGAGGCACTTGTTCACAAATCCATAGTTTTCAGAAATTCAGTTAGTGTAAAGAGAGATTGCCCCTTCAATAAGGAGAGCACAATAAACATAACATGAAAGGGAGATTGCCCCTTCAATAAGGAGATTGAGATTATAAGAGAGAATGCTGCTCGGAGAAGAAACGAGAAACTTGTTTGATGAGAACTATACAATTGATGATCAGGTCTCCGGTTAGGAACTGAATGCATAGTCCAAGCAAACAAATACTTCAGCCTCATAATCTTGAAGAGAGCAAGTTATCATCTACACATGGCACAAACAAAATTCTACCCTACCTGATCACATACAGGGCATGTGTGACTTCTTTCCATCCATTCAAGAATGCAGGCAAGGTGAAAATGATATTCGCATTGCGTGAAAATTCTTGGGTTCTCCTCATCATACTCTGCAGGGAAGAAACACCTTAAGGTTTATGAAAGCCTTTCTTAGTTCAACTAGAACAAGAGAACTAAAAAGTTATACATTCATGTGAAAAGGTGGTTAATATGATTATGACTCATGCTATCATGCAGGAATTGGCAAAAAAAGGCCAAAAGTAAAATACCATCATTACCTTCAAGACAAGTGGGGCAAACATCCTCCTCAAATGCTGAAACAATAGGTTCACTCAACTTTGAATGTTCAACTTCAGACTCCTTAGCAGTAACAAGTGCAGAGTTTTTCTCTATCTTGCATCCTACTTCTTTCAGATTCTCACACAGGGGATGTCTCAAAACCACTGACACAGACTGTTTCTCCATTGGTCTCAGTTTCTGTTGTCAGCGGTGCATTGTCACTCTTGTCAGCACTGCTTCCCTAAATGACTGGTGGAGTTTGTGGGCGCCCTAAATCCATATCATATGGCAGGGGTGCAGGTGGTGCTCGGTTAAGTGTCAGGTGTTGATGTTTCCAGATCAGTATGGACAAGAAGCCCAGAAGAGAGTGTGGAGGCTGCACCATGGTGTGCTGATAATGGCTCACACTCCTCCGATCTTCATGGACACTGTAGACAGGGTATCAAATTGAAAAAGAATATCTGAACATAAATACAATCTCACAAAATCCCTTTCTTTTATAAGACAAAACAGTGATTACTTCTCCCAAATAGTCGATTGGCTATAGCAACAAATACAAGCTTTGCAAATCCATTCTAAATCAACCATATAAATCCAAAGAAAGACAGAATTAATAAGGGGAACTAAAAGGAACATCATCAATCCAATCAAAGAGGTAAAGACCAAAACTCAATAAAAGAACAACTTTGTCAAATAAATTACTCAAATCAAACGGAATTTCAGATAGATACATTTGCATGGGAAAAAAAGTTCACCCAGCATTTCTAGGCCAGGACTTCAAATTTTCAAATGTGGCATCCATTGGGCATCTTGAATCAACATCCATTACAAATGTCCAGATATTGTGTTTACAAGCTGTCCTTGTTTCCAAAACACAACATGGATCCTTTATCACTAAACCAATATCTGCAATCGTGATTTCCGGAGACCCATCCCTAAAGGCATAAAAAAATTTACCGTAATTTAAAGGAAACCAATTCAAAATAAATATGATTCAGAGGACAGCAACAACTAACATAGTAATATACTGGTGTTGCCTTAAGTTGAGATCTTCTGGAAGAACAACAGCAGCAGCCACCCATTTCCTTCAACTATCTCCAATATCCAGAAGAAACTTTCCACAGTTGGTACATTATTTTCCTTTCCTTCCCAAAAAAGACCAATATAAATGCCATCAGAGGAAAATACCACACAACCAAAATAAAAAATAAATCCACACAGAAATTATGAAACAATATTAAATACACAATCTCTAGAAGTATGAATAACTTGGCTTATATAAGTACAACTAGAATAAATGTAGAAGATGTAGATTAAATGCAAGACCTACAAATACATGGAGAAACTTCTGTAAAAGTAGAGGTAGCCGCACAAGTAGCCTACCCGATTTAGTTGGGATAACAATTAGTTGCCAGTTGTATAATTTCTGCCTATCCATAATGAATGCAGGAAAAATCAAAAACCAACCTGGTGATATTGTCCAGAAAACCCAAAAACAAGTGGAAATTGATTTTGGTATACAAAGTCATTATAACATTTTTAATAGACAGGTTTCCTCGCATTTCTACACCTAATAGAGAAAATTTTTAAGAACTAACCATGTTGAGAGGAGATGGACATGAATATCAGAATCTGACAGGAACTAATTTTATGGGCAAGAGACCGCTGACCGGACACAGCCCCTGTAATAGTGGAATGATTAGAAAATTCCAAAAATGAAACTATTCAGTTTGAACAACAAAGAGCCAT